>NC_064854.1:26829216-27197549 GCF_024139225.1 Suncus etruscus | reverse complement strand
TACTTTCAGCATGTCATTCAGGTATCAGAGAGATCGTGTAGCAGGTGGGGCATTTGCCTTGTTTGTGGCCCACCCAGGTTTGATCTTCAGCACCCATATGATTCCCTGAGCCCCACTAAGAGTCATCTCTGAGCATAAAGATGGGAATAAGCCCTGAACTTCAGGGACTTGGGGCTGTTGCCCAAAAAAGCAATTTTAATGAGATATAAAATATTTTAATTAAATAAAACGAACTTTTTGTGCAAAATTTGTCTCCCCACAGCCCTAACCTATGAAATTCTTCTGCACCTTGTTACTATTACTCTTATCTGCTGACATTCAGAGGGTCCTGCCCAAAGACAGTTTGGAATCCAGATGATAAGGGAGCAAAGCTATGGAGGGCAGAGGTGGAAAGAAGGGTTGGGCAGTGGGAAAGGACAGGTGGAGTTCATCAGACCCAGCCAAGCTGCCGTGCCCAGAAGCCCCCATATCTGACCAATACTACCAGGATGCTGAGCCTGAGAAGTGGCTAGCCAGAGGCTGTGAGCTACACCAGCTGATTGGCCAAGTTCAGAGCGCCCAGCTAGAGCTGTGCTGGGACAGGCTTGCTGTCCTCTTAAGTGCTATCACTGAATCAATGTTACCTATACTTACCATCAGGTATATTTTACTAGGTCCATTCATCTGTGTCTAGCACATTTACTTCTGTTTCCTCATTTTAGTGTTACAAATGCCACTAAGAGTAATCAATGATTGGCTGGAGTGATAGCACTGTAAGTAGGATGTTCGCCTTGCATGGGATCAACATAGCTTAGATTCTCAGCATCTCTTGGTCCCCCAAGCACTGCCAGGAGTTAATTTTTGAGAGTTTAGCCAGGAATAAACCTTGAGCATGGCCAGGTGTGACTCCAAAGTCAGTCAAATAAAAAAGTAATCTGTGTTTACATTTTTGTATATTCTACATTATCTCAGTACTGGGATGTTTTAAATACTCCTGAGAAGTATTTGTTCCTTTTAAACCTGGTCTTCATCAGCTTACAAAAAAAAAAAAACAGGAAAGTTTCTTATTCATCTGAGCCTGAGCCTATATGGAGTCATCCTTACATTCCTTTAGACTTGAAAAAAATACATATCTAAAATTATATTGACACTTCATAGACCATTATCTGGAAACTTCCCTTCAAGGAAAGTTTGGATTATTTATATGTTTGGTCATTCTAAAACAAATCTTTAACTGGAAGCCTGCCTTTCTTTCTTCTCTTGTGTGTAAAGCATGTTGTTAAAGTGATCTATAAACGTACAGGCACAATAAGGATTACAGATAATTTAACCTTTCAAAAGCATTAAATGAGACAAGACTATATTGAAACATTAATTTGCTGCTATCTTAAATTGTCACTTCAAGCCTCTTAAAAAATGAGTGAAACATGATAATAACAGCAATTTCCCAAAGCCAGAGCCCAGGTTCACACTCTCCTGCAGAGATATAAATATGTATCTATTGCAGTACATCACTTCGATTCCTCTCTGCCCAGCCCTGCAGTCAGCTGTGAATCTTGTAATGGCATTTCATTTTGCATGAGGAGAACAACCAATCAGGGATTCATAATACTTGTTATTCTTGCTGAGTGCTTCACTGCTAAGGAAATGGATCTGTTGGCTGGTGGCAATTTGGGGTTTTAAAATTCCAATTTTTCCAAGTCAATTTATCATTGCATTATAATAGTCAAATGAGTTCTAGGGTGGTTGTTTGTATTTCTAGGGCTTTGAGGGGGACACACCCAAAGGTACTCAGGGCTTACTTCTGGCTCTTTGTTCAGGGATCACTCCTGATGGGGCTTAGGAGACCATATGCAGTGCCAGTGATTGAACCCAAGTCAGCCATATGCAAGGCAAATGGCTTAACCACCATAGTATCTCATCAGTGGGTGTTTAACATCCTACTCTCTTTAATCCTCCCAATACCTTTGTAGTAGGAACTATGATGCTTGTTTTCTGTTAATGAAACTCAGATAAAGAGTGACGTAGCAAACATGCTCAAGACCCCCAAACTGATTAATAGAGCACCTTGCACATGCCTGTCAGCAGGTAAAACCTAAATGATTCTTTGTCCATTATACAGTGAGGAAGGAATCTTTGGACCACTATGGTTTTCATGCTCAGCCAGTTGCCTTTCTTTAGAGGCATGTGCTCACAGCACTTTTGATATTTGTAGAGCGAATGTGCAAAGATTTCAAGCAAGGGCTCTTTACAGCCAGCTTTGCATGAGCTTTTTATTTTACTTTTTTTTTTGTGTGTGTGTGTGTGGTTTTTGGGTCACACCCAGCAGTGCTCAGGGGTTACTCCTGGCTCCATGCTCAGAAATTGCTCCTGGCAGGCACGGGGGACCATATGGGACGCCGGGATTCGAACCGATGACCTTCTGCATGAAAGGCAAACGCCTTACCTCCATGCTATCTCTCCGGCCCCATACTTTTTTTTTTTTTGAGCTTTTTATTTTTTAAGGAGAGTAATACAGAATGTCCCCACTCATGTGATTGAATGAGTCAAGTTATTACTATGTTCAGTCAAAACCCCCAAATTAAAATATATTGCTCAAGAACTGACTAGTAAGAAAAGGGGGCTGGATAGACAAAAGCTTCTTTACAACTTGCCTAAATTTAGGATGGCAAAAAAAAAAAAATTGAACCTTTATGCTGATGTATGTACTTTATCTTTTCTTTACTGGTGGAAACTAAAGTTTTTTTAAGCTACAAAGATGAGGACTTATTATGAGATTCAGTTTTGAGTGTTTACTACTAAAAATGTTTTAAGGATACTCTAATAATCTTAATAAGATTAAAAAAAACAGCTAAAAAAGAAAAATTCAAGTATAGTATAATAAGAGAAAGTCAACAAAATCTTCCCAAGCATCGCCATTACCACTGGGTCACCCTTCTTCAAGGCTTTGTTTTATGAATAAGCACAGTGCCTACAGTTTTTCTGCATTGGAAACCAAACCGTTTGTGTCCTGTAGACTAGAGAGAGAACATATGCCATGGATGCTTTTTCAAAACCATCCCCACCCCTCCCATGGGAAAGGAAACCCTGACATCCTTGGGGATGACCCTGGGGCCCCTGCTTTCTAAGGTCTGCTTGCAAGGAGAGATGTCTCCACCTGGTGGCCTTGTAGAGAATGGTCATTAAGGACTCCAACTCCAGTTGTGTTTTTGCAACTCCTTAGAAATGGGCTCTGATGGGGCTGGAGTGGTGACACAAGTGGTAAGGTGTTTGCCTTGCACACGGCTAACTTAGGACAGACCATGGTTTGATCCCTCGGCATCCCATATGGTCCCCCAAGCCAGGGGCGATTTCTGAGCGCATAGCCAGGAATAACCGCTGAGTGTCTGTCACCAGGTGTGGCTCCAAAAATAAAAACAAAACAAAACAAACAAACAAAAACCGAAATGACCTCTGAACTAGGATTTACCCAAGAGATCTGATGAAATCCAACCTGGGCTTCTTCCCAACAGCAATGAGACCCATAGTCACTGCTTTGTGAACAGGGAGCTCCTCATGTCAACAGAGCCTCTCATGTTTCTTAAGCCCCAAGAAATCTTTGTGGGTCTGGAGGATGGTGGCTGAGCCATCAGTTTGGGGGCAGCACCTAGTTCTCATGCTGCCAACTGGAGCAGTAGCAGCCCACAGGAATGGAAATTCCTGGAGAGGAGCTGCTCTACTGACTCCTATCCTGATCTCTCGCCACAATGTCTTCTTTGATCTTGGCTTCAACTCTGTTATAGCAGCTGATCTTATTGGCCAAATTTCTCAGCTTCAAGGTTGTGAAGTGACCATGAGACCTTCTAGGGAGGAAAATGCTGATGCTCTAGTGGTGTGTACTTAGACTTCTAAAGCATTAATGTAAAGAAGTGTTGCCTTGTCTCTTACCACAAGGTCTCAGCATTGACATAACAGAGTTAAAGGGAAGGTTAGAAAAAGATAACCTCATTAGAATTGTATTGTCCTATCTGTGTCTGTCTACAGCAGACACAGATCTAGCCTCAGTCCGTACAGCCATGATCTTTTTCTGCAAACAGGCCTTACTGGTTAGAGGTTTTGATTTTGTGTCAAAGAGAAAGAGTTGTGTTCACTCCACTGGAGCCCCTTTTGATTACTGGATTATTTTTTCCCCTTTTCTCTCTCTATCCTGCAGTATATAGTGGAGTGTCATGGAGTCACCCTTCTCCCCCAGTTCTTGGGCATGTACCGACTGAACGTTGATGGTGTTGAAATATATGTGATTGTGACAAGAAATGTGTTCAGCCACCGGTTGTCTGTATATAGGAAATATGACCTAAAGGTGAGTTCTTTCGTTTTTATTTATTGTAATGAAGCTTTCCTTTCCAAGTGAGTGAATGTTGGCATGGATGATACTCAGTGTAGATGTGCTCAGCCTTTGAAGTCACCAGGCAGTGAGTTGAGATAGTTACTGCAGACCGTTAGATCTTATAGAAGAGACTATGTCTCATTTACTCAACAAATACATATCAGGCACTGCTGGAAATGCAGGGGACATAGGAGGAGAGAATCAAGACAGAGAGGAAGTAAATCCCACTGTGCAGTCTTGTGTCATGTCAACATTTCTGAAGCTAATAGACCATGTCAACCATGCCTGTGGCTATGGTGACCAGCCTAGGTGTGGAAGAAGTTGCCCTATCTTGTTGTGTGTGAAGACATTATTGGGGAAAGGGCTGATGAGGAAGTTGCCAACAGTGCCTTACCTGGTGGGGCCCCATGGTTAAGTCATGTGTGACTACATTATTAGGAGGTCTTAAATGCCATGGATAGAATATGGGGAAGGGATGCCATTTTAAGTAGTATGGCAGGCAGTGAGAATGAGAGAGAGAGAGAGAGAGAGAGAGAGAGAGAGAGAGAGAGAGAGAGAGAGAGAGAGAGAGAGAGAGTGGGAGGGACAGAGGGAGGGAGAGTGGAAAAGAGAGATGAGAGAGGGAGGGAGGGAGGGAGGGAGGGAGGGAGGGAGGGAGGGAGGATAGAAGAAGGAGAGAACATGCCACAGCTTCAGGCCATGTGGAGAGACAACAGCAGAGTCCCAGTGGCATGGCAGCTGTAGCTGCAAGAAGCAGAGAATGCTCCATCAGAGTCATTCAGGTCATGGGCAGGTTTCTTCACTTTCTCAGAGGGGAGCTGAGGGGACTTGGGAAGGAAGGAACTGGGAAAGACCAGAGAGCCTACAGATTGACAGAGTCAGCCTTAGGATGTCTCCTTCCCCTGGATGTGGCTCCAAAGCCAAGTCCCTGTCATTTCCTGAGCCCCACGCAAAAGTGTTCATTCACTACATTCCCATGGTCTGATTCTGTCTTTGTGTTTCAGGGCTCCACGGTGGCCAGAGAGGCGAGTGACAAAGAAAAGGTAAGTCCCTTGCTCTTCGTCTTGCTCACTCAACCCTGGGCCAGACTCAAACTGTGCCTTTAAAAAAAAACTCATTTTAATAATTTTTTTAATTTTATTTTATTGAAACTATTGTGATTTACAAAGTTCTTCATAGTTGGGTTTCAGACATACAATGAATCAGGGCCCATCCCACCACCAGTGTCGACCTAAATCCAACAATGTTCCCCAAGTGCATCCTATACAACCTCCTATCCCCTCAGTCTGCCAGTATAACAGGCCCATTTTAAGTTTAGATTGTTAAAGTTTGGATCTCTTGGTTCCATTGTTGTTGCCTTTGGCTTGGATATTTAGTTCTGTCCTTTAACACTAGCAATGCACCTGAGATCACTTGGTCCCTTGCCCCCATCTTTTCATATTTGTTTTTCTCTTCCTCCACTCTCATTCTTTAATAATATTTTATGAAAGTCTCATTGTAGTCTAACATAGCTTTATAAATTGCAGGTATGCATGTTGTATGTCACAGATATTTGCTTTGGAGATTTTCATGTTTGTTTTGAGGCCACACCCAGTGGTGCTCAGGGGTTATTACTCCTGGCTCTGCACTCAAGGAACCACTCTTGGGGCTAAGGAGATGTATAGGATGCCGGGGTTTGAACCCAGTTGCGTGCAAAAAAATATCTGACCCACTATACTCTCTCTGGCCCCAATTTGGGCCAGAGTGTGTGTGACCGTATAGGATGCCAGGGACTGAACCTGGGTCAGTTGCGTGCAAAAAATATCTGACCCACTATACTCTCTCTGGTCCCAATTTGGGCCAGAGTGTGTGTGTGTGTGTGTGTGTGTGTGTGTGTGTGTGTGTGTGTGTGTGTGTGTGTGTGTGTGTGTGTGTGTGTGTGTGTGTCCTGGCAAATGTGTCATTATACTTCCAACTTCCTTGCAAGTTACTCCAGAGTACCAGCTTGAAGCAGAAATGCTGACAAGTTGACTTCTGTGTTACTCTGATGGTTTCTTACTCCAGAGACCCAAGAAACTCAAGTGCTTCTCAGCTCTGAACAAGACCCTTGCTGAGCTGTTCAGAGTCTCACAGATTTTGAAGTCTCTTGCCCAGAAAGTGTGGCTCAGACCTCCTTTCTATCTTGGTTGCTCAGTTTTAACTTCTTTTCAAGTCCCCTGAAGCAACTATGACCTTCTTCCTCCTATTTATCTTTTAAGGTGCAGTCACCAGGAGCTAGATCCTCCTGACCATAACCCACATCAGAAAGGACAGACTTATGGTACCACTGCCCAGTGACAGACAACTCAGCCATCAAAACATAACATGGACACAGAAGGACTCAGTTGGTGGCCATCCCTGTCATGGCAGTGTCTCCTCAGAGATGACATTCAGTCAGTCATCTCCTTTCCCAGAACTGTAGTCACAGGGCCACTACCCACCACACCTAGCACTCTAATTCCCTTCATTAGACAAAGATTAGAACAGTTTCCTAATGACACACTCTTGGGGATGGGGATTCTACTGGGATGTCCTCATAGATACCAACTGTTTCTCCAATCCTTTCTGGGGAGTCAGGGGACCATTCTGCTTTCCCCACCTCACATGGGATCCATCTGAAATCGGGAAGTTCCATGGATCATGTACCATGAGGGGCAGAGACAAAAGCTTGGAGGTACAGGATGTTAGATTTGTCCTTCAGTGTCTGGGGAATGAGCCCAATTGATAACAAATGTCATCCTCTTATGTAAGATACCTTAAATTTCTGTGTGAATGAGGTCCTGTGACCCTTACAGCCACCTTAGAAGATAACAGCCAGTTCAAACGTTCTACTTAGAAACTAGCCAGTCCTCTCTCTCCCTCCTTCTCTCTCTCTCTCCCCCTTACGTCAAAATAAAAAATTTTGGTGGGCCACACCAGGTGACGCTAAGGGGTTACTCCTGGCTATGTGCTCAGAAATCGCTCCTGGCTTGGGGGACCACATGAGACACCAGGGGATGGAACCGCGGCCTGTCCTAGGCTAGCGCAGGGAAAGCAGATTCCTTACTGCTTGTGCCACCACTCCGGCCCCTGTCAAAAATTCTTAACCCCTTAATCAAGACTCATTCATCATGGTGAAACATTTTTTTCTTTCCAAATTATATGGCACAAATGCAGTTCGCTTCAAATCTTATTCTAAAAATTAGTGGAAATATTTGATTTTTTACTATTTGTAAAACTACCTGTTCCCTTCATTTGAGGAGCTTGGGATTTTCTGAATATGCTGTATGACCGTGTTCCAGAGGTTTAAAACCATTAAGTTACTATCTGTCACACTATTTAAGTAGGAAAACCCTGCAGTTCTCCTGAGCAGAATTTTATGCCCTCCCCCTCTCTCAAGCTTCAGATCTAGCCCTGCTTTTTCCAGAAGGAACGGCTCTGAGAGCATCTAAGTTACAAGCATTCACAGGAACTGGGCAATTGGAAATATTTTGAAGATATGGAATGAGAATGTAATTAAAATCAGTAATTGGTGCCTGCCGTAGCAATTGGGGTATGCTGTTTCTGATAGAGCTGTTATTTAAATTTATTAAATTATCATATCTTACAAAACAAGCTATTTATGGAGCTGCACTCTTTAAAATACTTGGGTTTGTTTTGAAGCTCTAAAAAAGTCTCTGCTTCCCCTTTTTATCTCCCAACTTTCAGGTTATATGTTTCACTCCCAAAAAGCACACCCTACTTTGTCTTCCCAAATAAATGCATGCTTGTTAGAAAGACAATCATTTGGAGAGGGGCCAGCAGGTAGGGTACTTGCCTTACATGCAGCCAACCTGGGTTCAGTCCCAGGCATCCCATTTATAAGGCCAACAGAAGTGATTCCTGAGCACAGTGTCAGGAGTAAACTCTGAACACCGCTAGGTGTAACCAAAAAAAAACATCTAAACCAGGTTCAATCCTAGGGATCCCATATAGTCCTGAACCGTACATATCCCTGAGCACAGAACCAGGAATAAGCCCTGAATATAAGATGGAGGGAGATATTAAGGGAGGGAGTGAAGAAAGAGAGGAAGAAAGGGAGGGTGGTAGGTTGGTTAGATGATTAGTTGGTTTAGTAGAAGATTACAACTCTTCTATGTTTTAGCCTTTGATAAAGAAACCAGTGTCTTAGAATAGCTCTATTTTTGGTGCTATCATGTCGAACTATATTCTCTACCAAATGATTGTCACGATGCAAAAAACCTGTTTTCACAGAGAATCTCTGTTGATGTGGCTTAATTAGTCGTTGGAATTCTTCATTTTTCTTTCCTTCACGTCATTATAACTGCTTTAATTTCCCATACTTTTAACTTGTTGATGACAAATTTCAAAACTGTCGTTTCAAATATTTGCCACGATAGGTGCAGACAAGTCCCATCCTGGAGATTTCAGCTTGACACGTAATTAGTGGAACCCGCATTAGCATAATAATGAAGATGGAACTGAAGGAAATTAAGAAGTTATATTTCAACAATAATGGAATCACTTTCAGGGCAACAAGTATCAGAGCATACATACAGATGTCTTTTCTTTTTTTCTTTTTTTTTCCCCAAAGAGCAGAGGGTGCTTTTTAAAAAAAAATAATAATAAGTGTTGTCAAATTCTGACAGCTGCTTGACTTGTTTTAGACTTTAATTCTTTCCTTTTTAATGGAAGGACATCTTCCATTCACGGCTCCAGCGGTTTCTCCTCCTGTAAATGAGACAGAGAAATGCGGATCTCCCTGGTGGTCGATCTTTTCACAGCTGCGCTGCAATTCCAGTGTGACATCAAATTAGTAATTATAGCCAAGCGGCCTGCTTTTTACAAATGACAGTCTTAGCATGCTGCCAACAAACCAGCTCCTCAGCAGGGAATCCGGCAAGTAAAAGAAAACATAACTGGACTCACTTGGTTTCTGGGGGATTTGACCTGACTCTTTAAAAAGCCCCTGTTCCCCAGAGCCAGGGTCCTGGGGATTTACACAAATATGCATTTTGTGTCTTCGATTCTACTGCTTTCTTCTCAAAACTCACGTCTGGTTTTATTAGGTAAAGCAAGTCTGTCTAATGAAGTCGGAGAGTCACAATCAGAAGATCCCTTTTAACATATAACCTTCTCCCTAGAACCCCTTTGAAAGAAAACAGCTGCCCCTCAATTGGCATTTGTATAACTATATTGGCGATGATCATTGTTGACACTTGGATAATGGACCCCAAAAAGCCGCCTTGTCGATTCTTGGACATTGTGAATTGCACAAGCAATTAAGTGACTGTCACTGTCTCTGACATTTTACCTATTACGAGCACTGAGGGTTGGGGTGAATTCATCATCCGTTCCTATCTGAAAAATGCTTTCCTAAACCAGTTTTCAGCATTTCTTTTGTGATCTTTAAATTGTAACAAATTATAATTAATTACTACCTCTCGGCTGGTTATTAGAGCTACAGTTGATGACAAGGTAATGCAGATGGTAGGATTGGAATCCCAGGTACAAAAAAAGCACTGCAGTGTGTCCTGGAAATCTTTGCTCTGCTGCTCCAAGTTAGTAACAAGTTGCTTCCTTTTCCACTGTCATCGGTTGATGCATGAAAGAGAGAATGTCAAGTTTTCAGGCTCTAAACCCTATTTATGCTTTCACCATCTTCTGCAAAATTCTTTTTTCCCGAGATAGAAATGACTCTTGGGCCAGAGTGATAGCACAGTGGTAGGACATTTGTCATGCATGCAGTCAATCTAGGATGGACCGCAGTTTGATACCCAGCGTCCCATATGGTCCCCTGAGCCAGGAGCGGTTTCTGAGCACATAGCCAGGAATAAACCCTGAGTATATCCGGGTGTGGGTGTGGCGCCCCCCACAAAAAAAAAAAACAACACAAAAAAACCGACTCTTGTACCCTACACACACACACACACACACACACACACCACACCACACCACACCACACCACACCACACCACACCACACCACACCACACCACACCACACCACACCACACCACCACCACCATTATTAGGGTCATATGTCCCAGGACCCAATATGCCAGGCACCATTTCTCCTCTGTGCTTATTTCTCAAACCTGAAGTTAAAGGCAGCCCTAGTAATTTCTCCTTCTTGACCTGAAGATGCTTCAGGAGGACCCAAAACAGGGGCCTTAGGGAAGCTGAGCCCCAGTTACTGATCTGCCTTCAGTTAAGGTTAGGGTTATAGGACGAATCTTTTCACTTTTTTCTCATTTGTAAAAATTAAAGTGTTTGTTTTTTTCTTGTCTTAGTGCCACTTTGTGTCCTGGCCTTTCCTTCCGAGTGTAGGGTAAGGTGAGGGCTATGACTCAAAGGCGAGAGGCTGCATACCTTCATTTTCTCCCAGCAAGTATGTGAACCCTGTCCAGTTAACCAGTGGGGGATCTGGGAAAGGGGTGCTGGGGAGGTATTACTGTATTTGCCATTAGCTTTGTTGTTGGCACTATACCTGGCGGTGATTGGGGGTTACGAGGGACATGTGTGGGAGGCAGAATATCAAACGCCAGAAAGACATGTCCTCTGCCACTTGGCCATGTGCCCAGCCCCTGGGAAGTGGCATTTGGAAGATGAATTGCATGTGGCCTGGCTGGTCCGTGCAGCATGTGGAGAGCAGAAATCCCATCCGTGATCCCTGTGAACATTGCCCAGAGACCACAATCATATCCACAGCTAATCTGGCTTATGGTGGTTTAGGATTCCTCACTTGCCTCAGATCAGAGGTTCCAGACTTATTTCATGACCACCCCTTTAAAAAAAAAAGGGAGGGGTGGAGGTAGCATGGAGTAGGGCATTTGCCTTGCATGCAGAAGGATGGTGATTCGAATCCCGGCATCCCATATGGTCCCCCGAGCCTGCTAGGAGCGATTTCTGAGCATAGAGCCAAAAGTAACCCCTGAGCGCTGCCAGGTGTGACCCCAAAACAAACAAAAGTGTTGCTTGGGAATCTGCCTTCTTGAATCAGATAGGAGATACCCCCTACTTTCATTCAAGGCAACTACTTCTCCCCCCCACCCCCAGTTTATTCCATAAGGGGACATTTGCTCCCACTTTGGGAAACTCTCCCTCTGATCATTTTTATTTTACTTATCAGACACATGGAACAGTGCCAGTAAGATGTTTTAAACTGATAAATCTTAACCTCTTGGTCTCCAAAAGAGTTGGGCTGGAAAAAAAAGAACTTCCAAATTTTATTTATTTAGAGAATTGATTTTATTCAGTGACTCATGAACCAAGCAGCATTCCATCTAGCAAATAGAAAGAACTTCCAAAATTTAATTTGTGGCCTGAATTTAAGCCAAGAGGCTACAGATGTATGATGATTAAGATGATAAAATTATAGTATTTGTTAATTAGCCTTAAACCAGGATGTTTAGGGGTGATTTTTGCTTAGGTTTCCCAATGCTGACATCTCACAGATGGTGTTCTAGACAGTTCCAAGGGGAAGTAAGCCTACTGGTTATGTCTGACCTGTCACGCACCAGCCTTTCTGTCACATGACATCATCTTTGGAGGGTTGGGGGCTATTATGTCTTTGGAACCAGGCAACATTAGAAGAGGAGGACTTGTTACTCTAGAAGGATTAGCCTGAGAATTTAGGGACAAATAGTCCCCAACAGTTCCAGAAGTCTTGAGAAGCAAGGCCTTTCTGCTTCTCCACTGAACTACAATTCTGTTCCCCAAGCCTGGCCAGGGAAATCTTTGCCATCCAAAGATTCTAACAGGTTTGAAGTAAGAAATGCCCATATGGTGCTGCTGGCCATGAATGTACTCCTGCCCCTGGGAGGGGTGGAAGGTGGGAATGATAAATTAGCAGGGGTCTGTGGGATTATATCCCAAGCTCTGAAATTAGACAGATGCCATTCTATTAACTGTTCCTACTTGTGAAGGGCCAAAGAGGGAATGAGGGAAGAGAGAGACAAAGACAGAGAGAGAAAGAAAGAGAACAAGAATATAGAGGGTAAAAGGTAAAGCACTTACCTTGGAATAAGGCACCCCTATATGATACCCTGAGCACAGAGGCAGGAGTAAGCCCGTAGGACCACCAGTGTGGCTCCAGTTTCACTCCCCCACTCAAAGTAAAATAAAAGATTCCTTCTGTGAGCAGATACCTTTGGCCTTCACTTCTTCTGCCCTAACTTGGCCCATCTTCCCTCATTTGGTCGAATACATTGAAGGGCACAGCTGGGTAGATGAGAAATCTCTAACATTTCTCACGATCCCTGCATTGGTCACATGCCGGTGGTGTTATTTAATCAAATCATCTTTGTCCCACCTCAGTCTCTAAGTGACCTCAGTTTCTCCCCCCTTACTGAAAGGTTTCTGGAGTCAATTTTCAGCCCCATTAAACTGATTTTCACAAAGCTTTTTGGTGACCCAGTCAAGGGGAAGTAGGGAACATTTTTCTGCAAGTTTTCTTTTACTCAGGTGAACTTGAACTAACGAGGCAATCATGACCCCCAAGTAGTCCTCATAATTATGGACAATAATATGGATAATAATTAGTTCATATTTTTAAGGCTGTATATTCCGTTCAGAGTGTCAGTACCAAGCAGTAATCTTTGAATAAAAGCTTAACAATTAGACTTTTTTTTAATAGATTGCCAAGTGAGCACATTGAACAAAAATTCACTTCTTTCTGAAATTCAAGTCCTTTAATCACAGAGTGCTATGCTCCATATTATCCTTTGCATTGAAACCTCCTGGTGCCAAAATCCTGTTTGCATTAAACACTCAAGTGTGACAGGCCATCATTCCATCTTCCTGTTGGGGTTTTCAGCCAGACTAAAATAAGAACTTGGCTCTGTGGTATATAGATTTTTGGCTCTGTGTACTTTAAATCCATGTATTTTTCATTTTCCTATTGTTAATAGCAATATAGGTTTTTCAGTACTTTGTAAACTTTGTACAATTGAGTATAATTGTAAAATTATGGTAAAGCCTATATCCTTTCATAGTTGTTTGGATTCTGTGTATTTGAAGCTGTCATAGGTTGTAAATACAGATGTTACATATCTGTGGTTTGAGTTTTAGTATGCTTGGAGGAGGAATTTAGGTGAAGGCCCCTTCCCAGTGATGTTAAGGGCCACTGGGACTACTTTACTTGGCTGTACACATTATGTTGGGAATAGAACTCCAGACCCCTATGCATGTCAACCTATCTTCCAGCCCTTTGAGCTCTCTCCTAACTATAAACACTTTGTATGTTGTTCTTTAAAAAAAGTTTTTGAGTTATTGGGCCAGAGACATAGTACAATGGTTAGGGTACTTGCTTTGCATGCAGCTAGCTGACCCAAGTTTGATTTTCAGTACCCTATGTGGTCCCCTGAGCACCACCAGGAATGATCTCTGAGCACAGATGAGTAACCACTAAGTACCACCAGTTTTTGGGTGGTTAAAAAAAAAAAAAAGAAACTAAAAAAAAAAAAAAGGTTTTTAGTTATCTAAAAGATATTATAAGTCTTTCTAAAATAAATTTTCTGACTTATTGTTCTTAAACTACCTCTATTCCTGACAACCATACATCAGGTCACAGAATGCAATGAAATAAGCAAAAATATAACTAAATATCAATATGTAATATATGCAGATAGATTATATGCATATATATATACACATATGAACAGGTTCATCTCCATCTGAAATAAAATCCTTTTGATAGACATTTATTTGTATGGGGAATAAGAAAGACCTTATAAACATCTTAAAAACTTTTCTTAGGAAGGTCTTAGAAATGTCACATTTGTAATAATTTGAAATGTTTATTTTTATAAAATGTGCTAAATCTCTGTAGATCAAAAGGAAAAAAATTAATGCCTTGGGCTTCCCTTCCCCCTTTCACTCATTCACTCTCCTTTTTGCTGTCTAATGGGAAGAAATAGCCTCTGACTCTTTATATTGGGACCCTCAGTTCCCTCTGGCTACCCCCTCTGCATCCTCTGCCTTTGCTAAATTGACCATGAACTATCTTCCTGCTCCTCCTGAATCTAGAAGTATTTATAAACTTTTATATTTCTTTAGATTCTGATATAGTTGCTGGTACATCTTGACTCTCAACTACAAGTTCATTTGTGCCTTAATTACACATAAGTCATTTTTTACTGTGACCAATATTATTATAGTATTGAGTATAGACCTGTGTTCTAAAATAAAGAGAAAAAGGATGGGACTGAGCGATAGTACAGCAGGATGAGTATTTGCCTCGCTTGAGAACAACCTGGGTTTGATCCCTGGCATCCTACATAGTCGTCCAAGCACCACCAAGTGTAATTCCTGAGCCCAATGCCAGGACTGACTAAGTCCTTAGCATTGCTGGGCATGCTTCAAAAAAAAAAATTTTTTTTTTTGGTTTTTGGGCCACACCTGGTGGTGCTCAGGTGTTATTCCTGGCTGTCTGCTCAGAAATAGCTCCCGGCAGGCACGGGGGACCATATGGGACACCGGGATTCGAACCAACCACCTTTGGTCCTGGATCGGCTGCTTGCAAGGCAAACGCCGCTGTGCTATCTCTCCAGGCCCCCCCAAAAATTTGTCACCAATATTAAAAAAAAGAATATATATTGAAAAAAATATTTTTACAGCCCAAAGTAAGTTAAATGTTACCAAGGATTTCATTACTCTTGAGTACTTTGATTGTATGTTCCATCAACAAAGATTACAGTTTGTAGATTTTTGCTTTAGAGCAGCAAAATGGCATTCACTTAAATGACTTACTTATATAACTTAATGGCTTTAAAAACACTAATTTGCAGGAAAAGTATGGGAAGTCAAAAGCCAGTAAATCTCTGTCTTTGGTCATATATTTCAACTATTATTTGTATTCTATGTAGAATCATTATTCTATATAGATAATTTATTACTCCCAATGATCCACTTCCCAGAACTTTTTTCTCACAGTAGTGTTTTATTCTCATTTCAGTTTCATTGAAAAAGGTGTTCCAGTGGATTTTCCTGGTCCGGATGGTTTTGTAGCGATAGAATTTTTACAGAAAATTTTCTACGCAGACTTGACGATCTGTTATGGAGATCCCAGTGTCTTGAAACACCGTGCATGCTCCTTGCAGCACTCATTTGGCAGAGATGGAATGAAATAGCCTCCGGTTATCTCTGCTAACTTTGTGTATAGTAAAGACATAGGATACGCCCCAAAACAATAAAGACAAGAGAGCCATGGTAGAAGGAAGCTTGCCACAAAAAGTGGTGAGTGCTGTTAAGGCAGAGAAGGGCACATTACAACAATGATGAATGGAAATGATCACTGGACAGGAATTGGGTGCTGAATAGAGATTAAATGATAGGTATGATATCTATCAGTAATAACTATATTGCAAACCCCTATGTCTAAAAGAGAAAAAAAAGAGAAACAGAGAAGAAAAAGATGTGTGAGAAAGCAGGCAAGAGCGGGTGGGGAAAGGCATTGGTGAAGGGTTTGGAACATCATATGACTGAAACTCAATCATAAAGAACTTGGTAACTGTGCATGTCATGGTAATTCAATTTAAAATTTTTTATTAAATAAAAGGACAGGAAATATTTAAGGAGAAAATTTAAAAACAAAGACAGTCTCAAACATGATTTGTTGTTTATATCCCAAGTTTTAGAACCTATTTTCCATTTTTAAAAAAAAAAGTCTAAAAGGAAACAAAGGAGTAGCAAGTCCTTCTTGACCAAGAACTACACGTTGTCTGTCATTGAATCAGTGTTAACCTCTCAAATAGGTGGTGGAAGGAGACCAAGTTCCCCCGTGCCTCCTCTTGGTACAATATTCCCAGGCACTGTTCCACAGCAGGCCAGCCCGGAGCTCTCAATTCAAGCAAATAAACACTTAACCTACCACCACTTGAGAAAGCTTGCTGACCGTTGGCTGGCATCCAGCCCTAACGAATCCAGTTCAGCATCAAGGAACTGAAGTCATCGGCCTGGGTGGTTTGCTCTGCTCTCTGGCCACATTTGCACGGGACAGGAAAGGATTAAAGTGGCCTGTTATTCAAGATCCTGATCCTGGGACTTGGCCTTTCTTTTTAGTGCACAGGCATTCAGGCTTTCAAGGTCAAAGGGAACCTTCTCGGCTGCTCGCAATTCTTTCCTACTTTGATAGTTTTTCTTTTTTTTTTAAATGCAATTTGCTGCAACCTAATGGAAACTAGAAGATTCCATGTTGAGTGAAGGCGGAATGTTGCATGCATGAAAGCAATATAAAATTGTAAGGCATGGTGACAAAATACATTTTTTTAAATTATAATAATAAAGCTTAAAAGCACCCTTGAGTATGTGAGAAATGAATGCTAGGCCAGCAATTTGTTCCAGCAATTAGCACACCTGCCTCACATGCAAGGTTTGGTCCCAGACATTCCCCCTCTCAAAAGAAATAGATGCACATAGATGATTAGCACAGTACTTTGGAGTCCTGGGGTCCCCACACAAGCACATAAGGGCCTGGGGCTTTTTTTGGAGAGGCCTATCTCTCCAGGAACTAGCCCCAGGTCCCCAATAAATAAGACAGAAGTCAGGATCTGGGCCACAAACTCATTTCCCAAGCCCTGTACCTCTCACTAACACACACACACACACAGTGGGATCTTTGTAGGTCAATGACAATTCCTTTAGCTTCCGCCCTACAAAAGATCCATCTTTGCTTCTTGATTCTTTTCAATAAGCCCTTAAGTCTTTCAACCAACGTGGCTGCCCTTTTTTGAACCTAATTCAATCGAAATACCTGCCGGGTGCCTGTGAAATTCAGTGCGTTAGTAATGGACGCAAGATGTCCAGGGTTTCATGAGGCCAGATTATGCTTTCTCCCTACCCCATGAAGTCTTTCTGTCAGGATGCCCAGAAATAGCATCTGTTTTCATTAATGTGACTGAATTGCAAACGCATGTCTAATGTATCTCTTCCCACCTGGCATCCCGGCCTTCTGGTTGCTCTTACAAGTACAAGAAATGCCCCTCGCCTATTTTCCTTTCACATGTGAGATGAGAGGTAGAGCTGAAAGGAGGGCTCCTTAAGCCTCCCTCCCCCCCAAGACAGTCACTGAATTGTCTACTTGAAGGTCATAATTCTTTTCCATTTCTGCTTTTCCATCTCCCCCAGACTTCAGCCCTTTCTCCTATGATACTCCCTGCTTTTCTGTGGTTAGGTGTCCCTCATGCCTTCTGAGTGAGTTTGCTAACATTCATGTTTGTCTTTTCTTCTCTGTGAGAATTCATGAGGTTTCCTGTGCTAGTACAAGAACCCAGGGCATGATTGGCTCAAGCATTAAATATTATTGTGCTTTCTTCCTTCTAAGTGATAACTTAAACTGTTGTTGATGGCAGCTCTAGACATTGCCTCTGCCAGACCCTGCTTCCATTTTTGAAGAAAGTGCTTGCATTTCTACATCCTCAAGCACAAAATTCTTTGCAAGTAGACCAGCTCTGCCAGGAATCAGATGACTTATTCATACACCTAATGGGATAATTTGTTCCTACCTCTACAGCTCCTGGTCATTTTTGTTTCTATCCTGTGCCCAACAGTCTTTCAGTGACTACTTATATGATCTAAATCTTTGGATTCCTGAGTTTTGTTCTACCTACTTTGTAAGAGTAATTGTTGTGACAGTAGTTCTATCTCAAAGTAACAGACATTCAGATGTCCTTTTTTCAGAGTTAAAAATGGTTGGCATCTCCTCTGGAATACATGCACATATGTATGTGCATGTAGGTGTGAGTCACTCACATGCATGGAGAGAGCTTATAAAATAGGGTGAGGCAGTAAAGCCAGTCAGGCATTTGAAAGGTGGTTCAATGAATAGATAGACCCTGTGAATTTTCTTTTATTGTCCTAAGGGGGTCTGAGAACCAGGAAGGAAATTTTGTGCTTTCATTTGAGTTATTTTTGTCTTTGTTTTGTTTTTCCATTTGCTTCACACTTACAGAAAAGGAAATGCTTAGGCATCCATTAATTGACTAACAAAGGTAAAATTTTCTGTTGAATTCCATTCAACTGGAAGAAATAAGCTGTGCTCAGCTGGAACAACTCTAAAGGGTCTCAGATTCTCCCAAAATGCAGGTTGCACAAAGTGAAATAGAACGGATCATAATATTTCAAATTGCTACACCTGTGTTACCCTAAATAACTGAGTTCAGAGAGGGCTCCCTCAACTCGGAAGCCTATGCCAATCATTACCCATTACTTTTTGGGGGACAGTTTTATCAACTGACCATACTCTTGCTCATTTGAAAGGGTAAGACTTTTTTGCCTACTATGTTTTATGTTAAAAGACAATCTTTCAGGGCCAGAGCAACAGCACAGCAAGTAGTGTGCTTGCCTTGCATATGGCTGACCTGGGTTCAATCCCTGACATCCCATATAGTTTCCCAAGTCTGCCAGAAGTGATCTCTGAGTTGATGAAATAAAAACCAAAAAAAAATGATATTTCTCTCTGACATTGTTTGAATTAGAACAGAATACTTTTCCTGGGGATGTGTACGGGAAGTCTTCGGATGGGCAGAATGCTCACCTCTGGTGGAATATCCTCCTTGACTTGGAAATTAGATGCAGTTTTGGATGAGGCTCTTCTGGGACAAGATAATGTTATTTGTGACATGAACCCAGCAAGTGCTATCCCATAAAAAGGAGGTCGGGGAATGAGGTGACATTGGTTTATACCAGCAAGACATAGGTTCCTGATAAAGAATGCCAAGAAGACATTCTATACGTAGGAGACTTTTTTGTAAGTGACTATAAGAACACAGTCAGGTTCATTACCAAGAGAATCAGGAAATTGGTTGCAAAGCCTGATATTTTGGGATCCCACTAACCTGCCATTCCTGGCAGTGGCCGTTTCTCACTGGCGCCCCCTTGCGGTATGAATTCCCCTCATTTTACTGCCTCGGGTGAGACCCCTGAAGTAAATGGGGAAAACCCAGTTTGCACGCATAGAAACTTCAGTTACAGGATTGGAAGACACACATGGGTGTTTTTTATTCAATTATCTTATTCTTTTCTTTTTAATTCAAGGTTCTTTCTTGTTCTAGGCCAAAGAACTGCCAACTTTAAAGGATAATGATTTCATTAACGAGGGCCAAAAGATCTATATTGATGACAACAACAAAAAGGTGTTCTTGGAAAAACTGAAAAAGGATGTGGAGGTAAGGGGAAGTAATCCATATAAAGGACAGCCCCTTTGAGTAAGTGCCTCAAAATGGTTGATTTTGAAGAACTTTCTGAAATATCTAAATCCAAAACCAAGGCAGAACCAAAGTTTCTATGACCGTGGTCTTCAAGCCACATGTGTAGAAAATAGAAAGCATGGACAGGCCACTGTGCTGCTAAATGCCAGTTCATGGGCAGGTGCTCAGAACAGGTGCCAGTCTGTGGCTATAAAGAGGTTGAAGAAACCTGGGCTATATTGTCAGCAAATGAACGTTCGTAACCAGGTGTGTCTTATATTCTGTCCTACGAAAAAAGAGCGCCAGTCAGTAGCAACTCTCTGCTTTGTTCCAAGTGGATGGATTGCACATTGGAATCACCAACCCCAGATGTGACTCCCAGGGTTCTAGCCTGGTCCACAACCATGTCATGAATAGGAATATTAGAAAGACATTAGGAAGTGTTGGGACAGAATAATATAGCACAGTGGTAGGGCATTTGCCTTGCACATGGCTGTCCCTGGATGAACCCAGCTTCAATCCCCAACATCCCATATGGTCCCCCAAGCTTGCCAGGAGCAATTTCTGAGTGAAGAGCCAGTAGTAATCCCTGAGTTCCGCTGGGTGTGGCCCCCCAAAAAAAATAAATTAAAAAATAATAAAAAGACATTAGAAAGTGTAGGTGCTTTATAGGTTAAGTAAAGGAAAGTTTAAGAACCTCTGAATTAGGCTCATACTTACTGTCTTTGTGTGGTTAAAACACTTTCATGTACACTCACCGCCATAGCAGCCAGTTTAGGGGGAAGAGAAAGGCCTGATTGGTCTGTCAAACACCCGAGCATCTCAGATAGAGATAAGATAGGGATTTGCTTTGGGTTTTCTTACTTTTAACTTAGCTCTGGTGTTGATAAATCCTCACTCAGTTGCCCAGTGTTTTACTTTGACCAATAAATAGGCTGTGGATGTCAGCAGGGCCACTGTGGCAGGGACAGCAGAGGGCAGTGTGAGGGCCCAGGGCAGCGAGGGAGAGAGAAACTACTTATGAGAATTGCGCTTTCCATCCAAGAGGTTTTCTTTCTTAAGGCTTTGTTTAAGTGCAACAAATAGACCTCTTGCTGTCTTTCTGCTTATTAGGACTGTATAAACAGCTTCTTGTGGCTGTTCTGTTCTTGGAGAAATAAATTAAAAAAATAAACATTTTATTCTTTTCCAGTTGAAGTTAGCCACACCCAGCAGTGCTCAGGGACTGCTCTTGGAGTTGGGGATTCAAACCCGGATCATGGTCACAGTTGCATGCAAGGCCCAACCGTATTATTCTGGAAAAGTTTCTGTTACAGGACAATACAAAAAGAATTCTGTTTTGCAATTACTAAGTTTTTCTCAGATGTTATTTATGTTCTTGTGAACTTTCATCCCCTCCCCCGTCCCTATGAAATTCTGTTCCCAGCATACCAACTGAGATCTGCCAAAGAGGCTCTACTGGATGGTCCTCTTTTTCGTGCATTAAACAAAAGCTAGTTTAATGACTTATTTATTTTAGCCAAAGAATAACTGTCCTACTCTCAATTGTACTCCCCACAAGGGCTGAAGCTACAGCTCAATTTTCTTTGATATCTTCTTGCAGCTTGTTCATTGCAAGTCTCTTGGGTCAAGTTAGTTCATAATTATTTTTAGCTGATAAATGATGTTATAAAAAGGAAGTTTACCTTGTGGGGGGCTGCAGAAATAATATAGGAAGAAAAGCACTGTGCCTTGCATGCAGCCGACCCCTGCTGGATCTCAAAGGTACCTAAAAGCACTGCCAGGTCACTCCTGAGCACAGAACCAGAAACATCCCCAGAACTCCACTAGGCATGACCCAAATAACTCACTGATTTTTGCGGAGAGAGCAATACCCAGTGATATTCAGGGGTTACTCCTGGTTCTGTACTGGGGAATCACTGCTGGTGGAATTCAGGACTGTATTGGGTGTCAGGGATGAAACCTAGGTTGGCCACATGCAATACAACATCAGCTACACTATAGTTTCAGCCCCAATCCTAATATTTTGTAATCTTTTAAAAATGTATATATTGGTTTCATTTGATTCAATATTTATTGACTATTTATTGCATGCATTGTGAAATGTTCACAACAGTCATGTTAATACTCATCAGCTCACAGTTAAGTTTTTTTTCTTGAGATGGGAGTTTATAAGATCCACTCTCTCAGCAACTTCCAAGTATGCAATACAGTCTTACCTAAAGTCTTCCTGCTGTGTTTAGCCCCATAACTGACTTCTTGCTGAAAGTTTGTACCTTTCCCCCCGCCACCCAGTATTTGCTTCTGAGTGGTACTCAGTGTTACTTGCTTGAATTAATTTATAAATGGGAGTTACTTGCTTGGATTAGTACATAAATGGTGGTTATTTGTGACGGACACAAATGTCTTCTTGTTTTTAAGTGGATAAAAGTGTTTGCTTTTATCATCTAACATTTTGTTGTCAGTCTTTCATTAAAGCATTTGTTTTCCCTCCATTGTCAGTGACTGTTATTAAAATACATATGAGTTAAGCATTTCCTTTGGAGTCAACTTGATCTGATAACTAAGTAGCATAAGTAGACACTGCCTCTTTTGAAATTTTATTCATTAATCAGCAAATCTTTGATCCTGAATAATATTGTTTTAACAGTTATGGCAAATAGCCCTTCGGGTTATCTGAGATCTACCCAGAAAAATTGTTTTCATCTTTTTTTTTTCCTTCGAGCCATATATCACTCTGATATTTAGACTCCAAAAGTAATGTAACTGAAGCAGTTCAAATTTACAGTTGAATTACATAAGGATCCTCTTATCCCTTTTGTTGTCTCTAATAATGCCCTTGATTAGAGGATTAGGCAAGTTTAATCCCACGCATGGCCAGGGCTGTTTTGTCGAAATCGAGACAGGACATAAAGTGTTCTTTCATTAAAAAATATTCTCAGTGGTTGATAAAAGTGTCTTTAGTTTTTTTAATTCATGCAGAAGCGTCATTAAATTTCTAAGCAGGTAATTATGGTGAAGTAGCTTGACATCTGATCTTGATAATGAGGCTCGAATTTAATCCAGTTGAGCGTTTTCATCAGTCCTTGCTTTTCTAATTTAGCTGACTGGCCGGTTCAAATGCTGTTGTTTTGTTTCTTTTTAAATTGGGGGCTTTTTTTTTTTTTTTGGTTTGCTTCATGTTTCGTATCATGCCTCAAGTCAAAGATGAATTTAATATAGTTGAATAAATCATCTAATTTTGTAAGGGGAAAAAAGAGAAGAGCAAGTTATTGGAGAATCTAGCTGCTTTTCCAAAGTCCTGTGATTGACATTCTATTCTGATCCCCGCTGAGGTGGGGAACTTTCATTCAGTTCCCTTTGCCAGTAACTAAGTATATTTGAGTCCTTTTCTTCAAAATCAGTTGCTTTATGGAGAGTGGAAATCGCTTTCACCTCTGACATGCTTGTTGTCTCTTCCATCTTGGCTCTTTCCTCCCTTTTCTTGACACAGCCCAGAAGATTCTCAGTCTTATCACAGGCTTCTTGCTCAAATATGAGGGTGGCAAAGGGTGAGTCCCACTATTTGGAGAGCAGGTCGAGTCCGAGTTCAGATTTTGGAGGGGCTCCAGGTGGGGGTACATAGGGGAGCAAAACAGAACCCCTGGTCTTTGCTTACTCCGAGGCAGAGTCCTGCCCTGTCCAGCCTGGCAGAAATGAAGATGTTGGGGCACTAGAGGGCACCCAACAAACAGCTTGGGGGCAAGGGTGGGGTGAGAGGATGTGACTGGACCTTCCAATGCAGTTTCCCAAACTCCCAGGGTTCTAGAGTGTAGAATCAAATAATTAATTATTGAGAAGGATGGTGCTGGATGGAGGTGGATGGATGGTGAAGGATGGAGGCCTTTGTCCTTAGGCCCCAGCCACGTGGCTTCATCCCCCACTTACCGGCGGGTCTGGGGTTCAAGAAAGCCACGGGTATTGAACTCACTCACAGGCAGGCATCAGGAAGCATCAGCTTTATTCATACCCTATTCACCACATGTGTGTGGCCTATCTTATAACCTTTCAAGCATTGCTATTCTTAGCCCTGCATCTTAACTCCTTTCAGTCATCTTTCCTTTGACCTCCATGCTGGTCAAAGACCAAAAGGGCCAAGACCCAGAAGCCAGAGAGCCCAGCAGGGCAGAAACCCCTAATCCCCTGGCTCAAAGGCTTATCTACCTTTTCCAAGACCCCTCCCAGAAATGGGTGGGTCTCAGGTAGCTACACCTAAATCCAGGGTGGAGTTACACTAGGACATTGTCAGCTCTCAGGAGAAAAATGGCCGAGCCTGGCTAAGAGGCCATCCTGAGCACTTCGGGGTGAGGCTTCTTCCTGGGGAACTGAGGCTTGTGCTCAACTTCACATTTTTGTGCACATGGAGAAAGGGGGCAAGGTTAAGGGAGCTTCCCAATGCAGCTCAATACAGCAACTTGGTTTATTCAGTTTGAGGAACGGAGTTCTGAAAAGGCTCCTGAGATCAAGTCTCTTTGCATCCCAGAGCCTGTTGTGGGGAGTCACTCAGGTTCCAGAGCTGGCCTGTGTAGCATCTCCAGCTATTTTGAAATGGTGTGTTTTGGGGTCATATCAGGTAGCACTGGGATGGAACCTACTCTCACCTTTGCTCAGGGTCACTCCCAGTGGTGCTCTTGGGACCCTGCATTGCCCAGCTCAGACCAAGTACGGCAAATGCCTTACTGCCATGTGTCATTTAGAGTCAGGGCTTCGTTCCAAGAAAGGCATCATGAGGTGATAGCCTAGCGTGGCTGTCATCAAATGTCCCAGGCCACTCAGAGGCCTCCCTCTAGGATTGCACCCAGAAATGCTTGGGTGGCATGTGGTAGCAGGCATTGAACTCACTGTACTTTCTCCTAATCCCCTCAGCCTCTATTTAAGTGAGCTTCGATCCTGCTTAGCTCTCGAAACAAACACATCTGTGAGATTTCTTTCTTTCTTATTTTTTTTGTTTTTTCGGGCCACACCCATTTGATGCTCAGGGGTTACTCCTGGCTAAGCGCTCAGAAATTGCCCCTGGCTTGGGGGGACCATATGGGATGCCGGGGGATCGAACCACGGTCCTTTCTTGGCTAGCGCTTGCAAGGCAGAAACCTTACCTCTAGCACCACCTCGCCGGCTCCTGTGAGATTTCTTTTATTTTTCCTAGCCCTGACCTTAGGATAGGAAGACTGGGTGGGAGGGATGGAAGGAGAAGCTGGCAGGGAGAGATCCAAACAGGTAGAACCTGGAAGCCTTAGGTAAAGAAAAAGGGCCAAGATTTTCCTCCTGACTTTGAAGGAAGTGCCCCTTCTGCACCTCTTCCCATGTCTCCCATGGGCTCAGAAAAAAATGCTTCTGAGAGCCTCAGCAAATGGCTTCTGCTTCAGTCAGAAACTTGAGAGCCATCATTACTTACATTATGCCCTTTGTATATATATATACATTTCCTCAGTTCTATCACCAGCCACTGCTTACCACCAAGCAAGGGGAGTCACTGAGGCCTCCAGGAACCGGAGTCTCAGGTCTGCTTGGACCATAAGCTCAGGAAAGGAGATACTGTTCGGGCCAGGCGGGGGGGGGGGGGGGGGGGGGGGGACGACAGGGAGCTGGTTGGTTCTGTCAGGGTGTGTCCTGACAGGGCCACCATGCCTTGACCTCAATCATGCCACTTATGTTTGAATGGACAGGTTAGAAATCAAGACCTCAATTAAGGTCATGAGTCTAGGCCCATCCACTGAAAAAAAGGAATAGGCCAAAAACCATGACATGAAAAATATGAAAAGAGCTTTGCAGTAGGAGCAAACCTACCCATAGCACTGGCCTGTACCCATTAGGGCTGATGGAGGCAGGGAGGATCTGGGGATCCTGGGAAGCACCCTCCACTGTAGCTTCTCCCTTTTTTATCCCCAGAACTTCCAGGACAGAAACTGCCTCATGTGCCATTTATCCCCGCCAAGCCCCACTCTCTGCCCTTTGGGGTAATGCAGCCCCTCTGGCACTCCATTTGCAGTGCCACTCTGCTTACAGTTTCCCAGATTCATCCCCAGCACAGAGTCCCCATGAGGAGGTGAGGTTTGGGGCCAGAGGTAACCTATGATCATGGGTGCATCGTAAGTGAGGCTTAGAGACACCCCCCCCCCCCCGTCTTCTATAACATGCATCTCATCTTTCCTATACACAATTTTTTTCTTTCCTTTTGCTTTCTGGACAGTGCTTGGGGCTTACTTCTTTCTGTCTTGTACTCAGGAACTTTTTCTGGCTAGCTACAGGACCCATATGTGGTGCCAGGAATCGAGTTTAGGTCAACTGCATGAAAACCAGCATCTCACCCAATGTACTATGGGGGTACATTGTACTATTGGGCCCCACCAAGTGCATTTTTCCTCCCAGCAGGTTTTCTTCCAATGGGGTGAGGGCAAGGGAGGCATAACTGACAGTGTCTCTTCTCCTGCAGTTTCTTGCCCAGTTGAAGCTCATGGACTACAGCCTGCTGGTGGGAATTCACGATGTGGAGCGTGCTGAGCAAGAGGAAGTAGAGTGTGAGGAAAATGAGGGAGAAGAAGAAGGGGAGAGCGACAGCACCCACCCTGTGGGGACCCCTCCTGACAGCCCTGGAAATACGCTCAACAGCTCCCCACCCTTGCTTCCCGGAGAGTTTGATCCCAACATCGACGTGTATGGAATTAAATGCCATGAAAGTAAGCCAAGCCCTGATGCATCCCCTTTTGACTGTGAGGTCACCCCCACTCCCAGTCCCAAGCCCCCTACAAGGCTCATTCTTCAGAATCCCAAGAGTCTGGCGCCCCGAGTATGTGAAAGGTTTGGAAATGTAAAGGTGTGCGGTCTTTGATTTCTGTGATACAGAAGGAAATTTCTACACATTCAACACACATATACACATATAAATGATAATAATGTATATAAGAAATGCTTTATAGTATTTGGGGGGGGCAGATCTCTGAGGACAGAATATAAAATGTCAAGGCACTTGACTGTCATTTGCAGCTGTGGTCTTGACTACAAAGCCCTGAGCACTGCCTGTGTGGACCCCCCCCCCCCCCAAATGCCAAAGACCTATAGAGCTAGGAACATTTGTCTTACTTTCCACACAGAATCTTACTTTGTCATTTTTGGGAGGCTTACCCTGGTTCTCAAGAGGATGGGGGAGTGAGGAGATAAAGTGGCCATATCCCAGCTGGAATCTGTCTTGGTCCCAATATCTGGGCAGCTGGTTGTCACTGTAGATGATCACCTCCTACCATAGCTACTGATTTTCTATTTAAATATACTAGATATAGATTTTAAGATATTATAAGAGGAATCTTCTTGTTTTTCAGAGTGATGAAATAGTGGTTTATTAGCAGTTTTTTACAATCCCATGGCATATCTACCAAGTTTGTTTATTTCATATTTTTCCAAATTGTTCATTTAAACACACAGAAAATGAAATGAGCAAATGTACTTTTCTTATTGCTCTTAATAACATCATACCTTTGGAAATATTTAGAAAATAGATAACATAAATGCTGCCCCCTTTTATCCAATTGTGAGAATCTTGATCAGTGGCAAAATAAATAAGAATTAAGGAACATGATCACCCAATGCCAGAGAGATAGCACAGTGGTGGGGCGTTTGCTTGCATGCAGCTGACCCAGGACGGACGGTGGTTCGAATCCTGGCATCTTAATTGGTCCCCCATACCTGCCAGCAGCAATTTCTTTTTTGGTGTTTTGGTCCACACTCGTTTGATGCTCAGGGGTTACCCCTGGCTAAGTGCTCAGAAATTGCCCCTGGCTTGGGGGGACCATATGGGATGCTGGGGGATCGAACTTCGGTCCTTCCTTAGCTAGTGCTTGCAAGGCAGACACCTTACCTCTAGTGCCACCTCACCGGCCCCATCCAGCAGCAATTTCTAAGCGTAGAAACAGGAGTAACCCTGAGCATCACCAGGTGTGACCCAAAAACCAATAAATAAATTAAAAAGAAAAAGAATTAAGGAACATGATCACCTTACTGTTTTTAAGTATTTTAATTTGGGGGGGGGGTTGTATTTGGGCCCGACCCAGTGTAAGCTTAGGGCTTACTCCTGGCTCTGCACACAAGGATCACCCCTGGAGGGCTTGAAAGATTCTATGGGGTGTTAGGGTTTGGCTATGTACAAGACAAGCACTCTATCTGCTATAGTATTATTTCAACCCCAATATAGAAAAAGTTTAAGTCACATTTTGTCTATCAAAGCAGTACACAATCATGAAAGAAAATGTTGATGAATCCACAAAATAAGAATGCTCATTTTTGACCTCTGCTGTGGATATCCTGGGGTTCGTTTAAAAAAAAAAAACTTTTCATTAAAAGAGAACTGGGTTTAGAGAGCTAAGTTGGGCTGGAAGCTAAATTAAGAGTTGGCCCACTGCATACCTGGTGCCCCCAGCACCACCTTCTCAGGCATGAGCATTGAACCTCTGTGCTGGTGCCCTGGTATGTTGGTTATGGCCCCCTAAGCACTGCTAGGGAGGACCACCCCTTGCCCCAAAGTACAAACAGAGATGAGCCATCAGCTTTGTGGACACATGCAAGCAGTGTCTGTTTTACAATGTACTCTTTCCACACCACTGTCCCTTCAAGTCTCCATTCCTGTCTCCCCTGTCATTGCATGCACCCCCCTCTCCAGCTCTTGAACCTCTTGGGGATGTCTGTTCTTTGAGCCACACTGGGCCTCACTTATCCTGCTTATCCTTTGTAGACTCACCCAGGAAAGAGGTGTACTTTATGGCCATCATCGACATCCTGACTCATTATGATGCGAAGAAGAAAGCTGCCCACGCTGCAAAAACTGTTAAACATGGGGTAAGTGCTCACTGCTTATTCTTTCTACCTTATATGTGTTCTCCATGTCCCCTCGATGGTCTTCCCAGGTCTTCACTGCAGACTGAAGTGCCAAGACGAACCAAGAGCTTCCCTTCATTGGAGGGCCTTGTTCCCTGCAGAACTCACAGTGACTCCTTGGGCCTTGGATAGGTCCCTCAAACTCACTCAGGAGGTGTGAGTAGAAGCAGAATTAGTAGAATATTTGACAGAACATTGTTTGTTGGAAAGAATGTTCCAAAGAGAAACATGTTGGTAATTACATGTTCTGAAATGTTGAAACTGAAGCATGGGGCACCCGTGCACTACAGGCACTCTAGAATATGCAGGATTATATTTCTTTTTTAACAGTGAGTGGTATTTTTCCCTCTACTGGACTCTTGAGGGTTAGGCAGAGTTTTAACATATGAGTTCTTCACCTCCCTTGGGCTGGCTTCACTCTGGCCAGCCCATTTTTAGATCCTGAGTTGACAGCTTCTTGGGATCCCAGGACTAAGAAGTGTTGGGGTGATTTCCCCAGGAATGTGGGGAAAGGGTTTTGGTGGGGAGCAAGGTACACTTAATGTTTGCCCTATCTCTCTTCCTTCCCACCCCTCCATTTGAGGTCACCAACCTAGTTG
Source organism: Suncus etruscus (assembly GCF_024139225.1). NCBI lineage: Eukaryota > Metazoa > Chordata > Mammalia > Eulipotyphla > Soricidae > Suncus > Suncus etruscus. The sequence continues at coordinate 27,168,518 of NC_064854.1, read as the reverse complement.
TCCCCTATTCGTGACATCCATCATTTAGATGTTTTTGGGTCCATTTCAGCTCATTTATTCAAAGGACAGTTGGTTCTGCAGCAGTGTTCAGGGAACCAACATCCACCAAACCATCTAATTCTATTAAAGACTTTTTCTCTGGGCCCCAAACAGATAATACAGGGGTTAAGGCAGTTGCCTTGCATGGAGCTGGCTCTGGTTTCATTCCCATTCCCATCACCACATGGGGCCCTTGAGTACAGAACCAGAAAGAGTCCCTAAATATTGCCAGGTGTGGCCCGCCACCACCATCCTCCCCCAAAATACTATTTCTTTGTTTTAAAACAAAATAGACTCTTTGTTCCAGTAATGAAATCATACTCCATTTGCCATAGAAACATGATTATTTGTAGATTTTTGCTATTTAAAAGCACAGACCAGATCCTCACCAGGTCCAGGGAACACTTTGGAAATCCCACATCAGTCAGGAGTGGAAGATTTTTGGGGGACACAGTGTGTGCCCCTGCACAGTTGGCATTCATCCTCTTGAGTTACATTGGTGACACACATGCACCAGGGCACACCACTCCCTGTGCTGGGCCCGAGTCCAGCCAAGGAGGCTGAGACAGGATCTGTCCACACTTTGTGACTATCTCAAAGCTCGCTCTAGTTGAAGTCATAGGAGATTACACAAGCAAAGCAGGGTTTTCCACTTCTCCCAGTACCAGTAGTGTGGCCTTGAGAAAATGCTGGGGAGCTTCAGTTCCCCCCATTGGCCAAGCTGGGGAAGTTTGGTGGGACCTTGCTTGGCATTTGTTCCCATCGCTCCTCCATCCTGCTATAACATGATATTCTGCTCTAAATGACACATACCCCAGCAAAAATGGCTCCAGTTTTGCCCAGTTTGGTGACATAAAGTACCACATGGCCAGAAATCCTGTCCAGTTTGCAAGAACAAGACATTACTAATAGCTAAGGAATGTTGTATTAAGTTGCTGCTGGGAACTGCTCAGCCTATAAGACCTGGATCCTTCATGGAGACTTGAGCAGCCCAAACAAAACTTGTCAATCACAGATCTCTTCCCAGTGACCTTAAAAGTCTAACAAGTAACATTTGGTACCTTGGTGACTCAGATGGCATTAGCAGGGTCTACCTGCCAGCCCTGTGTCTTCATGGTAGGTCTTTTTCCACCCCTTCACCCCTAGTCCTATTCCTACAGGTTCCTAAGAAGTCTTGGGAGAGGCTCCCCAGGACTCCTGGCTCAGGATCCAGCCCATGTCCCTCTAGGAAAGACACATTCCTCAGTGCTATGATGTCTGGAACAGCTGACACAGACCCTGTTGCTAACCTACATCATTGTTACCAAGTTTTCTTTTAGTCAAATGATGCCAATGATGCCAAGCTGTGTCTATTGTACATTCTTGATGGGGACTAGGAGATGGTATAGCATATAGGGTACATGCCTATAAGCATAGGCTCAAACCAAGTTCAATCACCAGCTACACATGGTCCCCAGAATCACTGGGTATTGCCCTCGAGCCCCCCTGAACATTGCCAGGATATCCCCCAGGTAATCCCTGGCACCACAAATTGGCATCATGGTCTTAAACTCATGCATTGAGTCACCAGCCTGATCAGTGAGAACTGCTAGTGGGACCTCTAGTCACCACTTGTGGGTCTCCACCAAAAAACTAGAAAGAAAATAAAAAAGTAAAATGACCTTGTGCCTTGTAACTACTGACCACAAGGTAGAAACATAAGATTGCAGCACCAGTGTGTATGTACTCATAGCATCTGACTTTTTTTTTTAACTTTATTTGTTGATTGATTGATTGATTTTTGGGCCACACCTGGCAGTACTCAGGGGTTACTCCTGGTTCTGCACATAGAAATCGCCCCTGGTAGGCTAGGAATCATAGGTGATGCCAGGAATCGAACCAGGTCCCTCCCAGTTCGGCCGTATGCATGGCAGATGCCCTACGGCCATGCTATATCTCCAGCCCCAGCGTCTGACCCTGACCTCACTCACACACAGACACTCAAACCTCTGATAACACAACCTGTGCCTGTACCAATTCAACTTTGCCGAACAGAGACCCCACAGGCATGATGCCATTTGCTCTGTGACCAGTTGCCTTAAGGAATGGTAGTAACCATGCCCATGTTTCTCTTCTTCCCCTCTGCCTAGGCTGGCGCCGAGATCTCCACCGTGAACCCCGAACAGTATTCAAAGCGCTTTTTGGACTTTATTGGCCACATCTTGACGTAACCTCGTGCTGGCCACGCACAGACGTGGGCTTCGGAAAGGACAGAGGTGGCGCCGGTGGAAGAAGAGACAGAAACCAAACTCAGCGAAGCACACCTCCTCGTTTACATCTCCGGGCCAAGAGGACCAATGTGGGGGGGCGGGGTGGGGGGGGCTACTCGCTTTAACAGCTACCTGGTCATTCCCAGCAGCGTTCTAGCTATTTCTGACTACAGGCAGGCGGGCGGGCCTGCAGTAGGGGCAATCCTAACCATTGATTAACTGATGAGAAACCCCCACCTCCATCTTCATTCAGAATGAGGGTGGGGAGAGGGTCAGCGCCAGCCTGTGGCTTGAGCTGTGGCCATGTTTATGAATGAATGAATGGGTATGAACTAATGAGTGAGACCTGCAGGGTGGGGGGCGGGGGGGAAGACCTTGCATGTCAGACCAACCCTGTTGGCTTCACACAATAAACTGTGGATCAGTTTATTGGGGGTGGGGGGGAGATGGAGATAGAAAGATGTGAGAGTATTCAAAATAATAATGAAGATAATAATAATAATGATGATGATGGTGAGTCTACAGAAAACAGCGGCCCATATGCCGATACTCCTTACTAGTTGTGCCCGGTGCCCCCATCCCTGGCTGGAGGGGGGCTGCCATCTCCCACACCCCGGCAGAGGGTGCCCTCTCTGTGCCCCAGGTCAGGACTCCAGGACATCAGAAACTTAGTACCCGTCCTCCAGGAAGAGATGCTCCCCACTACCCTTCCCTACTGACCCTACCTTTCACCTCAGTAAATACATCCAGGAAAGCGCTTCCTTCTCTTTTCTTGCCCAGAGCTTCTTGTCACTGTTACTTATGTTGCAATATAGGAATTAATGCTAAAACGTCAAAAATAAAGCTGACCTGGAAAGTGCATAGTTTTGGGCAATGCTATGGACATGTCCCCTGGCAGGCGAGCACATCTTGCCAACTCCCAGTTCTGTTAGCGATGCAAATCTGGGTTCTGTGATGTTTCTTTTGGACATTGCTGACACGGTGGCATTTTGTTAGTCGTCCCTCGAATGGAACCCCCCCCCACTTTTACTGTTTACATTATTAAGAAAACAGGGATATTTTTGAATCTAAAAATTTCATGTACAGTGTGTCATTTTTGACGTTTATGTGTAAAGTCATTTTACAGAGTAGGTGAAGTAATATTCGTCTTATTTTGAAATGGGCCCCACGGGTCATGTTTGGGGGTGAATGCTTTAGTCTGAGAGCCTGGCAATGGGATGGGTGGTTTAGTTATACGCCATTGACTAGCCTGATGTGTTATTTTTTCAATGTTTAACCCAAATCTGAGTGTATACATTCATTGCCCTCAACTGTGCTGTTTGAGTTTTAATTAAGTTTTACTTTTCCAGCATCCATCAAGTACTTACCCAAATTTTCTGGCACTTTCTGAAAGGTGTTGAGCTCAAACATTAGATTTGCTTAGACTAGGTGATCCACTTATACACTGTGCTAAAGCTGTGCCTTGGAAATTCTTTGTTTAAAACCGGAGATGATTGTTGTAGGCAGTTTCAGGAAAGGAAAACAAATAAATAAACCCAAACCCTGCCCTCTCGGAGTGATGGAGCCATACCACAGCCCCTGCCAGCCTGCCTCTCCCACAACTTCTCTTCAGGACCTCTCAGCCTGACTAACCAAGGGGTCTCCTGTTTGTCCTAATGTCCCATTTCATTATCAGCACCCCTGGGAGGTGCCTGTTCCCAGCTCTAAGACTTATCTGTGTCTTCCCGCCATTCCTTTGGGTACAGTGTCCCTGGCAGCACTCTGAAGTGAATCTGGTTTCTTCTACCCCAGACGGCAAAAGGGAGTCCCTGAGGTAAAGAGCAGCTCACTACGTGGACATGGTTTGAGTAACCTGTGGCCAATCTACGTATGCTTGGCATAGTTTACAGAAAGCTTTTTTTTTTTTTTTTTGTCTGTGACAGTTCCTGTCATCCATTTCTGTCAGCCAACTATATGGACAGAGGGAGGAAGTTTGCCTTGTATCTCCTTGTGCTAACAAGACACTTCAGTCAAGAGCCAGGCTTTACAAAATAAAGCACTTTGAATGACTCACTGTGCGGAGCTTCGTGGTCCTCTCTTCTCTCCTCTCCTCTTTTTTTCTCTCCCCTTCGCTTCCCTCTCTACCCTCCCTCTCTTCTCTCTCTCTACCACACCATCCCTCACACTGGCTAAATAGTGTCTTCAACCTATTTCGTTAGTAAATAATACCTCAAGCCAAAAGCTCTGTCTTCTTAGGCTTGAGCCTTAATGGGTTGACACTGCTTGGTTTCCTGGAGGGATTGATATAGTCATGGTGGTATTCTCTGTTGATTTCAGTGTTTCCCAGGTCTTTTAGCCCATAGTGAACAGAACCAAACCTGCCTGCATTATACTAAAGGAAATAACCTCATGAAATGACACATACTTTATGGTTCTGTTTATTTGAAAGAATTCAATAATCTTTTTGTTTTTGTTTTGTTTTGGGGCTACACCCAGTGATGCTCAGGGGTTACACCTGGCTATGCACTCAGAAATCACTCCTGGCTCAGGGGACCATATAGGATGCTGGGAATCGAACCCAGGTCCGTCATGGGCAGCTGTGTGCAAGGCAAGCACCCTACTGCTATGCTATCATTCTGGCCCCAGAATTTAATACTCTTATTTAATACTCTTATTTGGAAGACTTCTAAGAGTCCTTGTTTGAAACAGAAAGAATGGTGACTCTGAAGGTTGCAGTTGCTGAGATCTAGGGGTTGTTTTGTAAAAAGTCCGGTATTTTGTCAGAAAAAAAATGTTCTGGAAATTACACAACTATTAAAATATTTATGCTATAGAACCGTGTACATCAGAAAGGTTAAAGGGTAAAATCTTGGGTTTGGGTTTTTAGACCATGCTTCATAGTGCTCAGGGCTTACTCCTGACAGGGCTCAGGGGATCATATGCAGTGCCAGGGGCCAGGACAGCCATATATGCAGGCAAGCGCCTTAACCCCTGTACTATCTTTTTAGGCCCAAAATGACTTATTTTATGTCTGGTGTATTTTTGATCACAGCTTTATAGGAAAAAAAGTAGACAACTCAAAATGAATCTGGGGTGATCAACTGAGGTAACCTAGTATATTTTTATCTCTTGGAAGGAACATCTGATCCCCCAGCTGAGCAGCTTAAACTAGCAGGCAGAAGCTTAGTCAGTAGCTGAGCTGACTCTCACCTGGAGGCTCCAGGAGGGAGGTGCTCACTTGGATTTCACAGGCTCGACTCCTCATTGGCTATGTGAGGTCTCTACTGCAGTATCAGGTCCCTGCTGAGTAGGCCTCTCCATAGCTCACTGCATGACAACTGGATTCCAGGGGAAGGCAGATGGAAGCCAAAGTGTCTGGGAAGTGAGGATTCCTTACTATAGCCATATTTTATGTGTTAGAAGTGAGTCCCTGTCCATCCTATGCCTGAGAGGAAATTAAACAAAGTCATAAATATGAGGAGAAATAGGTCCTTGGATGTTTACCTGCTGGATCCAGTCAAATAAAAGAAACAGAACATAAAATGTCAGGTAAAGAAAAGGTTAAGTTAAAAAAAAAACTTGGATAGCATAGTGATAGCATCTGGTAGGGCACTTTCCTTGCATGCAACCAACCTTGGTTTGATCACCAGCATCCCGTAAGGACCCCTGAGCACTACCAGGATAATAGCTGAGTACAGAGCCAGGGGTAACCACTGTGTGTGACTTAAAAAAAGAAAAAGAAAAGGGAAAAAATAAAAATGTAAAAACAAAGAATAAATTTTCAGAGCCTCCAGGCAAAAAAAGATAAGAAATCATTCAATGGCACCTACTCACTAGTATTCTCTAGTCATGGAAACAAAGTCTGAGTCAGAAATTATTCAGCCAAGCTATCCTTCAAGCTATACAAAGGTTATCAAAAAGTAGTCCCACGTGTGCAAGATGTTGGCGATTCTTAGCGATACCTTGCCCAAGGAATCTGGTAAGGCGTGTGTATTCGTGTTCTCTGGAGAAGCAAAACAAGAAGGTTCATAGATCAGAAAAGACACGGTGCAAGGCATTGGTTTATTACACAGTTGTGGAAGCTACTGAATCCATCACTGGACACAGCTACAACCCTGGGAAGCTGCGGGCTTCATTCAGTTCCAATCTGAAAGTCTGAGACCCCAATACACCAAAGTAGGAGAATATCTTCTACTTAAGTATGTCCCAGCACCCAACTCAATTAGGCAGGACCCCTGCTTCTTCCCTTCTGTTGTAATTGGACCCTCTGTATTTTGAGCATTGCTCATCTACCTTGCAGAGGCTTTACTGAATGCTCCCAGATGTAAATGGAAAGAAAATGAAGCTAGGGCTGGAGCGATAGCACAGTCGATAGAGCATTTGCTGCACACATGGCTGATCCAGATTCAATCCCCATCCCTACAGTCCCCTGAGCCTGTCAGGGATGATTCCTAAGTGCAGAGCCAGGAGTTATCCCTGAGCACCACTGATGTGGCCCACCCCCAGAAAAAGAAAATGAAGCTAAACATCTGTGCACCTGGGATACAGTCACGTTGATGAAGAACTTTCACAGAAACTGTAAACCTGTGTTCCTTGGGTCCAATGTGTGACTGTATAGCAACAAACAGGAGCTGGGACATATCTAGAGGGTTGACTAGCTTCTGGTTTCCAGGAAAAGCTCTCCTACCTTGGCTCTAGAGGATGAGCTTCATCCAGGGAGAGAGACTGGAGAACTATGACAGCTCAGAATGGGACAGGGAGAGGAAAGATACTAGATTGTGTATGGCTATCAAAAAAGTGAGGGTGAAGGAGATCTGTTCAAGTATGGAAAGGGGAGTTTAATAGGCTGGGGAGCTAGCTCAAAGGACTCTCTTCACTACCCCATGTTCAAGTGTACCCCAACCTGCCCTTCCCTAGCAGGCTGAGCCTCCCCTGAAAACATAGCTTCTCCAAGATGCCACTTCCTTCCCTGCCTGCTTTCCTGCTTTCCCCGCTCTGACATAACCAAGTTCTTCAGGCTTCTGTTGCCTCCACAAGCCTGAGCAGAAATGTTTGGAAGATGGTCTCTGGTGGTGGGATGGAGCGAGCCCTTGGACTCAGCCCTCACACCCAAGTGCAGAGACATCCTTGCTCTGTGCACCTTGGCAGGAAATTGCTGCTAGAAGCAGGGGAGAGTGACAGGGAGGGAATGCAAGGCAGGTTTGACAGGTCTTGTGCTTACAGAGGTGCCATCTCACTTCCACACAGCTGTTGCCAGTCAGGGAACCTCCAAGTCCTGATTGGTTGATTGGCTGGGCCACTGCTGGCCATATGCAATCCCAAGGGGCAGGGATGGTCCCCAATGCAGATTCGTATCTGCCTCCTAATTCTCAGTGGTGTGAACTTCCATTCAGCCTTTCCTCCTGATGAAAATCTGGATCTTCCTCTCATTTTTATTTCCTCACTTATTTTCATTCATGTGTTATTGCCCTAGCCAGAATCCCCACCTGGGCAAACACAATTGAAAGGTGTAACTCAGATGTCAAGGAGTGCTGGTGTTGGTGTTAGAAGCAGCCATGCAAAGGACCAGAGGGAAAGCGGGGAGCAGTGGGAGATGTGGGGGGCTGACAGGGAGTTGTCCCAGGCCCCAAAGACAGAAAAAATGAAACAATGGGGAATGAAGGTGATGGTTGGGTACAGATCAAGATGAGATTACACAGAATTTCCATCCTTATACTCACCAGATCATCTGAAGTGCCTGCTGTGGGTGGAGGTATATGGCCTCATAATGTCAAAGCCAGGAGACTAAAGAAGCTGTTATGGGTTGGCATGGTGGGAACTGTGCTGTCCAGCCAGAATGTAGGACAAGGGGCACCAAGGGGACATGGCCATCACCCAGACACCAATATGCTCCACAGCTCTCAGCAGAAAGCCTTGAGCTTCTCTTTCATGTCACACCTGGAGGAGAACACAGGCTTGAAAATCATTCAGACGGGCAGCATGAGTCCCAGCTTGACTCTTTTCACAAGAACCGAGAAGCTCCCTATCTGACTCATGTTGTGAAGTTCACTTGGTTATTTAGATGACTTAGCACACAGTAGGTAAGCCTGACCCCTGAGTACTTGGGAGTATTCATCAGCTAATCCTGATTTATTAATTAAGAGAAATAACTAAATCCATTTTCAAGGACCATGCACCACAAGAGTTAAATGCAATATCCCAGATGCTATGTAGCTGCAGTGAATAAGCCTCCGTGTTCTGTCTTCATCCATGATTTTCATTCCTGCCTGTGTATAACCAGATTATCAGATTACCCCTGACCTTTATTCTCTCCCTTCAATCACCCTTTCTTAGATATTCAGAGGTTGTCGCAGCCAAGTCAGCTGGGTCTACTGTAACATTCAGCTCTAGGTCAACACTTTAGGGCTGTGATTCACTTCAAAGTTTTAATTAGGTAGAGTCCCAAAAAGGAGGAAGAAAAGAAGGGCAGAATATACCAGAGTCTGCCCCAGAAGTACTGTCTCCTCAAGCAGTGCTGGAAACAGTTCCCTGAGGATGGGACTGGTGAGCTGGCCTGAAAGAGAGAGTAAATTAAGGCTCTCTGGCAGACTGAGACCCCTTTCTCACACCTCCCAGTGAGAATTTTCTCCCAGACATTTGACACGACAGACTGTCACCTCCAATAATAAGTCCAACCAACAACCAGCTTCGTGGAGGCCTGGTAGCACGAAATTTTGATGGTAGTTCTATGGGAATTAAAATTTGATCCGAAGGTGTTGTGACAACATGTTACATCTTCTCCTCACCAGAGTCACAGTCATGGAAATACTTGCTCTACTGTGCCTGAAAACTCCCTCTGACTAATGGCTCCTACGCAGATATTTCCCCCCCTGGTGAAAACGTGCAAGTTATTCTTCAGAGGATCTCTGATGCACTTTAGGAAAAGCTTGATTGAAATATAAAATTTAGGGGTACCTGCCAATAAATCACTGATGCATTTTTTGTTTTATATCTCATTCAAAATGCTCATTCGAAAGGGAAAGGAGACATTTTTAAAAAGACATTAGGAGGGCCTGGTAGTAAGGGGCTAGACACTTACCTTGCATGACACTTACTCTAGTTCAAATCCCCAGCACCAACTATGATCCTCTGAACACCACTTGGGATCACTCCTGAGCACAGAGCCAGGAAAGCCTCTTAACACCACTGCGACTAACCCAAAAAAAAACAAGGAAATATTAGGGGAAAAAATTCAGTGACACTACTCAATTGCAAACATAGACAAGGTCACAAAGAGAAACTCAAGGATACAATTCCCAGACCTCTGAAAAGAGCAAACTCACCCAGGCAGCAGAACACCAGGGGTCTCAACAGCCACATTCTGGTCAAAATGTTAAGCCTAGATAAGAGTATACTTCCTGATCTAAAGGACAAAAATTGAAAATAAATGTCTCTGTCAAGAATCCATTATCTGGGGCCAAGTACTCAGCAATGGAGCACATGTGACTCCGGACACCTTGGTTTGATGCCCAGGACCAGAGAAACAAGATGTACCTAACCACAGGGGTCCACAGAAGGCTTCTGCCTGACTGCCTGATAGTCAAGGCAGCCTAGAGGACATCGTGAGTCACCAAACACTCGATGACATCACAGCTTTCTGCTGGTGGTTACTCTTGCCCTATGTGGTATGCCTCTTCAGGACGTTGAGCCCTTTCTTTAAAATGCAGTGGTTCACTTCAGATTAATCACTTTGATCAGAGTCTCTCCTCCATTTTCTCTTCTCCAAGAAGCAGCACTAACTGACCTTTCTTGTGACCACGGAACCTTTCCTGCCAGTGGACCTGTCCCCACCATATGCAGTACCAAGGGTTAAACTAGCAACTGCTTCTGTGGTAGGTGTGATTCCTCCATTCACATGCCCAATCATTTGAGAAGTTAGAGGCATGCCCCTCCTAAAATAGTTCACCAGAAATGCCTGCCACCAGGATGAGGCATATTTGAGTTTCTCATGAAAGTCTTCGTTTAAAGTTGTGTTTCTCTAGTGATTTCATGCTTGTAGCCAAAGGCAGATGTCACCTCATTCACCTGCCATCTGGGTTCCCTCCCCAGTCTGCTGCCAGGTACCTCCTCCTGGGTAAGACTTTTCTGACCTCACCCCCTCACTCAAGCAAAAATCAACTTCATGAGAATCCCATTTTCCCTTTATAATCTCTCAAGTTAGAAAGAGAGCCTTGATTCGGCATGAAATCTGAAATAATGGAACGACTTACTAATAGCATTACTAAGGTCACATTTCATAGCGGGAATTAATTCTATTAACTTCTATAATGACTCAACTCCGATAGTTAACCCATCACTTGGGAAACCCAATCAAATGACTCCATCTAGAATATTTATTGCAACAAGGCGATGTCAAGTTCTTTGGACAGATACTTGAATAGAAGATTAAAACAGTGAGGGGCCGGAGTGATAGCACAGTGGTAGGGTGTTTGCCTTACATGTGGCCAACCCAGGACAGACTTGGATTTGATTCTCAGCATCCTAAATGGCCCCCTGGTGCCTGCAGGAGCAATTTCTGAGTGAAGAGCCAGTAGTAACCCCTGAGCATCACCAGGTGTAGCCTCAAATTCAAAATAAAAAAAGGAAGATGAAAACAATGAGTATAACCTGTATACATTTCATTCTGTTGCAAGTCTGCTCTATACTTCTTTAAGAGGAAAGAAGTTTTTTTACAAGCAGTGCTTAAGGGATCTTAGGGCCACTCCTGATGGTATTCGGTGACCAGATCAGGCCAGCTGGGTGCTCTGGGTTGGGCCTGTAATTCAGTTCAGGCCCAGTGGTGCTTGGGACCATCAGAAACCTGGCCAGCACAGGAACGAGACTGAATTTGGGGTCATCATAGCCTGGCCCCTCAGCTATCTCCCCAAGCCTATACTTGCTTGTTTGGATTTAACTAAAAGTGTCCTGTGTCTCCTCTTTCTGCAGCAGCTGTGTCTTCTCCCTGGACATACTAACATTACTTTATTTCATTTGAAATGTCTCGCTAACAAATGCAAAACACATTCACCTCAGCTTGTCCTGCTTTAACAGTAGGCAAGGGGTACTTGTTGATACATGCTGACTGACTCTCTCTCTCTCCTCTCTCTCTTTTTCTCTCCCCCTCTTTCCTTCTCTCTCCTCCCCCTCCTCAATTCTTAATCCATGTTGACATGGACAAAATGGTCAAGTTATTTTAAGGCATTTCAAATATGTAAAGTGTTATCACAGGGAAAATAAATAACTGTGAGAAGTGTGGAAAAAATAGATTAGACTCCAGCTAAACCCACACCCCACCCTGAGAATGTGCTTGACCTCCAGGTGCCAGCAAAGAAGGGAGCTGCGGCATCCTGGCCTTGGGAAAAGCTGTGCCCAGGATCATCACCACCTCCTATGTTTTCTGTATTCAGCAGGTACAGGAACTATCTACCAACAAACGCCAACTCATAATTTCACTTCATGATTTTTATCCTCCCACATGTCTCTGAGTCTGGCTGGAATCAGCCCATATCTATGTGCCTTTGGCTAATCTGAAAAGGGCCTGTGATCATCTGAACTCCTTCTGGCTTTGAGATGAAGCTTTTGGTGAGATGTAGGGGGCGGGGCATAGTTTTTAGTGCTTAGGGGTTACTTCCCATTCAGTGCTCAGGGATCATTCCTGGCAGTGCTCAGGGTATTGGAGATCAAGCCAGGAAAAGCCACATGCAAGTCAAGGGCTGTATTCATTGCATTCTGGCTCCAGCTGGCTTCAGAATTCTTTCGAGGGGGCCCATTCACAGGACTTGCACTCCCTTAAATGCCACAGGAAGTGTGTGTGTGTGTGTGTGAGAGAGAGAGAGAGAGAGGGAGGGGGAGAGAGAGAGAGAGAGAGAGAGAGAGAGAGAGAGAGAGAGAGAGAGAGAGAGAGAGAGAGAGAGCGCAAAGAGCAAAACCTGCACCACAGGCCATCATTTATCTTTTCAATAACCCTCTCGAAGCCTTCATTTCAGAAGGAGAAGGGAACAGCTGGCTGTGTGACAGATTTGTGGAAAAAGTGCAAATGGATGTTTTCATTAGGTTCTACTGCAGGCTGGGCTCAGGCTGCATTTTTTTTTTTCAGGCCATTTATCCCACTTGGCTGAAGGCAACTCCTGAAACTTAAGGAGCTAAAACCCTGCTGAAAACCCTGAAAACCCCGCTGCATCACAGCATTAGGGGTGATGCACTGAAGTGTCTGCCTTCTTTCCTGAAGCAGAGACCCTGGGAACCTCTATCCAGCACCTCCTTCCCACAGTCTCCAGCCCCCATATGCCACCTCATGCTGCAGGGAGAGCTGGATTGGCCACAGATGCTGGAAACTTTTCCCCTGCACGCTTTGTGGATGGGTTTTGGCAGGCACATCAGATGCCAGTGGAGAGAGGAATGCCACTGGTGAAAGCAAATAAAATCTTAACAGACTGGGATGGCCCTGAATGGTGTTTTACATATTAAGCTTGCCCAAGACTGATGTAAAAATCAACCTTAAAAAGGACTTTTGCAAAAATATCTCAAGGGGCCAGAGAGATAGCACAACGTTAGAGCATTTGCCTTGCACACAGCCAAACCAGGACTGAAGGTGGTTCTAATCTCAACATCCCATATGGTCCCTCGTACCTGCCAGGAGCAATTTCTGAGGGCACAAGCAGGAGTAATCCCTGAGTGCTGCCGGGTGTGACCCCCCCCACCAAAAAAAAAAAAGTCTCCTAAAGCTGCCAATGTTAAAGTTAATGTTACAGCTCTTTATTTATTACCAAGTAACAGTTGGAGTACTCAAATGTCCTTGGTACAAACTGGCATTGCATCTAACCCCAACTTCACCAACCCACTCTCAGCTTCCAGTCAAATAATTTGAAGCCTGATATAATTTTACCTACTATGTTGCATTTCCAAATGTCTAAATACTTAAATCTTAAATTCTTTGGAAGGAGAGTGGGGAGAGTTGGGTCCCCTTAGGGTCTGCTCTCATCTCTGAGCTCCTGTGATTCTGGGTTTGGACTAGGGTCTGCTGTATGACCAATGCCTTCACAAGCCTTTGCAGCAACTCTCAAGCCCTGCTTTTAGATATTTTTGTTGTTGTTGCTGTTTTTGGGACCACACCTGGCAGCACTCAAGGGTTTCTCCTGGCTTTTCACTCAGGAATATCTCCTAGCAGGGTCAGGGGGTCAAATGGGATGCCAGGGATCGAACCCAGGTTGACCACATGCAAGGCAAATGCCCTACCCGCTATGCTATTGCTACAAGTCCTGCTTTTATACTCTTATTTTGTATTTTTTATGGCCAGATTTGGGAGGAACTCAAGGCAACTGGGATGAATTCATCCGAAGTCACTGAAACTGGTTGTTTTTTCTTTTATTTTCCACTAATGACTTTATTTTTTCAGTTAACTTAATTAACCCATGTACAGCATATTAAACAATCATAAAGTACAAATCTAAGGAAGGCAATACCTTTACTACGGTTCAAAACTTTGGCAAATCAGCACAGTACTCTTTTAATATAATAAACTCTTATTTTTGTTTGGGTCACGTTTGACACCACAGTGATAATTTTCACTCCAACCAGGTAATTTTCAGTACCAAATCAAAACATTAGCTTTCAATGGTGATTCCTAGAAGGGCAAATCTTAAATGAATGTTCTCAAAGCAGACATTTTCTCCATTTCAAGTGAGCTCCCAGGTGCTAAATCTTGATTCTTCCCACAGCAGGAAAACAGTGTGTGAAGAGGTGGCTCATGCCTGTTTGGGGTAGTTCAAAGCTGGGGAGACTTCCCGGATGTGGGAAGCCTTATGGCAATTCTGCATCAGGAGATTTGATATGCCAAGGCCAATCTCAGTTCATCAAGAAACTACTATATTTTCACATAAACACTTGGAAGCCTCAAATTCAGGTGACAACTTCAGTAACATTAATAATAAAAATCCCTCTTGCCACACCCAGTGATGCTCAGGGGTTACTCCTGGCTATGCGCTCAGAAATCGCTCCTGGCTTGGGGGACCATATGGGATGCCAGGAATCCAACCAGGGTCCATCCTGGGTTAGACTCATGCAAGGTAAATGCCTTACCGCTGTGCTATCACTCCAGCTCCTGAGCAATCCCTTTTTTATCTAGAAGCTCTGCACTACTTCATATTAATCAAAAAGTTACACAGGCTTGGTTCAACTTGTTTGAAATTTCTTCTTTTAAAACCAGAGCATAATTAGGGCCAGTAATAGCCTAGCGGGGAGAGTGTTTGGCTTGCGTGTGACCAACCAGAAGATCCCAGTATTCCATATGGTCCCCAAACCCACAAGGAGTAATTCTTGAGCACCATTGAGTGTGGCCCAGGGAAAAGGTTTCTGTGATCAATTTTTATTTCTCAGCAAAAGACTCCTGTGGTGTTCTCAAGCTTCCTCTGGCCGAGGCCGCCAGTTATTTCTTCTCAGCATTTAATTTATGAATGAGCCATTCCACTGCTTCATGGCCTTTACTGGGCATTCCAGGAGAAGGTGGTGGCCATGGAGCCATCAGTATAGCTGCTGAGACTGTCGTCTTTCACAGCAAAGATGGCTTCTTGCATGAGAATGGTTTTTGCTGGGTCTTGAGAATGTGGTTTGTTTATAAGTCTTTGTAAACAAAATTTTGGTGAATCTCAGCTCTATTACTTTCTCTACAGAATCAACCACAGAATGTTCTTACATGTATGTTTTGGCTCTTGTTACACCAATAAGGGACTTGGCGATGGCTGGCAGCCCCTTCTTGGTGCTGGGCAGACGCTGGCCTTGCAGCCTTGCCAAATCATTGATATGTCTCCATGGTACGGCCACACCCACCATGCTGGTTTTCATGGGGTTCGGGTACTTCTGCATAGCGGCCATCTCCCACAGGTCCTCCAAGACATGCCTGAAGGTCCAGATCTTCATGGGGTATAGCCCAGGGGACACTGAGAAGCCACACTGGCCCCACCCCGAAGCCATAGTCCGAATCCAGAAACAGGTTTTTGACTTGGAGATTCTCAATGCTCTCCTCCCCTTCCCAAATGTCCCTGCAGAGCCACACACTGTGGTTCACCTGGCATCCCTGAATATTAAGCACTTTCCGGCCCCTGAGAGATGAGCTGTTGCTATTTCGGGCTCACCCACTCCCCAGACTCCTCCTTTCACAGGACCTATGTCTCTTAAGGGCTTTCTGCCCTCACTCCAGCAACAGGAACTTCATCTGCTCTGCTCAGGGAAGTGCTCTCTCTCAAGTACCTTCTTTAAGCCTGCTTTCAGATTCTTTTTTGTTTGTTTGCTTTTGGATCACACCCGGTGGCGCTCAGGGGTTACTCCAGGCTCTTTGCTCAGAAATCACTTCTGGTAGGCTCAGGGAACCATATGGGATGCTGGGGATGGAACCCAGGTCTGTCCTTGGTTGGCTGCGTGAAAGGCAAATGCCCTACTACTATGCTATCACTCCAGCCCCTGCTTTCAGATTCTTATTTTGCACTTGCAAAATGTACTTTACATATGTACTAGCAAGTTACAATGATGGTGCCTCCCTTAACTGGCTAAATGAATCTACCCTGCGTGACTCACTTTTTCTCCCTACCTCCCCACAATTTGTGAAGAAATTTCCGCACATAAAGATCCTTTGTGAGGTTTGGAATACACTTAGCAAGACTGGGCACCTGGTTTCTAACCAGCTGGTCCTACCACAAAGCAGGAATGTTTTTGTTTTTCTTGTGCTGGGTTCATCACGTTGAGGCCGCCCCCCCTCCACCGAGGAGCTGAGGCAGCAGAAGGAGGCAGTAGCTAATGAGTTTTCCTGCTCATTCTATCTGAGCACCTCAGATGCCCCATAAGGAAGGGCTGAGAAGAAGGGGAAAATGCCTCAGTGCAGAACCACCAACCATTTCCATGGAGGAGAGTCCTGGGCTAGCTACTTGATTCTGAACAAACACAGGAGAGAGAGAAGGAAGCTAAGGAAGAGAAGATAAATCAAGTGAGAGAAATAAGCCCTAGACATCTCCCCAAGATACTAACTGGGCCCCTCAAAAGGATCAGACTGAATGACCCAGACTTGGTCCTGGGCAGGGACCCAGTGTCCTCTCACATTTGAAGGAATAGTGCTTTGCATTGACTTCTATAGTTTAGAAACACAAGGGAATGTTGGTGATCAGCAAGAGAACCAAGTACAGCCCACACTGTCAACCCTCACTGCCCTGTGGGGGTCCCCAGCTGTGGGAACAAGAACTGAAGTCCACATTGCCTGGAGAGGAGTAGAATATTCAGCAGGTGGACTGTGAAGATTGTTCTCTGAGAATCTGGAAATCACTGCCCTTTGGGGACATATAAAAAATGTAGAGGTGCAAGGGAACCATCTGTTCTCATTCACAATAATCCCTGCAAATGTCTTGCTGCACAGTGTTCACTCCACTTCTACGAAAGAGTCTGAGCTGTTGAGTAGATGAGTCTTCTACTTGTAGGTACAGAGAATAGTGTTTGAAGGTGTGGGGGCAAACTGACCATTGCCTTGTTCAGGTGTCTATGAACTCCTGGGAAACCATTCATCCTGTTGCCTGTTTCTTGTCTGATGGGTGATCAGTGAGTTTGAACCAAACTAGATTTAAAACAGAAATCAACCACTGTACCATTAGTTATATGTGGCTCAGAAAGAATAAAAAAATAAACATTAACATGTAGCATGATGATGTCTCAGGAAAGTAAGAATAAACCTAGAAACTCTACTTCGGGGTATCTATCCTCCCTAAGAAATATGAATTTGAAGACGTATGCACACCTGTGTTCACTGCAGCACTGGGCACAGTACTGGAATATGGAAACAACTCAACTGTCTAATGACAACTTCTGGATAAAGAAGTCATGGCAAACACACAATAGAATATTAGGGGACTGCATTTTGAGCACAACTGGAAGGATGGTATTCAGAGAAATAACTCGGAGGATAAAAAAGACAAATATCAGCTAAGCCCACTCATCTGTGGTCTATAGAGAAGCAAAATAAAAGGATAGACTATATCAAATGATAACAAACCCTTGGCCTGGGGTTACAAAGCAAACAGTAGGAAGAGGAAGACATGATCTATGTGCTGCAAGGACAGTGGTGGCCATTGGGGGAGGGCATAGTAATTTTGTGCATCAAAGCCATAAATGTTGACATGATTATCACAATCTTATTTGCATTGTAATAATAAACGCAAACATGAATACAGAAACCAAAGCCAACTTTCAGATTCTGAGACCAAAAGAATGAGTGGCTCACAGAATAGAAGGTGGAAGAGGGTGGATGATTAGGTTATTTGTATGATAAAAGATAGAACTGGACCTTAGTGGGGAGTTTTCTGTCATTCCATATACACTCATGTATGATTCATAAGAAGGTGCACCTGAAATATAAATGTATAATGTTCTAATGCAATGTTGTTTCAATTTAAAGCATGTTTAAAACAAAACGTATTCTGTAATCATTTTGATCCCTTAGGATGAATCCAGGACAGAAAAACATCCAATCTGGAGGAAGACTGCATCAAATCAGAAAAATAGTTCAGGATATCAGCAAATGTTTTGAGAAAAGGGACTTGAGGAGTAGAAAGCAAATTGATTGCTAAAGGCAGAAAATATTTCTGGAGTCCGGGGATGTAGCTCAGTGGCAGATCATTTGCTTGGCAAATATGAGGTGCTGGGTTTGATTCTCAGTAACCCCATTCCCACCCCAACAGGAAAAAAAAAACACAACTGCACATGGAAAATGTTTCTGGAATGTTCAAGAGTCCAAAGAGCTAGTGCTAGTTAGTACAGATCCCGGCTTCCTGCTCCTCACCAAATTTGGTTTTCAAAATATTTTCTTAACATACTGACCTTTTTGCTGCATTGCTACCCTGTTAAAAAATTAAATGAAATAGCACAGCAGGGAGGACTTTGCTTGCACGAGGCAAACTTGGGTTCAATCCCCAGTATCCCATATGTCTTCGAGTCTGCCAGGAGTAATTTCTGAGTGCAAAGCCAGGAGTAACCTCTGAGCACCACCAGGTATATCCCTAAACCTAAATAAATTAAAAAAATGGATAGTATAGGGCTAATGTACTTACCTCACATATGGACATATGTGGCTTAGTGCCCAGCACCTCATGTTCCTCCAAGTATTGTCAGTGCAAGGGCCAGAGTAATAGTACAGCAGAAAGGGCAATTGTCGGGGGCTGGAGAGATAGCATGGAGGTAAGGTGTTTGCCTTGCATGCAGAAGGACGGTGGTTCGAGTCCCAGCATCCCATGTTGTCCCCTGAGCCTGCCAGGAGTAATTTCTGGGTATAGAGCCAGGAGTGACCCCTGAGCACTGCCAGGTGTGACCCAACAAACAAACAAAAAGGGCAATTGTCTTGTAGACAGTTGACTTAGGTTTCATTATCAGCATCCCATATGGTCCCTCAAGCATTGCCAGGAGTGATTCCTGAGTGTCGAGCCAGGAGTAATACCCGAGTATCTTCTTAAAAAACACCACTGGCCTGACCCCAGAAATCCTCAGCACTGTTGCATTTTAGCAGCAAAGCTTCCCTGAGACCTTGCACTGAACCAAGAATTTAGCTTTGTTGTTCCAGAGTTGCCAGAAGGGGCCCCTGGGCCTCTTAAGCGTTGAGTGTTTGAGAGAAACTTTTATAAATGAAAATATAAACAAACATGTCCACCCTCACCTGCCCTCCAGCCCCTGTGGCCTGTAAAGCAAAGTGCTGTCACCTTCCATGGCACTTTGGAACCTGAGTTGGTCAAGGAGTGCGGTGAGCACAGGTACTGCCAATCTTCTCCAGGGCTCCTCCTCCTCCACTGGCTATGCTCCTTCCAAACAGGTGATGTCATCTGTTAGGGTTAGGTGAGGTTAAATGATGTTATCACCTCAGCCCTAAAATGATGTCATCACCTCATCATCTCAGGCCTGAGGTGATGTCACTGGTAGGTTTCTCCAATAGAAGCTATTTCACCTTCCCCATGACAGATAATTTTTTGCATAAGCAGGAGGGAATCTCCATAGCTTCAAATACCACCCTTTCAGATTCAAAGACAAATGGGCTGTGATTTCTCTTCTCCTACTTTGAAGAGACAGCCGTGGAGCAAATGCCAAGCGCCAAAGGAAAATATTTCCAAAGGCTCCAGTGGCTTCTCTGACAGGATCTGTCACTTGCTGTCAGTGACAGGTTTGTTAAGGAAGTTAAACTGTGGCTTTCCACACTTCCTCACTGTTCAGAATTTGACCATGAATTTGCTCATTTATTTTCCATAGAAAACACTTATCTGGCCTCATGAGCCGTGGACTTCAATTCCATCAGGCCAGCCTCTTGGGGAGATTAGCACAGTGACAGTGATTTTGCTGATGGCCTCTCCGCCTGCCAATACTGGCTGTCTCAGGGAACTGAACATCATGAGACTGTTCAGCCCTTTTCACCTCTGCGATTGCTCCAAAGCACTCTGGAGAAGACAGGCTACCTATACTGAAGGCCTGGAAACTAACGGGGTTAGAGACCAGCAGGACTGTCTGACTAGAAGTCTAGCACAATACACTGACTCTTATTTATTGTTGTAGTTAGGGGGTTCCACTCAGCAGTGCTCAGGGCTTATTCCTGGCCCTGCATTCTGGGATCATTCCTGAAAAACCAAATACAGTGCTGAAGATGGACCCCAGGTCAGCTACATGCCAGGTAAGAGCATTAACCCCAGTTCTACTTTTCTGGTCTATTAACTCAATTCTAAGTGGCACTGGACAATGGAAACTTAAAAAAGCAACAACAGGGCGGGATAAAGAGACTCACCAAGTCCATGAGCAGTCAGCAAATGCAGCCATGGAGAGCAGTGAGGTGGTTTTTGTTCTCATGTTCCATGATTTCCATGATGCCAACCCTCCTACCTTCATTCCATGCTTGAAGGGCCTAAGTGATTCCAGTCTAAACTTAAAGCCACACTCCTGAGGGGTCCACCACCACTCCCCAGCTCCCTTGCACCCAGCGTGAGAGAAACCAGGGGAGGCAAAGCTTTCTGAAACTACCACCCTGACCAGTTGTATGGAAAATTCAGGAACGAGCCCAGGTGTCCTTCGCAGACATTGCGGCTGCTGGGCCTACTCATGCACATGGCAGCCGGGCTGACATGGTTTGATGACTCCGTCTCCAGCCAGTTCAGAGTGACAGGCAGCTGTTCAGACCAGCGGGGCATGTGACAGGCATGTAATAAATGTTTACTGAAGGAAGGGCTGAATTAATTAAACAAGGGCCCTTCCAGTTCATTTAAAAGCTACTAACGATGAAGGCAGAATGACATTCGTCATCTACTCTTGTGACACTTGAACTTGAAGGAAACCTGGGAGAGGAAATGAACCTCTTCACTCCTTCACTCTGGAACCTCTAAGAAGATGAGTCCATGGCATTGAGACCCTTCCAAGCTTGTCCAAAATTGCCAGATGGGCATCATCCATGAATATGGGCCCATTATGGAGCAAGCCTGTACCACCACCATTTGGATCTTCACACAGTGGCTAGTGAATTCTCACTGGAGAAGTTTTCAGTCAACTTCTCTTTCCCTCTAACCCGATCTTACTGGATCTGGATTGAAAAAGGTGGGGGAGAGGCTGAATAAAGGTGAGTTCAAGGAGATTATACAATGGGTAAGTCTCTTGCCTTGCATACATCTGACCTGGGATCAATGCCTGGCACCCCATATGATCTCCGAAGCTCCACCAGGAGTGAGTCCTGAGCACTCTGGATATGGCTCAAAAATAAAAACTAAAAAAAAAAAAATAAAATAAAATAAAAAATTGAGTGATTTTTTTTTCTCATGTAAGCAATACATTTGTGTCAAAACATTGGTTTTCCCCCACCAGGACTGGAGAGCTCAGCAGGCCGAGCATATGTTTTGCCTGCTAGAGCCCCCGGTCTGATCCCCAACATCACATGGTCACCTTGATTCAGTACTAGAAACACAAGTTGTGCATCATCCAGCAGAGGACACTGTTTTTCCAATTCATCCTCCAAAGGAATCTTTGGAAGCTGCTTGCGCCTGGGAATTCTGAGATGTTTACGAAGGTCTTTCAGGGGCAACGAACAGGGTATTTGACTTGCATGCAGCTGACCCATTGTCCCCAGCATCCTATATGATTCCCTGGATATCACCAGGAGTAATTCCTGAGTGCAGAGCCAAGAGTAACCCCTAAGCACAGTTATGCCCCCCCCCCCAAAATAAATAAAATAAAAAGAGCTCTTTCGACCTCTGGGCATATAGTCAGCTTGTTGGTAGATCTTCAGAGAAAAAGGACCTGTAAAGATGTCAAAATAGAAGAAAGGCCAAAGGTTAGATAGATTTACAGAGTGCATCTGTGTTGGGAGGTTGTGAAGGAGGGAGGAGGAGATAGAGGCCAGGAGGCAGGAAAGGAGGGAATATTGGCAGTAAACATGTCTCAGGGCTGATTCACTGGTATTTTGGACTCCACATGGGTCAAATTAGCCTCATGATTTGAGGATATCCTGTTTTCTGAAGCTCTCGTGCTTTGAATAACTGTAACATCCATTGGAAAGAAATTTTAACCTGTTCCATCTCACTGGTCTTTTTTGAACTTTGCTTCCAAAGTCCTTGGTGAGCTCTTCAGATGTTCCTTGAAGAAAGAACAGAGCTTTGGTCTCCAAGATAATTGAGAGGCCTCTGCTCAGACCACTTTTCTGGGCACAGGCTAGCATGGCCAATTGACCTGCATGGCCAGGGCAATGCCAGCTCACAGAGCTCTAATTACAATTCATCTATCTTTTCCTGACTTTTCTGGGGCCACACCAGCAGGACTCAGAGCTTATCCCTGCCTCTGCACTCATGGATTACTCCTGGCAGTATTTTAGGAGTTGAACCAGGTTAGGCCACATGCAAAGCACTGTTTTCCTGCACCTGCACTGTCTCTCCAGACTCTTGACCTCTCTTAATAGTACTGAGATTTGTTCTCTGTGTATTCACAGCAAAGAAATTTCAAGGTGGCCAAAAATATTTTCTCCTACATAAAAAGAAGAAAGAAGAAGTTGGGGCCAGAGAGATAATTTGGGGGGTGGAGATTAAATGCTTGCCTTGCACTGCCAGGAGTAATTTTTGAGCAAGGAGCTGGAATAAGCCCTGAGCACAGATAAGTGTGGACCCTCCCCCCACATCCCACCCAAAACAAAAAACTAAGAGGTATTGTTTGACTTGAGGACCAGCACTGATTTAGCAAAGGTGCCAGCCTGGGCTATAACTGGATGTTAGTCTTCATCTTGGTGGACCAGAGGATGGAGAACAGCCTTAGGGTGGGTTTGGACCAAATAGGCAGGGGGTGAGAGGGGGTAACCCATTTAATCAAATGCCTCTTTGCACCTGATGGATATCTTCCTGAGCCTTAGGAATCACCCCTGGAACTATTTTAGAAAACAGAACTAAGAGAACTAAGAGTCAGGGATGTGTCTTGTGATCCTGACACTAAAGCAACAATAATAGAACATGAATAAGTTTTGAGTCCATGTGTGAGGTGTCGACTGTATGTGTAAGAACTGTGAATGTTTATAGATATGTGGTGTTTGTATAAGTATGGATGCATCCTCAATGTGTGTACATATATGTGATATGTGGATGCATGTGTGGTGTACATCATGTCAGTAGGAAAATATAGATGAAGGCATGCAGTCAGGTATTACATTTTCAAATTGGCAAAACCAACTCTGATGTCCATGGTATTTCCACTAAGAAATCTTCCTGATACGGGCAGAACAATCAGACATAGGCAATTCCCAATAATAAAAAAAATTATAAAAAATGATTCTTCTGGGCCTGGAGAGATAGCACAGCGATGTTTGCCTTGCAAGCAGTGGATCCAGGACCTAAGGTGGTTGGTTCGAATCCCGGTGTCCCATATGGTCCCCCATGCCTGCCAGGAGCTATTTCTGAGCAGACAGCCAGGAGTAACCCCTGAGCACTGCCGGGTGTGGCCCAAAAACCAAAAAAAGAAAAAAAAAAAAAGAAAAGAAAAAAAAAAGATTCTTCTTTGTTTTGGAAAGAACTGGAAGAGGAATGAAGAAAGGCCAAGAGAGCATTCATCTCTATTTTCTGGCTATTTCTGTCAACCCAAATGAATCTTCCTTCCTTTCCTTTCCTTTAGGCTGTTGGACCATAGATGACAATGAGACAGAATGGATGGGGATGGGTACTTGGTGAAGATGTGTGTAGTAACTTGGTGCATCAGATCCATAAACTTAAGCACTAATGTAATGCTACTTACCTATGTTCATGTCTTAAAAAATAAATGTTTGACAATTCAACATATAAAATCAGAGATGCTTTCATGGTTTCTGACTAAAATAAATCTAAATTGTTGGTTTTGGGTTGTAGGGAGAGTCGGTTGGTTTGCTTGTGGGGATATTTAGGGCCACATTCATCATTGTTTATGGCCTGTGTTCAGGGATCATTCCTGGTGTGTCTCAGGAAGCCATGTGGAGTACTGGGGAGTTCTAGTCTGAATTGGCTGCATTCAAGGCAAATGCCCTTCCTTCCCATTGGACTATCTCCAGCACAGCAGCATCTTTTTAGGAATCTAGGGGAAGATAAAACAGGTTCTCTTCTTTCTTGCCAGAGGATCTACAAACTGTATCTCTTTTGGAAAAAAAAGACAGAAGGACAGAGACATAAGAATGTTTTCCTTCCCTGGAAATTGATCAGTAAAGAACAGAAAGTGGGAACACTGCTATGGGTCCTGGAAGAAGAGCAGCCAAAACCGCCTGGTGTCCCAACTCAGCCCCTGATGTTATGTCCCCTATTCATATCATGCAACTTCATCCAAATCAAAGACTGTAAGGGATGAAGCAAATTTAGCACCAAAGGCTTCTACAAGTCTGATGGGCCATCAAAGAGATTGTAAAGTACCTACCACAATACAAGAATTTATATTATCTATTAAAGATCATATATTTCAAAAATAAGTAATACATTTTGAAAATAAATCAAAACAACTTCTGTTTTTATATTCAGAGGCATGTTTCCATAGATTAAGCAAAATCAGTAAGAATATTTGTGAATTTACTTTGCATGGTCCATAGAAATCAAATGGTCTGTAAATAATAACATAAGAACTAAAATATAGTATTATATGCTTAATAAGACATTGTGAGTGTGCTACTCAAAAATAAAAAAAATAGTTGTCTAATAGGGCTACAGAGAAAGTGATCGGGTAGGACTACTGGCCAACCTGGGTTTGATCCCCAGCATGCCATAAGGTCTTCCCAGCATTACCGGGAGAAATTCCTGAGTGCAGAGCCAGAAATAAGCCCTGAGCACTACTGGGGATGGGCCCAAAACAAATAAAAATATTTGTAGCACAATGAGGGGATTATAATTGCTTAAACATTATTTTTTTGTTTTTGTTTTTGGGCCACACCCGGCAGTACTCAGGGGTTACTCCTGGCTGTCTGCTCAGAAATAGCTCCTGGCAGGCATGGGGGACCATATGGGACACCAGGATTCAAACCAACCACCTTTGGTCCTGGATCGGCTGCTTGCAAAGCAAACACCGCTGTGCTATCTCTCCAGGCCCCATGCTTAAACATTATTTTAATTTTGTTATATTTATTACAAAATGTAACGACACTAAGCTAGTACTTTAGAAACTAATTCAGAGGCTCAAGCGATAGCACAGCAGGTAGGGATGCAGCCAACCCATGTTGATCCTTGGCATCCCATATGGTCCCCGGAACCTTCCAGGAATGACCCCTGAGTGCAGAGACAGGAGTAATCCCTGAGCACTGCTAGGTATGGCCCCCAAACCATAAAAACATAAAAGTTGGTTCATGCTGGCATATATTCTTATATAGAATATTCAGCAAAGGAAAAGCTTGGCATTACTTTGCCCAAATATAATAAGACTTTTTTGGAGCTAGAAAACAGCATCTTAGTTTCCCTGCTGTCCATTGACTTATATTCAAAAAAATCTATAATGAGTCATCCCCTAGCATACAACTCAGGAGATATTGAGGTGCTAGAGACTGAACTGGGGCTTCCACGGGCACTACAAATCCTTTGAACAATCTCCTCCATCTGATACAAACATTTTTAAAGAAGAAATGCTCTATTATTAAATGGTATATTAGTAATTAACCAACCCTTTCTGTCAGTTTTTGAGCTATAAAAAGGAGATGATTATATCCACCATTCAGGGTTATTTGGAATAAAGAAATAGCTTGAAAAAGTACCAACCCCATCACCTGCCATTCAGAAAATCACAGTCATTTTTTCTTCCCCAATGTGTCTACTCATGTTCTGAGAAAGAATAACAAATTCTAACTCTTTTGACATGATAAGAATAGATAAAATAATACGGGGAGACTGCATTGAAAACAAAAGGAGCGCTATAAAAACAGATTTGTTACTGAAAATATGGAGAATGAGAGGAAATACACATGTATCCAAATGCCTTATACTTTAATAGTTACTAAAAACATAAAAGCTGGGAGTTAAATTGTCCCCTGAAAAATTTTAATTGTCAAAAATTGTCAAAAAGTGATCTCTAGATCAATGATTAATGTAGTCATTCCCTCCCATGCTAATTTTCAATGCACTGTTTTGCTTTCATTTTCATTGTGTTCATACCTAATTGCTCAGATTTTTCACTGACTTCAGTTCACTTCATTTCTTCTGTCACCTTTCTCATTTCCTTTATTTAAGAAAAAAATGCATAAACTAGTAATGCCAAGGCAAACCCCTGGCTAGCTGGAGGCACAAGGTAATGTCAGTAGTTGTATTTTTATTTAAATTTGTATTTGTTCAGGGGCTGGAGAGATAGCATGGAGGTAAGGCATTTGCCTTTCATGCAGAAGGTCGGTGGTTCGAATCCCTGCATCCTATATGTTCCCCTGCGATTTCTGAGCATAGAGCCAGGAGTAACCCTGAGCGCTGACAGGTGGGGCCCAAAAACAAAAAAGAAAATGTATTTGTTCATTATGGATCTTTTTGGCTTGTTTTAATTTTATTTTAATGGAACATGAAAGTGTTTTGGGTTTTATTCCCTCTTGATTACTAAGCTGATTCACAAGGTAAATCCCTTCACCCTGGTCCGAAAAGGGAGGCAGTTCATATAGTCCTTGCTAATGAAAGTAAACACACAGGGAAGGAAGCTGAGGACAGATCCCAAACTCCTGCCTTGCTTTTAAAAAAATAATAAAAAAGTGGGACCTGGCAGGTGGTGCTAAAGGTAAGGTGCCTGCCTTGCCTGCGCTAGCCTTGGACGGACTGCGGTTCGATCCCCCGGTAGTCCCATATGGTCCCCCAAAGCCAGGAGCAAACTTCTGAGCACATAGCCAGGAGTAACCCCTGAGTGTTACCGGGTGTGGCCCAAAAAACCAAAAAAAAAAAAAATAAAAAAATAAAAAAATAAAAAATAAATAAAAAAGGAGGGGGGAGAAAAATGTATGGATTTTCTTGAATACACCTTCTTCTTAGGGAATAAAAAGTGCTCTGACACCTTGGGTCCCATCTTTGTTTGACTGCTCCAGAGTGAAAGGGCCCAGGGAGACTCAGAACTTTGTCCCTGCTGCTGGCTCCCCCATTTGGGACTTCCATTTGGAAAGTCTGACAGGCAAGCACAGCAATTTGGGCAAGGCAGAATGCAGGACGCAGGTTGGTACTAGCTGTAATGGAGTATGACCCCTGTTGTTAGTAGCTGGCCGGTCAGCTCCTTTAATGCTGGGGACCTCATATTATACTTATTCCCCAACCTCTACCCTTCAGGGCAGTGGAAGGATTACAGTGCTTCACTCAACTGCATCTGAGTAGGCAGGATGAACCCCAAAATCTCCTGAAATGGCCCAAGTCAACAGAGAAAACACCGTCCGAGGAGAGGAGCCATGAGGCAAGACAATGGTTTTTTGGTAAGATCATTTTGGAGGCAGATACACTGGTGGCTACACCCCAGATTTCCAGTCGTGTGGGGCATAGGTTCCCAGGGAACTGACAGTGATTCATTCCACCTGAGCCGGGGAGTTCCCAAGCAGAAACCACAGAGCTCAGCAGACAGGTGTTATACCCAGTGATCCTTAGTTTTCCTGGTCAGAAGTCGTTCAATCTTGGGCCCAGTTCTGTGATGCTGCTCAGACCCACTTCCATAGAACCATCCTGAGGTGCTAGGGTAGAAGGAAGACTTTGTGGCACAGGATAGAACTCAAGGCTTGTGGTGCCAGGCATACACCCTAGTCCTTTGAGCACTCTCAACCCCATTTTAAACTACTTGCACCTTCTTCCTGTCTGGACTATAGGAACCTCAACTTTAGAGCCTGAGCAATAGTATGAATGATAGTAACAGTGGTTTGGGTGATTGCCTTGCACTTGGCCTACACAGGTTCAATCCTGGCACCCCAAGTAGACCCCTGAGCCCACCAGTAGTAATCACTGAGCACAAAGCTCCCCAAAATATAAAAAAAATTGAATTTCTGCTCTAATGTGTGTGTGTCCATAGGGAGGTGGGGAGGAAAGAAAAAAAAAGGAAAAATAAAGAAGAGGGAAGAAAAAACAAAAGCAATTTAGCATGTTCTTGCTAAGGAGGGATCCCTAAATGAAGTATGGAAACAGTGAGTGAGAGCAGCCATCCCTGCTGGCTCCAAGGTTCCTGCTAACTGAATGAACAAATCTAGTCAATCTCCTTTTTTGTTCAGCATCAAATAGGTAAGGTCACAGCACTGCCTCATAGAGTTGTCCCAAAGAACACTGCTGGACTCAGACACAGTTGCAGGTGAATTCAATCCTCACCACCACCAGGACTCCCTGCTCACTGTCATAATCATGATAGTCCACAAAAACCTTCGGATTTCCCCTCCCCACCCTTCCCTCACTTCTCCCTCCATCCCCACCTCATCTTCAACTGCCATTTTCTTCCCCCTGATCCATTTTCCTACCTCATTCTGTCTTGTTGAGCTTGAGCAACACTAAGGAGCAAATCTGAGAGAGAGAGAGAGAGAGAGAGAGAGAGAGAGAGAGAGAGAGAGAGAGAGAGAGAAAAGAGAGAGAGAGGGAGAGAGAAGAGAGAGAGTACTTTCACTCATTTTGGCCCCATTCTCTTTTTTCTGAGATGGAAGCAGTCTTGAGATATAGATAGAAGGGAGCTGGACTCCTCATCAGAAAGGGTGTGTGGGTGACTTGATGTCCATGAGCTACCAAAGGAGGTGACAGTTCTGGCCTAGATGTGTGTCTGATGCTAATAACTGTCATACCCTGAAGCTTCTGAGGAAAAACCAACAACAAAAAGACTTCTTATGGTTCTTGGCCTGCGTGGCTAATCAAAGCCAGATGCCTGGGCCTGGACCAGAGAAGGAGAGGAGGGAAGAGGAGAGGCAATAGAGTGGGGGGCACCCCTGTTCCCCTGCTTTCTGTGAAGAGACTTAAACAGAGCCTGTGAAGAGCTAGGCTCCCTGGTGTCTGGACAGTTCCTCATGAGGCATTTTCTTGTCTCTTCCAGAATGTTCTGTGTCCACCAGACTGAGCAGAAGGGCTATGAGACTTTCCCAGCAGGACCATCCATTTCTCACACTGACTTCAAAGGGATTAAGACCTACAAGATCCCCCCATTCCCTTGGAGTTCCCTTGGCACATTCTTTTACCTTGCCAGGCTTTATTCTCATCTGCAAGGAACAGTTGTGACAAGTTAGCAAGGATGTTGCCAGTTGTGAAGTCCTGCTAACATGGAAGGTGCTACCATTCCAGATGTAGACAAAAGACCCATACCAATTTTGGCTTTTAGTGGGTCCAGGCTGGGCCTGGGAGACCAGACAGCTGGTGACAGTCCCAGTGGGATTTCTGGACCCTGGTTCTGCTCTTGCATTCCTCTGGATGGGGGGGGGGGGGGGGGGAATGTTGAGCTAGCGGAAAGTATAAAGGCTTTATAGACTTTGACTGCCAGGGGTTCATAGAGACAAGTTGGTGCAACTGATCTTTTCCAGCTCACAAAAAAAACTTTTCTTCCTGACTATCTCAAACTTTGTATAGCCCTTCTTGGAATGTGATGAGTTTTCAAAGACAGGAGATAGAATCGTGGGTAGGGTATTTGCTTTGCTTGTGGCCAACCTGGGTTCAGTCCCTGGTACCCCATTAGATCCCTGAAGCAGCACCAAGTGTGATCCATGAATACAGAATGAGTAAAAAGTCATAAATATTGCCAAATGTTGTCCCAAAGCCAATCAAAAGGGACAAGTTTCCAAGACAAGTTTCTTTAAGCTAAGAAATCCTCCCATGAGCACATTTCTAGATGCCATCCTGGGCTATAAAGAACAGGCAGCATTTGGGGCTGCTCACCTCCCTGCTTCCATACCCCACTCCCTAGAGGTACAAAGAAATAAAAACCAGAATATTTGTTAGCTTTGGCCTAATTAATTCTTTTTCTTTTAATTTATTTTTATTTAAAAATATATCTTTATTTAAGCACCATGTTTATTTAAGCACATGTTTGTAATTGGGGTTCAGTCATAAAGAGTACACCCATTCACCAATTCAAACTTCCTGCCAACAATGCCCCCTATCATCCTCCTCCCCAACCCCTGGCTGTCTTTGAGATAGGCATTCTATTTCTCTCACTCACTACCATTGTCATGATAGTTGTCAGTGTAGTTATTTCTTTAACTGCACTCACCACTCTTTTGTGGTAAGCATCATATTGTTGGTCCTAATTAATTCTAATCCAGGCAGCTCCTGTTCCATTCTTGGAGCCCAGCCCACTTTCGTCTTCCTGGGGCTCTAGGTCTTTAGCATTTTTTTCAACACCTGCAGAGACTTTAATGAAGATCCCCCTGGCCATACCTGCTGAAGTTGTTACCTCCCTTCGCTCACTCCCCTTGTACCTCCTGATGATGGTGCCACAGAGAGGGCAAGTGTAAAATAGAAGACTGAGTGGCTTTTCGCCCTCCCCACCAAACCTGTGGTCCCCAATTCCAGGTCTCATTTTACCATTTGCAACCAGAGCCTCAAGCCTGGTTAGTTTTCCAGGAAACTATTCTTAGACCAGAAAAAGGAAAACAAAGCAGCCTGTCTCTTCTCTGGGGTGACTGCCCCTATGCAGTCCTTCCTGGGGTCGTTTTGAGGACAGAGAAAGATCCTGAAACTCAGTGGCATTTGTGACCATTAGTGGAGTGAGTGGAGAATCCTCTTCAAACCGAGGCCTTGTCCTAGGTTCATTTTTAACTGAAATGCAGGGGCACTGATATTTCTCTCTCCTTCTCCCTTATCTTCCTTTCCCCCCCTCTTCCTCTTTCTCCTCCTCCTCCTCATCCTCCCTCCTCACACATTTTCATTTGGGACGATTTTAATAAAAATGGGGGCAAGTAAATGTACACTGGTACTTTACTCAATCCCTCTCCAAGTCGGGCATCAGCTTCAGCCCCTGCACCGGGAAAAAGTGGGCATGAAAACCTTTCCCGGCCCCTCTTGGCCCAAGTTTGAGGGACAACCCCTTGCCCCCCCACCCGTCGTAACCCGAGCAACCTGGTACAAGTTTCAAGCAGAAAGCCCGAATCTCTCGGGTGCCTGAAATGGATGGATAGGTTGAGGGTACCCTAGCCAGTGCCCACAATCCCGGGGGTGGGCCTGTGCCACCGGCACCCCAAGCAGACCCACCTCTCAGAACGCCCCAGAACCTGACCCGGGTCAGGGTGAGCGTCCCGGGTTCGCATCAGTTGTGTCACAAAAAAGGGCGGACCATGGGGGCTGTCCCTATGCAACCCAAGCATAGAGGACACTGGGGTTCTGGGGTGCGGGCACTCCTCCGGAGAAAGCCAACTAAATTTGAGCGGGTGCTTTCCGAGGGTGACGAGATTCCAACTCTGACACTAAATGATCCAGAGTGGGGGCGCCTGCTGGAGGGAAGTGGGGAGCTAGGTTTGGAGCTCCGAAGACCTCGGTTTAAACTCAATCTCTAGATCAGTCAGACCAGCCTAGACCTGCCTTTTGGGACCGGCTTCATCGCCAGGAACAGGGAGAGGTTCTGGGGGTGAATGGGGGCTCTGGTGCGCCGTGGCAGCTGGTGACAGCAGAGCCGCGTCCCTGCAACCCTGGGGAGCTAGCTGC
This sequence comes from Suncus etruscus, assembly GCF_024139225.1. NCBI lineage: Eukaryota > Metazoa > Chordata > Mammalia > Eulipotyphla > Soricidae > Suncus > Suncus etruscus. Next base: position 27,137,161 of record NC_064854.1, on the reverse strand, counting down.
TCCCCAGACCGCGTCCAGAAGCCCCGAATCCGTCTTAATCAAGTCACAGCAACGTCGCCTTCCCGCAAGGGGCTTCTGCCTCGTACACTGCGGGGAACGTGGGGGCGAGCTAGATGCCCGCGGCCTTAGCTTTGGGGAAGGCGTGTGTGCAAGAAGCCCAAGGAGGCCCCCAACTTTCTCCAATGCATGCGCCGCCTGCATCGGGCACCGCAGGACGCGCGTGAGGGTGGTCGGATGTGGCCAGAGGGTGCACCCGACTTCCACGCAGGGGTTCCCAGCTTCCCTGCAGCGCTCTCCAGGCGTTTGCAAAATGCGTTTCGCCTCCGCTTCCAAGCGTTGCCTTGTCCCGCAGAGGTAACGGGGCGCAGTCCGAACGCGGGTGGATGGTCACGTCACAAATGCGGGGCTGCGGGTTAGGGCCTCTCCGCCAGCTTAGCCCCCCAAACTGCCGAGGACAGAAGGGATGGGTTTCGCCGCGTCCTGCGAACCTCAAATGCGCCCCGCGTCCCGTCCATGGGGGATGCCCCGAGATTTCCTAGCCGCCCTGCGCGGGATCCTCAGGGTCCCGGGAAGGAGAGTGCTGGAACCGCTGGCCAGGATTTGCTGATGTGACTGTGGACGTGGTTCCAGGACCTGTTGAAAACGGAGAAGAGTGGCGTCGTGGGGTTTCTTAGCGCACTTCTGTGTACACACCTGCGAGAAAGCACCCGGCCGAGCAGAAAACTTGCCCTGTACCCGCAGGAAGAATTTGTGCAAAATCCCAGGTGAGCAAAGAGGCAGGAGCTACACGGAGGGTTTACACGCTCGCTGGGAAATGAAAATTGGACTGCTCGGTCCGCGGATATCTGTATGTGGAAAGTCTTTGTAATACTAGTCTAGCTTTAAAAATAAAATTTAACAACTATGTGACAATTTTCAGGGTTTGATCATGGGAAAGAAACCCTGAGTCTTCGGGATTTGACTCACAGTTAGTGCCCAGTAACCAAAAATAAACAACAAACAACAAGCGCTTGCACCTTCAGGCTAATTTATCCTTGTTTGAAAGAGATCATGGATTTCCATATTTCAATTTATGTTTTCGCAGATAACTAGCTTTTAATTTTTTTTCAAGTAGTTGTAGATTTATAGGAAAGTTGTAGGGTTTTCCTGGACTGGCCTCACTTTTCCTCTGGGCATATTCTCGCAGCTGATCAAGGGCACTGCTATTAACTCAGCTGTCTCTATAGTAATTAAGATGTTCTTCACTTTTAAACCTTTCCTAAAAAAGGTTGTTCTGACCTATCTCGGATACTTTAAGTTCTCAAAGTCTCTAGAAAAATTGTGACAATTTCTCACACTTTCCAAATCTTTGCTGACTTTGAAACTTCTGAGGATTTTTAAAAATCGAGGTATAATTTACATACCTTGAAATTAACAAGCTATCAAATTAAAATTTTAACAAGTGATATGCCAAAAATAAAACACTTTTGCATAGAAAACATCAAATCTCATTTTAGAGTATGGTGCAGGTTTATTTTAGTTTACAATACACATATCTACAACATACTAACTCCCCCCCATAACATTTTAATTCCGATTTAATATTTAAATGTTTCAGTTCCAAAAGGATGTTGACGTGCTGTTAACCTTAAGTTACTTCAATAAGTTTATTTCTTCTTTGGAGCACAATTTAAGTTATTGATCACTCTCTGTTCTTGGATATTTCCTTTAGGAAAAGTATAGTCAATAGTATAATAGGAAAAGTATAGTCAATAGAGCATTATCCTTAAGAAGTCAAGAGATTGATGCTATTCTGGGAAGTTTACAAAGGTGACAATGCATTTTGAAAGTTCGTCATATTAAAGCAATAATTAATCAATAATTAACATACTTATCCAGACAATTATTTTCAGGTAATTTTACTTAAGAACATTTTTGGCAAATTGTCACACACCGCTGACTTTCCCAACTATAAAAAGGATTCTACATTTCCTTAAGTCCTTAAGATATTACCCCAAAGCTGTGCTTTTTAATTTCTAAATATGTATCTATAAATAATATTAACAAGCAGAAATGATATTTAACAATGAAGACTAAAGAAGCAAAGCCATACAATGTATAAGTCATTTATACCTTGATATATAATTTCCAATTTGAATCAGACACATTTTTTAAACTGAATAAAGGGGCACTGAGGATTATACTAGAGCAATCACACAGTAGGTAGGGCAATTGTCTTGTATGCAGCCAACTTGGGCTCTATCCTACATATCCCATATGGTTCCCTGAGTCTCACCTGAAGTGATCCCTGAGCACTGCAAAATAAATGAATAAATAAAGTAAATAGTCAATAAAGTGAAATTTCCTTTCACTTCTGTGATATTTCCTGAAAGCAGCCTGGATGTTATGATTGGTAATAATAGACTGTAGTGGACAAGAGAGAAGGGGGTGGGAAGGAGGGAGGGAGAGAAAAAGAGGAGGAGAGGGAAGAAAGGAGGGATGAAGTAAGGAGAGGGAGGGAAAGTGGGAGGGAAAGAGAGAGAGAATATTCAGGGTTATATTTCTCCTTTCTAAGCATGTTTAGTAGAAACTGGACAAATAAACCAGAGAGCACAGAGAGGGAGGGAAAGTGGGAGGGAAAGAGAGAGAGAATATTCAGGGTTATATTTCTCCTTTCTAAGCATGTTTAGTAGAAACTGGACAAATAAACCAGAGAGCACTTCTGTGGGTAATTCCAGGGGCTGCCTTCCAGGAAGAATTTTTGGCTCACAGAGCTTTGAGTCAGGCCATTTTTGTGCAAACTCAATCTGGGCCCCTGTTTTCTTTTCCAGACCACAAGTACAGACCAAGCTGACCAGGGGAAAGGACCATCCAAAAAGGGTGGGAGTAGTAAGCAAATGATTTTCATTCTTTTAGCTGAAAAAGATTTTAAAAATCTGTGTAATTTGGTATAAAGATATGCTCCATCCTTTTTAAAAACAAATTTAGCTGGTTTCTACATATGCCAAGTAATATGAATTCTCTCCCAAAACATAAGTGAGAGAGGAAGAGAATATGAATTTTCTTATTGTAATTGAATTTGCTTATTATAATTTTGTATCTGTAATGGAAAGTCTAGTAATGCCTACATCACAAAGTATCAAATTTACACTAAGAAAGGGCCTGATGGGAAGCAACTTGCCCTGTACGATATTTTCTTTTTCTTTTTCTTTTTTTTTTTTTTTTTTTTTTTGTGATTTTTGGGTCACACCCTGCAGTGCTCAGGGGTTATTCCTGGCTCCATGCTCAGAAATTGCTCCTGGCAGGCACGGGGGGGACCATATGGGATGCCGGGATTCGAACCGATGACCTTCTGCATGAAAGGCAAACGCCTTACCTCCATGCTATCTCTCCGGCCCCCACCTGTACGATATTTTCAATCACTTGCCTGCACTTGGATGATCACTGGGTGCTGATGTCACAAATAAATATCAGTGTTTGGCTGTGTGCTAGCCAGTCACAGACTGCAGCTATTGCTTCTTGTGGTGTGTTTTTGCCCAGAGGCTGCTTGTGAGAGTGTTGCCTTTTCAGTGGCCTCAGAACCAAATACCTGCCACACCTTTTGTTCTGAACCTTAAGCAAGCCACCTAACTATGCTCCCAACTCTACAAGTGGGGAAAAACCAATCTTATAAAATGGTCACGAGGGTTAGGAGAAAATAATTCTTTGTACAATTCTCCAAAGCAGCAGCACTGAGAAAGCGTTTTTATAGAGCAAGTTTCCTTTGAATATCTTACATTTAGCCAGGAAGTAGATTAGATGCCAGGCTCAGTCATGGTAACATCAGTTGCAATATTATGAGGCAGAGCTTAACATTCCAGATTCCTGAACTTTCAGTCCTACTTGGACCCTGCAATGTTAATGTAACAAGTTCTTCCGTCTGACTAAATTCTATTGGTTTTTGTTTGTTTTGGGATTTTGTTTGCTTGTTTGCTGTGTGACAAGAGAGATAAAAATTAAAAAGTGATGAAACTCCTGTCAAACCTACCCAGAGCCTCAGATAGGTAAAAATTACACACAGTGTGCTCGCTTCGGCAGCACATATACTAAAATTGGAACGATGCAGAGAAGATTAGCATGGCCTCTGCGCAAGGATGACACGCAAATTCGTGAAGCGTTTCATATTTAAAAAAAAAAAATTACATACAGATCCTGACAAGCAGCTGTCTGGAACACCCAAACCAGGACCAAAGGCAAAGTCTTATTTTCCCTGAGATACAAGACCACAGGGTTCAATCTCTGAACCAAATGGAGATGGAGTCAAAGTTTCGAAAGTATGAATGGAAATGAAGGCAAAATGGGTGTGAGGGCAGTTTATACCCTGTTTATGCCTGGGGCAGAAAACATGCTAGTCACAAGCACTGTCAGAAGTTGCAGTTTCTATATGGAGAAGGTAGAAAATGTACATCAGTAAGAGCCAAGTTTTTTTTTTTGGGGGGGGGGGTCCATACCCGGCAGCACTCAGGGTTACTACTGGCTCTATGCTCAGAAATGGCTCCTGGCAGGCTCGGGGGGACCATATGGAATGCTGGGATTCGAACCAATGACCTTCTGCATGAAAGGCAAACCCCTTACCTCCATGCTATTTCTCCAGCCCCAAGAGCCAAGATTTTTATGAGAAGCATCCAATCTCCTAGAAAAAGTTTCTATGTTTAAGATGTAATCCTAAGAATCCAGGGCTGAAGGAAAGACCCCTGACTTGGAAGCATGAAGGAAGTTTCTTCCAAAGTTTTCTAAGGTATCTGATATGTTCATTTCTATGAACATGGTCTGTTTAGCTCAGGATCATTTCTAGGAAAAATTAATGTTTTAGCTAGTTGTAAAATCCAATATAACAAAAAACACATACTCTGTATAAAATTATTTGAGAAGCACATTGAACAGTATCCAATCCTTAAAGCACTGCAGAACTAAAATGCAGGTCTAAAATGCTCAAGTGTTACAAAATTTCTGAAGGACATTTCAGAAATATAAAATAGCTCTACTTACTACCTTTGTGTAGCCTCTACACCCTCTGAACCCAAGTACATTAATACTCTGTGAACAATGAAATTGCTCTCCCAAAACTGATGTCCCAGCAGGTAGTGTTGAGAGCAAACCTGATATACACCTTGGAAAAGATTGTGTATTGTGTCCAAGGGAAGAGTAGCTCTTTGAACTTGCCAGGATTTATCACCTGCTAGATGTATAACCTTGAACAAGTTCAGACATGTAAGCCCTGCTTTTCTACCGCAGAAATAATGTACCATCTCATGTTTCCTTTTATGATGACACAGCTGTTTAATCCATATACTATCCTTAGCATTATGCTGTAAGTTTTGATTCATCTACGACTACACTGTATTATGCCATTCTATACTTTGTTAACTTATATCTACTATACATTTAGCTATTACTATTAATACACTTAGCTGACTTGGGCCACATTTTGGTAAAAGCACTGTTTTAATGTTTTGTGCAATATAACATACATTTTTGGGGCAAACTGACAGATATTTTAAGCATTTTGGTGACCTTTGGTGATTTTCCTGATTGGTGTTGAGTCTTCTATAATTATAAGGAGTTACTTTTATTAAACCGTAGTAAGTCATTTTCAGAATGTTGGTAACCTGGACATAGTGTCCCCCAACTAATCTTGCCTCCCTATGTGATATGGTTCAATTCACTCTCTTTAGTATCAATGTGATAACACTAAAGGTATAGATAGTGGAGATGTAGGATTCTTCTTTACAATAGGTACTAACAGAACATGGCTTTCAGTTCAGGATGTGTTTCAGGGCTTTTTTTGAAGCACAAATACATTGACCCAATGAGTCTTTCATATTTAGATGGTTTCATGTAAGGTATCTCCAACAAAGTAGACATTATAACCATCTTCTTCCATGCTTTCTTCTTTCTCTTGTTCCAAGAACTTTAACTATTTCTGATTCTACCAGGACATGAACTTTGGGCAGAGGGAATTTTCATATTCCTGCTTCCTCTTTTTGTTTAGTCACATTGGAAAGTAGTTTAGCTCAAGCTTGTCCCTCTCTATCCAGCAGATATATTGGTACTGCTCTTTGTGGGATCTTTTTTTTATTTCATTCTGTTCATACATCTTCAGAATCTTTCATTTGTATTTTTTCAGCATGGCACCTTTGTGATAGAGCTTAGCTTTTAGGCCAATGACTATATTTTCTTTCTCTGAATGTTCACGAACCTCTTGATCTTCTTTCTCTTTTTATCTCATGGTAAACAAAATCCATTGTTCTTATGGTATAACTCAATATATTCATTCATTTTTTGTGACATGGTGATCCTTTGGTTTTCCTGGTGCAGCCTCTTGGCCTCAAGAAGCTCTGGATCTTCATCTCTCATAAACCCACGAATTGCAAGACTGGTGCAATAATATAGCAGACAGAGCACTTGCCTTTTACATAGTCGACTCAGGTCTGATCCCCAGCACCCTATATAGTCCCTGAGGAGAATTGGGGGATAAATTGAGTATTGCTGAGTCTGACTCAGAAGCTTAATAAAAAGAAGAAACTCCTGAACTTCATCCATGTAATTCACAACAAAAAATGGTTACTGGTATCTATTAAGTTTATACTGTATTCAGAGTAAGCTGGAATCTTGTAAGTTAAAATCCTGTTCTTCCAAGAAAGCTAAAGATGATTTTTTTGCTACCTTTGAGTTATGCCTTTAAATGTATTTAAAGAAGAAACTCTTGAGAAAAATGCCTCAGCTATATTTAGATAATCAAATGCTCCAGCTTATAATTCTACATCAGTATCAACAAATATATGGCCAGAGAAATAGCTCATCCTTTGCATGTGGAAGGTCAGACTTTAATCCCCGACACCACATGGTCCTCCTGCATACAGCAATAGCCCTTCAACACCACCTGGTGTGGCCCCAGCACAAGCAAACAAAAAAACAGATCTAAAGTTTCTGGTTTTCTTGATTAGGTCAGTTTGCCCTATGCTTCTGAATGACAACAGCAACCACATCATTCCCTCTTAGAAGACGGTACCATTATCTAAGCTGGGTGTGTAACAGACCTTTCCAATCATTTTGCTCAAGTGTTTTGAAAGAGACCTGATGGGTAAGCATGCCAACCAGAAAGGGAAGCTGCTCCTTGGCCATCTGCTTTGGTTAAACACAAGTGTCAAACACGCCTTCTCAGAGCAAAGAAAAGGCCTGCCAAGCTCTGCTTCAAAAGGAAGCAATGTTTAAAATGTTTCTCTCAAGCAGTCACATTTAACTCAGCAAGTTTGCACTTGGCAGTGGTGACATTTGCCCAGCACCCAGTCAGCTCGGCATCCAGCAGAGATCAGGGGACCAAGGCCAGGGGAGGTGGTGACTGTTGGATTGCCTTGAGACTGACTGCTCAGGGAACCAGTCTTCCAGCAGTGGAGCAATGGAAGATGAGGGAGCCCTCAGGGGTACAGAGGTATAAGAGCAGCATTGCCTTTTGTTCTCAAGCTCTTTGGCATCAGCCCGGCCCACAAGGCCTGCATGAGCCTGCTCTGTGGCTTCTCCAGTTCCAAACCTTTCCTGTACACTCAACAGACATACTTTGATTTGCCCTGATATTTTCCTCACATTAAAAAGAACTCTGGAGTGCATGGAGAAGCAAGTGGGATCAGGCAAGAAATGTTGGGAAAACTTGGGGCCATCTCCATAGCTATATTTCAGGCAGCAGAGTAAATAGCAATTATTTGTTGACTGTTGGATCATGACATGGACACGTGCCTAAGCAACACTCTAGAGAGATGTTTCTCCATCTTTTACAACCAGCCCGTGGGGAAGATTCATTTATTACTCTATTCTTGGCAGGTTAAAGTGAACCACACCAAGCCCAGCAACTTCTCAACTTGGCTAAGAAACTAGTTAGCTGGACTGGAATTTCAGATCCTTTCATTATGAGCTGTACCAATACACACCCTCTTCAGTCTCCAAAGTACCACTTCTATAATCAGCAAAAATGCAGAAAATAAGTGATTTGTGACATATATGTTTAATATCAGATTGTTTCCCTATATTTTTATATTAAGCAAAGAGTGAATAAAAAACCAAAATTCCTTGACACAGCACTTTCTTAGATTTATATCTATTTCTCAGGCTAAACTATATAGCTAGTAATGTCATTTTAAAATAATCTTTCTGGGAGCAAAACCCAGTGGTGCTCTGGGGGGGGCATTGGAAAATGGAAATCAAACCACTTAAGATACATCTCTGCTCCAACAGCTCCATGTTTGTTTGAAGGGGGTTTGGGGCAACATCCAGCAGTTTTCATCCTATCTCTATGCTTGAGAGTCATTCCTAGATCTGATCAGTCTGGGGAGATCAGGGGATCAAACTCAGGTCTCCCACATGTACAGCATGTGTTTAGCCTATTAAGCTAACGCTCTGGCCTCCAGATATATGCTTTAAAATTATTTTCAGTATAACTTAAGCAATATCTGAGATACTTGCAGTATTTCTGATTATGTGGACTAAAATGCAGAACAAAGTATGATTTTGTTTCAGGACAAGTGTCAAGTGTTAAACCAGTAGACAAGTTTAACAGTGTTATTAGCCTATTAAATACAATGATTAAATTTTCTACACCAACCTGGCACCTTGTCTGGTAATTATCTTTGGGAATAATTGGACAATAAAGTCACAGCAGTCTCAGAAAGTTTGAACTCTTCAGTATACTAGGAAGGATGTGAAAAGTAGTTGATGACAAGAAAGTTCTTGAACATTCCAATCAGTGACTTGAATTATAACTTTACGTTGTTAGTGTATGTGCCGATCACAAATCTAAAAAAAGTATGGGTAATGATGATCGAGTTTAGTCTTAAATGTTGAAGTACTAAAGATTGTATTTCGGGAAACAAACTGCCCACTTTTCTCAAGATAATCTAGGAAGATTATGTTTATTCAGACACTAGAAAACTGTACACAGATAGTGTTAATGTGGATTGACACAAAACCAGATAGAAGCTTCTTTACCTTAAGAAACTTAAATAACAATATTTTCTCCAAATTATGGGACTGCATTAACTATGTTTTCATTCATACATCATTATTTGCTTATTTGAAATAAAACATCAGAGAATCATATCTGATAAGCCGCCTGCCTCAAGGGAACTCTAAGAAGATACTGGTTAGGAGGTAATGACAATGAAATGTGACAAGGTTTTGTAGGGACCTGGGTGCCCTCCACCCCCACCAGAAGCTCCTTGAATTTATCTCATAGCCAGTTGTGGAGTAAAAATAGCCAGCATGTTTCCCCCTGGCATAGTTACTAAGGGAGAAAACCATCCTAAACTTTCTAGTGAAGAATATTGCTCAAGATTTAATGGAAGTCAATAAATCCTCAACATTTTGATCAATGTCAGTTTCTTAGCACATTGACAAGGAAAAAATAAATCCATTCTCTTTCAGGGGTACTGTTCTTGCCATTTACATGTTCTCCCCACATCCATGAGGATTTTCTTCCACCCACACCCCTATATGCATTGGGGGTCCAGTTGGAGGGTGAGAATGAGTGGCCTGGAATGAAAGGACTTCCTATTTGGGGTCAAATTCCTCTCACCTTGCATTTGAGAGAGTTTGATCACCAGACCCCTAACTTGGAATGAACAAGTAAGGGTGAATAAATTGATTATTGTTAAGAGTGTTTGAGGGGGGGGCGGGAGATAGCATGGAGGTAAGGTGTTTGTCTTGCATGCAGAAGGATGGTGTTTCAAATCCCGGTATCCCATATGGTCCCCCCAGCCTGCCAGGAGAGATTCTGAGTGTAGATCCAAGAGTAACCCCTGAGCGCTGCCAGTGTGACCCAAAAACAAAACAAAACAAAACAAAACAAAACAAAAAACAGAGGCCGGAGAGGTGGCGCTAGAGGTAAGGTGTCTGCCTTGCAAGCGCTAGCCAAGGAAGAACCGCGGTTCGATCCCCTGGCGTCCCATATGGTCCCCCCAAGCCAGGGGCAATTTCTGAGCACTTAGCCAGGAGTAACCCCTGAGCATCAAATGGGTGTGGCCCCCCAAAAAACAAAAACAAACAAAAAACAAAACAAAAAAAAGTGTTTGAGGTTTTTTATCAAGAAGTTTGATGATGTTTTTGTGACAAAAAATATGCCACAGGAATTCATCAGATCAGCCATTGCTTTGCTTCAATTCAATTTCCAAGAATCTTAAGTACATTGATGACTTATTGTAAATGTAACAGCTAAAAATACATGTAATAGCTAAAACTATACTATGGGGTTAAGGTAAGGTGGGATAACTTAAGTCACTTAGCATGCTTCTTTTAGTAATTTCTGTTTCTACTCAATAGGATTTTAATATAATAGGTGTTTTAATGCATTAATATTTCAAGTATTAGGAATAGATACCAAAAGGCAAAGCCTAGGAGAGGCAAGTCACTGCTTAAAAAGCTACAAATTGTAGTTTAATCTGGGCGATTTTGATGCTAATATGAGTTTTGATTAAGAACAAGGAATAATGCATGTCCTTATTTACATCCCCTAAGGATTTGGTATTGACCAAGCCATTCCCCTCACTTCCTCATCTATAAAATAGGCTCATATTAGCATCTACCTCATGGGGTTATAGTGAAGATGAAATCATAATTCATGTAAAGTTCTTGGAACTTTACTGCCCCATAATGCGATGTGATTTAAAGTCAAACATAAAGTGTGTGAAGTCATATATTAATAGGGAATGGAGGCAATTTGAGCAATTGGGGAAAAAAACAGACTTTGTATTCTAAGATCTTATTTTTTTTTACTCATGTATGAATCATGTTAAAATCAAGCCCCTCTTTTTTCGGAGGTTCAGGCAAAGTATTGTAGATGACACGGCACGATGTGCTCGACATTGGTTTAAAAATATCCCAGTGTGCAGAGGCTGGAAAAGAAGGTGAGGAAATGAAACAAGATTGGCCATATGTTGCTCATTGTTGGAACTGGCAACACACAGACACTCAGCTTTGTGAGACACTTTTTTTCTCCTGGATGTTTGGACCCAGACCAGACAGTTTTCAAAAATAATAATAATGACGTCAGCCTTTGAAGAGACTATCTGAACTGACGGATAAGTGCTCTGATAGGGATTGACCGTCCAATTTTTATTTTCAAATCAGGCAAGCATGCATGTGTGTCAACTTGATGCAGAAACCTTGTTGCTATGGCAACTCTTCCCCACATGAGCTGGTTCAGTCAGAAGGCCGGCGGGCTTGCTGCAGGAGAAGAAGCGTGGAAAGAGAAACCCACCAAACCTGGTCACTCACCTGCATCCACCCCGGTTCCACTCTGGCTTGCTGTGAGAAAACAAGGGGTGTGGACTCAATTGTTTTCAGCCCAGAGATTGGGACAAGAATTCCCCTGAATTCAGAGCATGCATTATAACCAGAGGACCTCTTCTGCTGTCCGTCTGAGGTGAGGGTCGTTGGCTGGGCAGCGCCTACACTCCTCGGGAAGACACCATTCGTGCACATCTGTTTCCTTCCTTTCATGTCCTCAACCAACATGTGCTGCTGATCAATGACAAAAAGCTGAGCCTGGGCCCAACTTCCTGTATAGGGACTCTTTCCAAAAGAGGCCCACTGTGTGTTTTTCTTTTGTAGAAGCACAAGAAAGCCATCAAGTGGCCAGGGGTCTCTGGGCATCATTAAGTCCATGGCCCGGTCTTCAGAGATTTTCTAAAATTGTTCCAGATGGTGCTGGGACAAGCGGCCTGAGGGCCGAGCTAGCCTATGCAAGAGTGTGAGGGTTAATTCCACAGGACAGGACAGGCCCATTCAGTGTTGTTCTGACAGGGTTTGCCTGGGGTTTCTACCCCTTGACCTGTTTCCTGCATCATCCTGGATGCCAGTTAACCTCTGACGATTCATTTCTACACTATAAAAAATGGATGTAAAGAAGATAGGGAGAGTGACCCATGACCAGATCTGAGGAAACACCTTGAAGAATAATGGGGGGATTTAAGGTACTAAATTAGTACATTTCTCCCCTTTTCCTATACTTTTCTCTCCCTCTCCCTCCATCCTAAAAGCTGGTTCTTCTTTTTCTTTCTTCCTCCCCCACTTCCTTCCTGATTTTTTCTTTCAAAAAGTTCCATAACAGCTGTAAATTTGAGGAGGAGATAGTAGAGTGGGGGCATACCTGGCAGTGCTCAGGGGTTATTCCTGGGTCTATGTTCAGGACTGACCCTGGTGGTGCTCATATGCATAGCCGGGATTGAACTGGGATTTGGTCATACATTAAGCAAGCACCTTACCTCCTCCTCCTCCTCTCGGGCTTGTGATCTTCATTTTTAAAATATGTTCAGCAATTTCACGTTTTTTCAACAGCTGATTTCGTTTTTCTAGTTTCTGGGCATTTTCATAAGCACTAAGACGCAACGCATTCATCCTTGGGTTTTATCATCTATTGTGTCACATAAAACCCTTAAATCTCCCAGCCAATCAAATTTGAGAGCTATTATTACATAATAATAAAAACGTTGAAAATGGCCTATGCAGTCTTTCCTGGAATTGCATCTGCTCAACTCACCAGGCTTCCTTTATTGCAGGAGTATTGAAATGTTTATTTTTACTGAATCAACTTGAAGGTTTTTTCATTGTTGTTGTTGTTCTCTTATGTTTTCCCAACACTTGGCACTAGCTACAAGAAGCCCCCAACAATCCTACTTGGCATCAAAGATGCAAAACATTTTAAAGTGACAGAAAGTCTGTGCTAGGATAGATTTTAATATATCTGTTGTTTGGAACAGGCTGCTTTTCACGAGACTGCTTCTGTTTTGTTGCCTTTTGTTTTGTTTTGTTTTGTTTTTAAACTATTTCAGGAACAAATTCTAAAACAAGTTACAGAGCTTAAAATTTTGTTTTGCTTCCCTATCCTGAAATACTGCCTTTGGTTTTCAGACTGCTTAATGCTTGTAAGATGGTTGAATGGTATATTAATTATAAATTGATTGACCATGTCTTTATTTAGTGACTGCAGTGCTCTGGCTAGAAATAAATCTGATTTCTTCCCATGATTATCCAGAGCAGACTGAGGCTATTAGGAAATGTGGTCTGTACAGGAAGAAGCCTATGTGAGGGAGAAGGGTCAGAACCCCCTAAAGTACTATTGGCTAACTCCTGAGCACCACCCAATCAGGAGCCAAATACAACTACCCAAATTGTGGTCACCTTTGGCTGCTTTGGTACTCCCCAACAATCAGATCAACATCTATTCAACAAGCAGTCAGATGATACACAATGGTCTAGAAGGGGCGTAAATACATGAAATATAAGCTGTGACAGGATCAGATAAAGGAACTAACACTCTGTAAACATATTCCACCCAAGGATCCATAAAGGCCAGTCCAAGGTCTTCCTCACTCTTAGAAATCCATACCGAAGATGTATTAGGGAAAAGGTTCTCTGGAATTCAAAAGCTTGAGGGAAAAGCATGCTATCTCTTAGTAATAATTGCCACTAAATAAATCCCTCAAAAAGCCTTTTCATGCTTTGCAAAATCTTATTTAAAAAGGCAGGTGAAATCTCTGTATGAAAGATGCTTAAATTCTGACCCACAAGATCTATGTTGAAGTCAAAGCAAGACCAGCCTTAGCCAAAATGGAGTCTTCTTTTAAAAGAAAAACCAACCATTCATATTAACTTAATTTCTTCCTTTATGTCTCTGAGATACTGATTGATGAGCTTTAGGAATCCCAACTCTGTAAAATTATAGAAGTGAGTAATCAGGGGAGACATTCACTTTGTGACAATATGATCTCTGCTCTTCAGCCTCATTTACGATGATTCTTAAAACCCTTTAGCCTATCTGGATTGATCATATCAATCTCATGTAGGAAAGAATTTCTCCTTACAGAAGTGCTCACTTGTCAAAGTGAGTATAGAAAGAAATAGTATAGGGAAAAAATTTTAAAGTATCTGATGTGGGAAAATAGTGGCAAGTTAGCAGACAACAGCATTTTAATTATGAATATAATATATCTATCACTGGTAATTTCCATGATAGAGTGCTAGTGATTACAGAAAGCATTTTTAAGAATTAATAAACCTCTACTGAGTAGGCTTGTGAATCACATCAAGATTCAATTTTAGCTCGCCTTCACAATGTCAACTAATATTGTTTTTTCTGACCTGTTCATGTAAATGATTTGGTTTTACATAATATGGAGGAATGATCTGTAGTAGCTCTCCTGTGCCTCTCAGTGACTCTGAACCCATATGTTTCTCATCATGGATGATTTTTACATTTTTATTTTGTGTTTTCCTGACTTTCTGAAAGGCACTTGCTGTGATTTTGCTTCCAGCTGACCTTGGTATTGTCTGTTGAATATAAAAGAGGTCAGTTTAGGGTTAAAGAATTTGAGCACCAAATTTTGGGCAGGGCCTGGGGAAAAGGGGCAACAGTTATTTCCTTTGCAGGCTAGGATGCAGCTACATCAGTGTCCCAGCTCTTATTTATGCAAAACTGTTTACTCTGCAATGAGAGCAGCAGTAAAGTTGAATCTCAGTCACAAAAATTAATTGCCAGCAATGTGTGTGAAGATTTCTCTAAAATGGTATTCCACCTTTGGCCTATTCCCCTGCTTCCCAGGGACCTGTAATGGGGAATCTGCAGTTCTGTAATTCCTGAGCATTTGCATGGGATAGGGACCTGAAAGGCTTGCTAGATAAACATGAGAAAGTAATCACAGGACTCCCAGGAGCTTTCACCATTTTGGGAAATTGAAATTTGGAAAGAAGAGAAGCAAGAAGGTAAAGACACAAGAAACGTCAAAGCAGAATTGTAAGATCTTAAATAAGTAACTTAATGACAGAGAAAACACTGGCCAAGGATGACAGAGGCTTTACTAAAAGAGAGAAGCAATGGGATTTTCTGGTCTAGAGAAGAATATATGCAAAGGTCCATGTGTCCTATAGATTAGAGGCAGGCTGGGCTCACAGCAGCAGCCCCATGAGAGGTGAAGAGGTCATGGACATGACCCTCAGTCCCAAGATTTTACCTTAAATCACTGAGCAACCACTAAAGGAGGGGTGAGAATTTTCTTCAGAAACATATTTTATACACAGATGTCAAAATAAGCAGCACACATATGTTATTGTGTTATGTTCTTTTTCACTTAACTGTTTATTATCACAAATATTTCAGTGTTTGTTCGCTGCAGTTTTTCTGATCACAGGCTGGCCAATAATTCAAGCATTCTTTTGTTATTGGATGTTTAAACATTTTTCAATATTCTTGTATTATTTATAACTTAGAATGGTGCTGTGACTCTCTACATAAACTTGCCCTTCTATTTAAAAAGAATTTTGTTAGGATCTGTTTCTAGATGTCATACCAGTAATATATGATGAGGTCAGTGTCTGGTTATTTGATGGGTGAAAAAAATCATTATCTTCTAGTTCCAGTTCACATTCCTTTGATGACTAGCGAATTTAATAGGTCTCCATATTTTTCAGCCAGTATTCTTAGGGCAATCAGGTAAAGTCATAAAGTAATTTAGTGAAGAGATAAAGAGAACATCAATTTGGTATTTTACACCCCAGTAAATCTATGGAATGTGCAGACCAGCAAAGCAATCCTAGATTAGGCGAAGGTTCCTTTATAAAATTTTATTATTTAAAAATCAATGTGCTATTTAAAGGCTAAATTATTCTGGGAAGAAAGGCATTAAGGCGAGCTAATACATTATATCTACAGGCTTGTATAAATAGTGAAGCCAAGTATCTCTGTAGCTTGGATTTCCCCAGAGGAATCTGTTTATGTGGTTTAGCACAAGTCTATGGCTAAACTGGGGCACAAGTAGCTGATAACGGGTTTAGTCTGCTAATAGGAACACAAGCCTGGCTTATTTCTACTGACCCCAGGAAGTGTCTGGAATCATTTCACTGCAGGGGGCTCCGGGCAGATCTCTACCGAAAGCTGCATGCTTCAACCCACCAGGACAAACTCCCAAATCAGTTTACAACTAGATTCATGAAAAGCTCAGAGCAAGATTGCTGTGGAATCCACTTCAAAGACCAAGTTCTAAGAGGAAAATCTCTCCCCCTCCAGCTGCCCCCAGGACAGGGCCTATTCTTAAAAGAGATGTGTTTGAGATGTAAGGAAAAATCAGGCTGGTTCTGGCGCAATAATTGCCAACACTGATGGAACAGATATCTGTGAACTCTACCACACACAGAATTGAGCTCTGTGGACAGAGAAAGGTCTATGGTGGGAAGGACTATAGTCTCCCTCGGGGTTGATTACTAGAGTGAAAGTGCCATATCCCAGGAAATAACCATTCTAAACTGGGAGATGGACTCCTAGAAAATTGGGACCTGCTGGGTGCTGTGCAGAAAGAGAGAACTCTCACCCATAACTGAGGCAATTCTTTGGGTGGCATGTCCAGAGGCCACACTCTTCTCCATAAATGAAGCTGCCCTGTGATTCTAAGTTCAATGCCATGTGGAACCTGTGTAAAAGCCAATTGTTTAAAACTGATTTTCATGCCTTAAACTTATGAGTAAGGAAAATAATGACCTGGGGTGACGCCCGGGTCCTCACTGCCGATGTGAGACGAATTTTTGCGCTGGTAAAGGTCACCCGCCGGGTGACCCGCCTACTTTGCGGGATGCCCGCGGGGTGCGATCTGCCCGACCCCCTCTTTAGCGTCAGCCCCAAGAGCAGAAGGTGATGGTGTGCCTGGAGGCTTGGGGCGCAGCCCTTGTCGCTTTTGGGGCTCTTGATTGCATCTAATCTTTTATTTCGCAATTCTTTATCAAGTCTTATTCGGCTTGTCTGGGTATTACCAACTTTGGGGGTCCGCACCCAGCCAAAATAATAAAGTATTTTAATAAAAAAACTGATTTTCAAGGGTACAGAAGTTAGGGTGTTTTCCTGGAAGACAGTCAACCCAAATTTGATCCCCAACACCACATATGATCTCCTTATGACCTACCAGGAATGATCCCTGAACACAGCACTGTTAGATGTGGTCTCTAAACTCTGAAAAATTTTAAAAAACTAAAGCTGTTTCAATTATCAGAGTTAAGCCACCAGGCCATGCTTTAGCCTCCTGGTCATGATTCCTTGGTTCTGGGGCATCGAATGTTCTGTTTTGCATGGCTGCCATATGTATCCAGCTGAAGAAAACAATGGACTAAATCTTCCTGTGTGAAAAGCCAGTATGATTAAACAGACTTGATTTTATCATTGTCTTCAATCTAGTCCACTAGTTGGCAAGGAACAAGGAGGGATGAAAAGTCTTTAGGCTTCAGGAAATGGGGACTGTTCATTTAGGGCACTTCCTGTTCTATTCCATGCTCCTGAAACTGGACATGGCTCTGGTGCAGGAAGAGTGCAGAGAGCTGGGCCAGCACAAAGAAAAGGATAATTAATCAGGTCGTTACTTGGCATCCAGCCACAGCTTCCTTGGCAACATGGATCCTTCAGCTGTCAGCAATCAGACTATGGGCAACTTTCAATTATCAACGCTATTGGAGGGGGCAGTGATGTGGATAATCCAACACAGCAGATAATCCCTCCAAATCATTTAATTTATCTTTTGAATGGTTTTCACATGTACACACACACACACACACACACACACACACACACACACACACACACACACACACACACGATTCTCTCCTTATTATGCTCTGCTTAGGTCGAAAATAAGACTCATATGCATATGTATTTCCAGCGCATACACCAATTGATAAGAGGTTAAGTGAAACTCATCCTGAGATAAATAATTTTAGGTTGATCATCTACTCATGGGCAATCAAAATTTTAATATATTGATTTCATAGACTCATATCACTGCAAGGAACTAGGAAATCATTTCATTCACACCCTCTCCTTTGCACATGAAAGAACTGAGTCCTGAGGCACTTGCATGAGACTCTGGTGACAAGCTAAATGCTGGTGGGTTATTAGAAACAACAAAACTTCTCCCTCCATTGACTGTTCCTTTAATCAATTGGTGTCCAATAGGGAAAGTCCTAGGAACCAAAGAACAACATCTGCTCTTATGGACTGTGGCATATGGTCCTTAGATGTCAGATCCCAGGCCAGAGGAATGGTAGCAATCCTGGCAGCACAGTAGATTTGGCTAAGGAATCTTCAACAGAATCCCTGCCTATGGCAGGGAGATGATTGAAAAGCCTGAAGCACATGCTTTGCTTGTGTGAACCCTGGATTCCATCTCCACACCACATGGCCCCTTGAGCATTATGCAAGGAATAGTCCCTGAGCACCACATGGTGTGGGACCAAAAACAAAGCAAAAAACAAACAAACAAAAATACCCTAAAATACAAAACTCTACTCTGTTAAATTAGCATATGAAATTATTATAGTATAGCATCTGAAATAAGCCAGGAGTGATCCCTGAGCAAACAACAGTATAAAGCCCTGAACACAGCCAATGTGTGATCCACAAACAAAAACAAAGATTGGTTCTTATCATCTCCTCTATTTCCAACTATTCAGCACAAGCCCTTAAAATATTTTAAGTTAAAACTGAGAAATGTTTTTGTTATTAATTTGAAAGTTAAGTTTCTGTATATAAATTGATTAAACACACACCTAACAACAACCATAGGTTCCTAGAACTAACATATACACAATATTCACAAAAACAAAGATTGGTTCTTATCATCTCCTCTATTTCCAACTATTCAGCACAAGCCCTTAAAATACTTTAAGTTAAAACTGAGAAATGTTTTTGTTATTAATTTGAAAGTTAAGTTTCTGTATATAAATTGATTAAACACACACCTAACAACAACCATAGGTTCCTAGAACTAACATATACACAATATTCTCAAGCAAAGAACAAGAGATGTTGTGAAAGGGAGCAAGGTCATCTTCGGATTATTTTGGGAAAGTCTGAAAAAAGAAAATACAAGTTCTTATCTTTAAGTTTTAGAAAAAAATACCATTTAAAAATCAAAGGCAATATTAAATTGGATACAGGTAATTAAATCTAAGTAATCAATGTTGTAAAAAAAAATGAGTCTATTAGTTGCTTGGTTTTTGCTTTTTGTCCCCCAAAAGCATTGTTCCTTCTTATACTGTGCACACCTTGTTTAACCTCACTGATAAGCACCCTTGGAAACTCACTACTTAATTACAGAACTTTAGACTTTGTGGAGGTGAACAAACTTCAGAATCTACTTATTGCTAATGTGGTTGATGACTGTGCCTATAAACTAATTTCCAAATGTGCTTTTTCCCTTAGAATAATCTGCAACTGTTAATAATAGTAAAATTCTATAGCTTACTAATGGATTCAACTATATAACACCATAGACATCAATTAAGAAAATAAAAAGGTGCATTCCTAAAATAATAATAATAAGGTGGATCGCTAAATACCAATTATTTTAATTAAATTTATTTCTAAAACTTTCAAACCTTTTCAAAATAATTACAATAGAATAATGAGCTACCAAGTACTCATTAGCCTTAAATATTACTGCTCTTATGAGAAGTACTTTTTTTTAATGATATTCCTTTGGAAAATGTAAATAATAAACACATAATAAAATGATACATATACAAATATTCAACTTTGGTTTTATATATTTAGGCTTAGGAGTAATAATTTATATTTTATTTTAAAAATTACTATACAAAAGTTAAAAAGATAGCATAGTGGGTAAGGCATTTACCACATATGGTCCCTCATGCAATGCCATGAGTGATCCCTGAACAAAGATCTAGTAATAAATTTTGAGTACCACAAGATATGGCCCCAAGCCCAACAAAAGTAAATTTTTATACCATACATAAAAGTCTTCAAGGTTTTTTTTTTTAATGTAATTATGTAATTACTGGGGCCAGAGTGATACCACAGTGAATAGGGCAGCTTATAGGCAGTTGATCCAGGTTCAATCCCGAGCATCTCAGATACGCACCTGAGCACTGCCAGGAAGGACCCTTGAGCTTAGAGCCAGGAGTAATCCCAGGTGTGGCCCCAAACAGAAACAAAATGTAATTACTTTAAACAATACAAAAAAATTCAAGCATAAAAATATGTAAAGTGCAATTCCTTCTGGACTTATCATTCAGGCTCAAAAACCACCAACTCTATGTCAATCCTACCTCATTCAACTCATTCACTTTCTCCAATGACATTCTTTTTTTTTTTTTTTTTTTTTTTGGTTTTTGGGCCACACCCAGTGATACTCAAGGGTTACTCCTGGCTGTCTGCTCAGAAATAGCTCCTGGCTATTTCTCCTCCTGGCACGGGGGACCAAATGGGACACCGGGATTTGAACCAACCACCTTTGGTCCTGGATCGGCTGCTTGCAAGGCAAACACCGCTGTGCTATCTCTCAGGGCCCTCTCCAATGACATTCTAAAGCAAACTTTAGCCATTATAGAATTTTATCCATGAGCATTTCAGTCCTTTTCTAAAATACACTTTTTCAAAATAAGCATGACACCATTTTCACAAAACAACTAACGGTCAGTCCATGTCATAAAAATTCAGTCAAAATTCAAGTTTATGAAGTTTCCTACATGTTTTAATAAAAAACAAAAACAAAAACAAAAACAAAAAAAACCCAACAATATCCAAATAGAGTCCAAGCTCAGCAAGTTGCTATTCGTTAAACTCCTGATCATCGGGCACCAAAGTGATAGTACAGCAGGTAGGGCACTTATCTCACATATAGTTGATCTGGGTTCAATCCCTGGCTGGCACCCCATCTAGTTTCCAGAGCATTCCCAAGAGTGACCCCTCGGAGCAGAGCCAAGAGTAAACCCTGAGCACCACCAGGTGTGTCCCAAACATAAAATAAACAAACTACCAGTCTTGTTCTACCTCTCCTTGCAATTCCTTTTTGTACGAGGAGAACCATGTTCAGTAGAATTTAGGAAAATCTGTGGTGCTGTATATCAAGCCCAGGATTTTATACCGACAGGGCATGTGTTCTTCCACTTAAAACACAAATTGCCACTTAATGTGGCCTCAGTTGAAGCAAATTCTTCTGTCTGGAATTTATATTTCAAGAAATAAAACTGTCCTTAAAAATTCCCCCTCTTTTATCCCTCCACCAAATACATTTAGGGTTTTGCTGATTGTTTTTTGACATGATCTTAACTATTTCTGTACTCTTGTCAAAAATAGTATAAATATTTAGTCCATCTGTGTGGTTGTCACATGCTTTCTTTGACTTGAAACCTTTTTTATTTTCATTCAAATTTTACTGCATATCTACTGACACTTCACTGCTCATGAAAATGAAGATGCCACAAGAATTAGGAATGAAGGAAATAGATATAAAGTGTTTTTCATGTTCAGTTTTTAGACAGACCACAAAACAAGGGCAACTTGTTTTTAAAATAATAAGCTTGTTTGAATAATAAGCTCTTCAAGTTTGCAATAATAATTTTTTTAAAAAGTCTTCCTAGAAAACTACCTTGTCAAAAAATGAAAAGGAATAAAATAAGTGAAAGGTTAAAGAGGCAGAACCTGAAGACTTTGTGGTGGAAAAGTACTAAATAAAAGTTAGGCTATTTCTATTTTTTTATTTAATATATAATTTCTTTATTTAAGTGCCATGGTTACAAACATGTTTGCAGGGGCGAGAGAGAGGGGGGGAGAGAGAGAGAGGAGAGAGAGAGGAGAGAGAGAGAGGAGAGAGAGAGGAGAGAGAGGAGAGAGAGAGGAGAGAGAGAGGAGAGAGAGAGGAGAGAGAGAGGAGAGAGAGAGAGAGAAAGAGAGAGAGAGAGAGAGAGAGAGAGAGAGAGAGAGAGAGAGAGAGAGAGAGAGAGAGAGAGAGAGAGAGAGTGCACAGCAGTAGGCCTTGCATGTGGCCAACCCAGGACAGATCTGAGTTCAATTCCCAGATCCTATTTGGTCCCCCAAGCTGCCAGGAGCGATTTCTGAGCACAGAACCAGGAGTAACCCAAGTGCTGCCAAGTGAGGCCCAAAAACCACAAACAACATACAAACACGTTTGTAATTGAGTTTCAACCATGAAATGCCCACCCACTCCCCTTCACCAGTGCAACTTTTCTGCCACCATTTCCCTCCTCCCCCATCTCTTCCCTGTATTTGAGACAGGCATTTCTCTCACTCATTAACATTGTCATGTTAGTTGTTAGTGTATTATTTCTCTAACTGCACTCACCACTCTTTGCTTTGTGATAAGCTTCTTATCATGGGCTGGTCCTTCCAGCCCTCATCTCTATTGTCTCTGAGTATCATTATTATACTGTCTTTTATTTTTCTTAAATCCCACATGTGAGTGAGATTATTCTGTGTTTATCTCTCTCCCTCTGACTTATTTCACCCAACATATCAGTCTTCATATCCATCCATGTTTTTTTGTTTTTTTTTTTGTTTTCTTTTTGGTTTTTGGGGCACACCCAGCAGTGCTCAGGGGTTACTCCTGGCTGTCTGCTCAGAAATAGCTCCTGGCAGGCACAGGGGACCATATGGGACACCGGGATTCGAACCAACCACCTTTGGTCCTTGGATCGGCTGCTTACAAGGTAAATGCCGCTGTGCTATCTCTCCGGGCCCATATCCATCCATGTTTAAAGCAAATTTTGTGACTTCATTTTTTCTAACAGCTGCATAGTATTCCATTGTACCACAGTTTCTTTAGCCATTCCTCTGTGAAGTTAGACTATTTCTGAAGTGCAAAGGATTTTTCAAATGCTGACAGAACTTGGGAATTTGAAGAAAATTTGGAATTCCAGAAGGAGCTGGGTTGAAGCGTTCCTCAATTTTCAAAAATATGATAAAAAATGATGTACAAAATATAAAATCTTTATCTGAGTGAATCTAAAGGTGGCAAATCAAGAAAAGGTGCTGCTGATAAACCAAGAGGCTTTGCCAGAAGTCTTGATTTTGAACTAATTAATAGTGCCACAGACAGCAATGGAAAATAAAGTATTCTCCTGAATTGAAAGATGAGACAAACTTGGTGTTGGCAAATAAAGCAAATACAAAGTGTCTTCAAATTGAAATTGCTTTTTGTGAAGAGACTACTTGGCATTTTTGACCAGAAGGTGCTCAATAATTGTATACATTGCAGTGTGTGTGTGTGCATGTATATATAAAATCTGGATTTTGGTTTTGATTACATTTTTGTTTTGTTTTGTTTTTTGGCCACACCCGGTGACGCTTAGAAGTTAGTCCTGGCTCTACACTCAGAAATCACCGCTTGCTTGGGGACCCATCTGGATGCCAGGGGATCAAACTGCTGTCTGTCCTAGGTTAGCGTGTGCAAGGCAAACACCCTACTGCTGCGCCACCACTCCAAACCAAAAATAATGTTTGGTGTATTTGTTTTAAAGTACTATTGGGAAACTCACCAGGTTTTGGAGGGTTGGGAATTTTTTTTTTTTTTTATATCTAAAGCTCTGGGTTTTTTTTGAATAAATAGTTTTCTCTGGTTGCTTTCTTTAAAAAACATTTGAAGTCTTGATTTTATCTCCTCTGATTTAGAGAACACCTTTACTAAGTGTTGGAAAGGATCTCCATAGCCATTATTTATATTTATATTTATGAATTTATATTTAAATATGCATAAGGCCCGTTCTGGGGGAAAATGAAAGAAAAAAGAATCCAAGAGCATCTGAAACAGTTCACTTAGCACAATGTTATTATCCTAGGACCTAGGATTGTCCTGAGATGGTGTGAATAGGCCTCTATTCCCATCTCTCCCCACCTCTATTCCAAATCTATCTACCACGTATTTTCGAACATACCATGATTTCCATCTGGAGCTTGTTGTCTAACATGCAGTTCCTCTCCTTCCTTGTGTAACTGACAAACTCTTCTGCACCCTTGAAAACCAATTCCCTCTTCCTGGTAAAGCTTTTTGTTGTGTGTGACCAGGCTGAAGGAAATACTCCAGCACTGTGCTCTCATAGAAGATGCACACATTTTATAACTGTTAGTAATCATCTGATTCTCTTCCATCTGATTGCTTCAAAATATGGAATATTTCCCACATCTGTAACATTCTCTGCCTAGATTGGAGCTGGCACATGACAAGACTCAGTATTTGCTGTGTGATTAATCAAAAGTAGTTATTAGAAATGTTTGGCTGGAATTCTTGATTCATTGTCTGAATCCTAAAGCAGGGGTCTCAAACTCAATTTACCTGGGGCAAAGTCAGGGTGAGGCAGGGCCGCATAAGGGATTTCACAAAAAAAGTCCTCAAACGTCATTCTTAACTGTTTTAATTATTTCTTCTGAACATGAATAGAACATTGAGTGAAGATCATGAACAGTTCTTCTGAACCTGGCATCTTTTGCCTATTCCTTACTGCCAGAGACTTGACAGCGCTTCTTCTCACAAATCTGAACCACATTTGGCTTTAGAGAGGAAGCAGTTGATACCCTCAGTATAGTTTGAAGATGATCATCATTAAGTCTAGACCTGTACTTTGACTTAGTAAAGCTCAATGTGGAGAATAATTTTTCACACAAATATGTGCTCCCAAAAAGGCACATGGTGCACTTGAACATTCGGGAAAGCTCAGGGAAGCTGGGGGGCAATTCTCTCAAAAATTGCCCATGCATGTCTGCTTTTCCACTAATCTCCCTGAACTTGGCTTTGAGATCAGAGTTGTATTGCAGGTCAATGAGCTCCATTTGAAGCACAGGAGGGGCATCTTGCACATCAAAGGAAAAGGGGTCCACAAAAATTTGGAAAGTGGCTCTGTGCTTTTTGAAGTCTGCAAACCTGTGATCAAATTCCTTCTCTAGCTTAAAAATAGCATCAACATATTTCTCACCACTGAATGGTATACCTGCATCCACAAGTTCCTTGCATGCTGGGAAATGGCAAAGGTTTGTCTGAGAGAGCTGGGATTTCCATAACACAAGTTTTGTGGAGAATGCTCTCACGTTGTCATAGGTAGCACTGATAAGCTGACCTGGGCCTTGTAACATCTTGTTTAGTACATTCAGCTTATGTGTGATGTCAACAAGAAAAGCTAAGTCCATGAGCCATTTGTGATCACTCAACTTAGAAACAGCATTCCCATCCTTCTCCATGAAGGCTTTCACTTCTCTCAACTCAAAAAATCTTTTCAGGACATTTCCCCTGCTGAGCCAATGTACCTCGGTGAAATAGAGCACATCTCCATATTCTGACTCCATTTCCTCTAAAAAAGCATGGAACCTCCTGTGCTTTAAGTCCCTGGATCTGATTTGGTTGATGCATTTCACAACAACAGACATCACATTGTCACACGGCAGGCATTTACTGCAAAGGGCCTGCTGATGGATAATGCATTGAAGAGCAATGGCCTTCTCTACACCCTCCTCTTCAAGTTTTTTTGAACAAGTGCCATCAGTCCATTTTTTCCTCCCTGTCATCGATGGCGCTGCATCTGTTATTATTCCAACAAACCTCTTCCATGGCAAACCTACATTCTCAATGGCATCACACAGATGCTGAAATATCTCATTAGCAGTGATCTGGCCATGCATTGGAATTATTGTGAGCAGCTCCTCTGTCAATTCAAAATTGCAATCAACACCACAGACATAAGTGTGAGCTGCACAGCATCTGTTATATCTGTGCCCTCGTCAAGAGCAACTGAGTATGCATCAAAACATTTGGCTTTCTCACACAGTTGATGATAAATGTCACTTGACATGTCAGAAATGTGCTCTGCCAGTGTTGGCAGAAAGGCTGATTTTGCTAAACTGGCCTTTCTTTTCTGGACAGATAATACTTGCACACGTAACATGCATTTTTTTTAAACAAACTCTCCTTCTGTGAATGGTTTCCCTGCCTTAGCAATCATCTCACTACCATGTAACTAGCTTCGACTGTTGCAACATTCTCTTTGGTTGCTTTCTTGAAGAAATCTTGTTGCCTCATTAGACATGCTTTAAGACTGGCAACCTGCTTGGCTCTCTCATTTCCTTGATATTTTGCACATTCCTCAGCATGTTTAGTTGAATAATGGCGTTTCAAGTTGTACTCCTTGTGCACTGCAACTTTCTCTGAGCAAATAAGACATGTGGGGATGCCCCTGTTCTCAACAAAGAAATACTGCATCTCCCACTTTTCCTGAAATTGTCTGTGCTCGTCATCAATTTTTCTCTTCACTGCAGGCTTTGATGAAGTCATGATGAAGGTATGACAAAATCTAATTCTGTAATAAACTTCTCTCCCTTAGGCCTCCGATAATGCAAGGGACAGCGGGCAGAAGCAGCAGAAATGACGTCTGTGCTAGGCACAAAGTATTTGCGATTATTCGCTTACTGAATATTTGCAATAAAAAATTGCATTAATAAGAAAAAAATCGCAAAAAAATTGCATTAAACATTTGCATACCCTGAATGGAACTGCTCGGGGAATGCGAATGTTTAATGCGATTTTTTTCATACTAATGTGATTTTATTGCGATTATTTGGTAAGCGAATAATTGTGAATACTGTGATATTTGAAGGCTGGCCGTGGGCCACAAAATGTTGTATGGAGGACCGTAAATGACCTGCAGGCTGCGAGTTTGAGACCCCTGTCCTAAAGCTTTGTCTTGTTTGCTCATCATACATGCCACTCAAAATCAAGGTTGGAGACCAGTATATAAGTGTCCGAGGATTACTGAGGTACAGTGAAGAAAAGACTTCCAGTTTTCTCAGGTTTTTGGTCGACTCATCTGGAGAGTCATTCTTTATGATTAAAGAGAAAACATCCTAAACATGAGAGCTCATTTCATTAATTATTCTTTTTTGGAAATGGAACCATAGTGCAACACAACTTTTCCTCGTCAATTTATGCTCCAAATTGAAGTGCTGATTTGAGGGTATAAATTTTCCTTTTAGCACATGCCTTTTAAGTTTATGCTGCTTGCCACATTTTGAAATAGCATGCTGTTTGTTTATTAACCACTGATTCAGTAAATATTTACAGTCTCAAGTATTTTTTCCAGGTACTTTCAGGAAGTAGTGAAAGTGGCCAAACATAGTGATCAAACTACTCCCAGCACTTTATGGCAAGGGAGAAGTTAACGAACAAGTACAATATGCAAATTAGCAGGAGGTTATAAATGCTCTAAGAAACATCTATGAGGAAGATGGAATATGAGTTGGAAACTGCAATTGACTTTGGTGTTATCAGAAACAGTTGCTTTCTCTTCCTTGTAGTAGAAAGTCAATGGCTGCCTTCTCAGCTGGTGAGAAGACCCTTTCTTAGTTTCAGAAATCTCCCACTTTCTTTGAAAGGGCATTTTTATCAGGTACTTATAAAAGCCGAAGAACTTGAGGATCCCCAAATTATTCTTGTCCCAAGCTCTCTTATGTGCTCTTCTTCTCGCAGTTCCATGATCTCATTCACTCTCTGAGTAGCTCGGAAGAGAATCAAAGTTCTAAGACCCCAAAAGGTTGCTCATAGAATTGCCAATAGGAAAAATCAGAGGAAAAGGACAAAGATGGACAAGTGAGGACCATGGTAGTACTCTGCATCTTTAGACAACAAGACTTTAATCTGAGTAAAATTGTCCTTAAAAACTAAGGTATTTCCATCTTTAAATGACATTTAAATGATTATGTCCTATGGCAGCCCTGTGGCCATGTTACAGAGTCCCTGTGCATCAACTCTTTTCTCTCAGAAAAAGTCTTCCAGTGGACCCTCTACTGAGAGAGAGAGAGAGAGAGAGAGAGAGAGAGAGAGGGAGAGAGGGAGGGAGGGAGAGGGAGAGGGAGAGGGAGAGGGAGGGAGGGAGAGGGAGAAGGAGGGAGAGAGAGGGAGGGGGAGGAAGAGAGGGAGGGAGGGAGAGGGAGAGGGAGAGGGAGGGAGGGAGAGGGAGAAGGAGGGAGAGAGAGGGAGGGGGAGGGAGAGGGGGAGGGAGGGGGAGGAAGGGAAAGGGAGAGGGAGAGGGAGGGAGGGAGAGAGGGGGAGGGAGGGAGAGGGAGGGGAGGGAGGGGGAGGAAGAGGGAGGGGAGGGGAGGGAGGGAGGAGGGAGGGAGAGAGAGGGAGAGGGAGAGGGATAAAGAGTGAGAAGGAGGGAGATGCAGAGGGAGGGAGAGGGAGGGAGAGGGAGGGAGGGAGAGAGAGGGAGAGGGAGAGAGAGGGAGAGGGAGGGAGAGGGAGGGAGAGAGAGGGAGGGAGAGAGAGGAAGGGAGAGAGAGGGAGAGAGAGGGAGAGGGAGGGAGAGGGAGGGAGAGAGAGGGAGGGAGAGAGAGGGAGAGGGAGGGAGAGGGAGGGAGAGAGAGGGAGGGAGAGAGAGGAAGGGAGAGAGAGGGAGAGAGAGGGAGAGGGAGGGAGAGGGAGGGAGAGAGAGGGAGGGAGAGAGAGGAAGGGAGAGAGAGGGAGGGAGAGGGAGGGAGAGGGAGGGAGGGAGAGAGAGGGAGGGAGAGAGAGGGAGGGAGAGAGAGGGAGGGAGAGAGAGGGAGGGAGAGGAAGAGGGAGGGGGAGGGAGGGAGAGGAAGAGGGAGGGGGAGGGAGAGGAAAAGGGAGGGGGAGGGAGGGAGAGGAAGAGGGAGGGGGAGGGAGAGAGAGGGAGGGAGAGCGAGGGAGGGAGAGAGAGGGAGGGAGAGCGAGGGAGGGAGAGGAAGAGGGAGGGGGAGGGAGGGAGGGAGAGAGACGGAGGGAGAGGGAGGGAGGGAGAGAGACGGAGGGAGAGAGAGAGGGAAGGAGAGAGGGGGAGGGAGAGAGAGAGGGAAGGAGAGAGGGGGAGGGAGAGAGAGAGGGAAGGAGAGAGAGGGAGGGAGAGAGAGAGGTAGGGAGAGAGAGAGGTAGGGAGAGAGAGAGGTAGGGAGAGAGGGAGGGAGAGAGAAGGAGGGAGAGAGAGAGAGGGAGAGAGAGCTGCTGTCTCCTTTCAGCTGCCCCATATGAAGACCATGCTGGCACCATTGTCTGCATCCTTGGTCGAAGTTTCCAGTCTCGGGGAAGGCAACAAGGTACAGATGGAAAGGATTGGGCACCTCCTTATTCTATCTTTCCTGACCTGACCACTGGGTGGGCATCACCCAGTGACGGTGGGGGTGGCAGTCTCGTTGGCAGAGTGATGCAACCTGGGCGACACTGCAGGCCGGAAGTAGTGCAGAGGGAAACACTGGGGCAAGATGAGACTGGCACGTGCTCACAGAGTTGGTTATCAACTCTGGCACCTCTGTTCTATGGGCAGCAATGGCAGTGGCGGCCAGTCTGGTCTCTAGGAAGCCGCCTTGGTGGGTAGAAAGCTCAGGAAGTCAAAGGCATCACTTCATGGTTCTGAGGTTGTGCCTACGCCTTGAGTATCAAGTTCCAGCCCACCTGACAGTAAGGCCTCATTTGCTTGCTCAGTGTACCAGTTGGCTCAAAGGGCGCCCCTGAAAACTCGAAGTTGGGGTCCCTTTACTGTGAAACAGGAGGCCTGTGCAAATTCCACGCGAGGTAAGAATTCCATGCAGGTAAGAAGCATCCCCTGTTAAGCACAAGTAGAAAGTTCTCCAAGAGACCCCTAGAATAAAGGGGGTCCCGTGTTCATACATGCTGTAAAATGGTTGTATCTCAATCCAGGTCATCGAGAAGGCAAACAAAAGGTCACTGTCTGATTGCTTTTATATGAAATTATACGGGAGGCAAACCTTTGGAGAGGGGTGAGAGGTCAGAGGTTGGAATGCAGAGGCGAAAAGGGGCACTTGAGACTGATGCAACAATTCAGTTTTTTGCTAGCAGTGACAGTCACAACACACTGCCACAATTCATTGCCCTGCAGATTTTAAACTGTTTCGTTTGATTCAAGTTTCAACTCAAAAAATAAAACGTTTGGGAAAAATAGTTATGACAGATAAAGGAAGAATAAGAGACTACCGATAAGTTTTCCTACCAACTAATAATATTGTGTTTAAGTTCTCCTACCAACTTACTTACAAAAACCTATACCTAAATGAGTCCTTTCTAAATAGAGTAGCTTTCGTTTGTGAAGTTAGTGAATCTCAGCGCTGGGAATCACTCTGCCCAGTGACCTCATTTATTACCTTTCCAGATCTGCTCTGCCCCACCCCAAATTTGGACTCTTGGTGTGGAGGCCTGGCCTCCAGTATTTGTTTCCGATCCTCCTGGGTGAGTCAGTTTTCACTGCCATCCCTCTGGGCTGCAGGCACTGGCTCCTCCCCTTGCCCAAGTGGTAGATCTGGGTCTAATAGCTCCTCTGACTTTTTCAATTGTTTGTAGGAGTAAGGTGCCAATGGTAGAGTGAGGCATTAGAGAGAGCCCATGAAAGAACAGTCTACAAGAAGCAAGAAGCAACTTCCCACCAGCTTCCTCTCCACTAACTTCTGGGCTTAGTGAGCTATGCGTGGCTTGTCTGAAAGCAGTTCTTTGGGACTCTGCCATCAGTTTTACTCTCTCAAAAAGTTTTCAATTCAATAATATATCACCTTGTATTTGCTTTCTCCCTCACCCCTGCTTCCAATAGAGGATGACTCTGCAGTTCCTAAAAGATTTCTGGCCATTAAACTTGGCCTTAGGCTCTACTTCTAGTTAATCCTTTATCTGCAATTGGGCTTTGGCTTTTCTGAAAATTTCACAACCACAAGAAACCAATTTAGGATTATTTAATTCTGGTTTACTGAATCACTGATTCTAAAGTGTTACTTTAAGGTAACCAGTTGAAACAAGTGTGTGTGGATTGTGTGTGGAAATTTTGATTTTTTCCTGTTAGTTAATAGTAGTGTTTCCCTTTAAAAGTAAATGTGTAAAGTTCAGGGACTTACATATTGTAAGCATTTGGAAGCTTGAAAAACTTGATATGTATTTGGATGTAAAACAAAGAAAATATATTTTAGCCATAAACATAAAACAGTCTGAGAGTCTGATTATGAGTTTTGGCTCATTCATAAAGTCACATTCTGTCTATCTTAAAATAGTAAATCAGGAGAGCTATACTAAAATATTTTAAACACAAGTTCTTCTAGTCCACACACAATGCTTCACAAAAATTTTTTTTGCATTATTTCAAATATCGAAGACCTCAGTAAGTATTTGAATAATTTCCATTAATAACATTCATGGGCTTGTAGCCTCCTGTTTATTACAAGTTTGTCAGATCTTGCTCTTCCCTCCCAACAGGCTTGCCAACCATCTGTAACTTGATCAACAGTAATTTGAGATGGGACTGGTAAGGGTCATATGTTAAATAAAACATTTCCACTTTCTTGACCACAAAATCCTCCCTTTCCTGACCACTTAAACACTGTTACATAATCTACAAACACATGGATTTGATGATCTTCTGCTACATATCTTGACAAAGGTCACAGCTGGAAATCTGCCTTTCTATTGGCAAAATGTTTTTTATTAGTGATTTATTATTTTTTGCATACAATCTTGTCTATCAGAATAGCTAATCATTTTTAAAAATATGTTCTGCCTTTATCTACATTATCATAGCAGATTATTTTTGCAGAGAAAATTTTGATATCCTACATACAAACAATTTTATTTTTCTGGGATCATTCCCTGTCATAAGCAAAAATTAAACTAGGCCATGGAGTTAATGTTGGTACATTTTCACAGAAAAATTAAATTATTTTTAAAATGAAAAATGTATTTCTAACCAGCAGCATCAGATGGGATCCATCATGCAAACATAACTTCTTTTCATGTACTGATTCCTTCCAAATATATGAAGCAGAAAGTGTTCTAGCAAATTAGCAGGTTTTATATATATATATGGAGAAGTGTTGGTTCTTTCAGAACAGGTCATATGCTTGCTGAAACTGCATTGCCATTACTCACATTTTCAGAATTCATTAGAAATCTATCACAAGAGACTAAGTCACACTATTTTCCATGACATCAACTATAGCCAATCTTTCTCCTCTGGGAGAAAATTAAACTTTTAGAAAAACTCAAAACTAATTTATACCACACTATACTAATAAAAATGTTTAGAAGGAAAACTTGAACAAGTTAAAATGGAAACAAATGGACTATATGACACTTTTACAAATGAATTATTAGAGGGACCAGAGCGACAGCACAGCGATAGGATGTTTGCCTTGCATGCTGCAACCCAGGACAGACTCAGGTTTGATCCCCAGCATCCCATATGGTCCCCAAGTCTGCTAGAAGTGATTTCTGAACACAGAGCCAGGAGTAATCCCTGAGCACAGCTAAGTGTGGCCCCAAAACAAAAAAAATTAATTATTAGAGAATTAAGAAAGACTAAAGCAGAAATTGAATTAAGAAATTATCAGTAAACAAAATTATACTGGCAAAAGCAATAACTAGATGAAAACATTTTGCCAAATCTATTGAGTACAAAGAGAAAATGTTAGTGAAAATGCAAGAGAAATAAAACAATAGATATGGAAGTTATTTTCATAAAAATATGAGGATACTATTTATAGTTAAATACATACGAGTGCTTTTTTTCCTAGAAAACTATGTCACTCAAATGGAAACCTAAAGAAAGAGAAAAACTAGATTAAAACCAAGGAAGAAATCAGAAAAGATTTAAGTTCTATAGATTTTATGACAAATTCTTAAAAATTTTGGCAGACTGAGGCTGGAGCTATAGCACAGCAGTAGGCCTTGCATGCGGCTGACCCAGAACGGAAACATGTTCGATCGCTCAGCATCCCATATAGTCCCCAAGCCAGGAGCGATTTCTGAGAGCATAGCCAGGAATAACCCCTGAGTGTCACCAGGTGTGGCCCAACCCCCCAAAAAAAAGAATTTTAGCAGACATAACATTTCCTTTATGAATGCATAGAGATATTAAGATTTAGCTCTTCTGTATAAAGCATAATTATAAGGCCTATCAATATATATATATATATATATACTCAAAATATATAAATACTCAAAAATTTAAATACTCAAAAAATTCAATTATGGGCCATGGAGATAGTATAACAGGTAGGGTGTTTGCCTTGCACACAGCTGAATCAGGGTCAATCCCCAGCACCCTATATGGGCTGAGCACCAGAGTTTGTTTGGGTGTGACCCTAACAAAAAAAAATATAATACCTACTTCTGACTGAAACAAGTAGATAAAAATCTATTAATTGGACAGGGAGATAGCTGGTGCAATTAGCTCAGATGAGAGAAATACACAAACACACACACACACACACACACAAACACACACACACAAGAAAGATGCTAAAAGGAGCCAATGAGCACTGCCAGGTATGGCCTATAAAATCACCAATAAAATGCTCTTAATA
Organism: Suncus etruscus; assembly: GCF_024139225.1. Taxonomy (NCBI): domain Eukaryota; kingdom Metazoa; phylum Chordata; class Mammalia; order Eulipotyphla; family Soricidae; genus Suncus; species Suncus etruscus. Next base: position 27,104,013 of record NC_064854.1, on the reverse strand, counting down.
TATAAAACGAGTAATTTATATTACACAATATAATATTTTATACTAATAATAATGTTGAAACTCCAAGGAAGAGAAAATAAAGATTAATTCCTCAATCTCCCATTACTCTTCATTCTTCCTCCAAAAGTCAATCTATTCCATTTCTTAGATAACTTTCAGAGATCTTCTATACACATAAAACCACATGAATAAATGCTTTGAAGAAACAAGGGAATCATACTGTGCATATTATTTAGCATTTGCTCTCTTCACTATTCTAAGTATTTCGGACAACATCTTGCCTCAAAATATAATTGTTCATAACACCAAAATTGTTCATATAGTTAACATAAATTAACTATTTTTTACTTACCTATTGGGTAATATTGAAGCTATTTTCTAACTTTTGTACTTATATATAGTTATAGTGAGCATCCTAGAATATCTTTTTTATTGGACTGGTATACTTAAAAAATTAATGCCTGGGCCTGGAGAGATAGCACAGCGGCGTTTGCCTTGCAAGCAGCTGATCCAGGACCAAAGGTGGTTGGTTCGAATCCCGGTGTCCCATATGGTCCCCCGTGCCTGCCAGGAGCTATTTCTGAGCAGACAGCCAGGAGTAACCCCTGAACACCACTGGGTGTGGCCCAAAAACAAAACAAAAAAAAATTAATGCCTAAACATGGAACTGTTGAAGACATGTTTAGAGACTTCCAAATTAGCATCCCAAAAGGTTGGGTTAATTTATAATCCCACTATAAATATATGTAACATATTGATACTTATTATGGTTAGGTGATGAGCACATGAGTGTTTTAAATTTAAACCACTTTTTGTTTATATTTTTGTTTCTATACTTAATGACATGTTGATAGAGGTAATCTAATCAAAATCAGGTATAGAAAATTTCTAGTATCACCACCATTTTTAAAAATCATTGAAAATTCTGGAATGAGACAAGAAACAGAAATAATAAGTAAACACAATAGGCGAAATAAAGCAGAAGGAAAGTTAACGTGGGTCCAGGAACTAGCTCAGGGATCAGGGGTGCATATCTCGTGCAAGGACAGGAGTTTAGTCTCCAGTACTATGTATTCCACTGAGCACCACTGGGTATCATGATGTCCCTCAGCATGCAGACCTAAGTATCATTGCCATACGGGTCCCAAGCTCTGAATCATCCAACCCAGTTAATTGAGTAAGCTGGGAATAATCCCAGATTCCATGAGCACTGTTTGAGAGTACCCCATCCACCCTCTCATCAAAAACAAAAACAAAGAAAGAATGAGCTGTTGATAAGGAACACAAAAAAATCAATACAAAAATGCCTTCTGCATAGCTATATTCATTGCAGTGCTATTTACAATAGATAGAATCTGGAAACAACTAAGATGACCTTCAACAGATGAATGGCTAAAGAAACTGTGGTACACAATGGAATATTATGAGGTCACCAGGAGAGATGAAGTCATGAAATTTTCCTTTACATGGATCGACATAGAAACTATTATGTTGAGTGAAATAAGTCCGGGAGAGAGACACAGAATAGTCTCACTCATCTATGGGTTGTAAGAAAAATAAGACATTATTGTAATAATGTCCAGAGACAATAGAAGTCAGGGCTAGAAGGGCTGGTTCGCAATATGAAGCTCACCACAAAGAGTTATGAGCACAGTTAGAGAAATAACTACACAAACAACTATCATGACAATGTTAATAAGTGAAAGAAGCAGAATGCCAGTCTCAAATACAGGCAGGGTGGGGGAGAAGGGAGATGAAGGCATTGGTGGTGGGAATGTTGCACTGGTGAAGGGGGGGGTGTTCTTTTTATGACTGAAATCCAATTAGAAACATGTTTGTAATCATGGTGCTTAAATAGTCAAAATAAAAAAAGAGACTGGGGAGATATCATAGAGGTCAGAAATACAAGCTTTGAATTTATGAAACTCCAATTCAACCTACTGTACCACTTGGCATTGATGGGTGTAGCTCTGAAGACCCTTAGAGCAATTCTGGGGTAGGCTTTGGTGGACTTTAGTACTGCAAGGCCTAATCAGTATGACATCGTTTCCTGAGCTTTGAATTACTGGCAAGGTTGACTAAGTCATATTGAGAGTATTCCTGGGGGCCCTACTGAGCACTACTTGAGAGATTTCCCCACCCACACACCCCCAAAAGTTGCCTTTTTGCAGGCAATACTTCTGATTGAAGATCTATTATGAAAGAATTGTTAAAATTAAAATTAATGTTTCCTGTGATATAGCAATAGCCTATTGGGAAATAAGCCCCTTTAAAAGATTTGATTTACATAAAATAGATTTACATATTGGTTTAAATACTGAAAAGAACTGGAAAGAATCTGTACCAACACAGGGAGAAAATGTATGAAAAGAAAATATTTGAATAGTTTTAGAAAACTGTTGTTCTTGTGATTAAGTGTATCTACTATTTTATTTAAAATTGTAACAAATTTTCAGTGGGATTTTTTTTGAAACTATAGATAAGTAATGTGCACTTGGAGTGGAAAAATAAAACAGGAGAGAATATCCAGAATACTTTTGAAAAGAAAGAGTAACAAAAGATTCACTGTACCAGATGTTCATGTACATGGCAATAGCCCAAATTACAATGACTTTGAGCTGTCAAGAAAAGACTGACAAACAGATGAGCATTTTAGAACAGAGAGTCCTGAAAGAAAATCCTACATCTCAATAAAGGAAGCAACAACAATGAGAAGAACATAGATTATCCAAACTAGTACCGAGAAAGCCTTTCAATCACTTGTGATTTATTTGCTTATACCATATGCTGAGATTCAACCCACATGGATTAAAGATGTTGACATGAAACTGTGAAAGAAAAAAATATTATGGAATTCTTGAATTAAGAAAGGAGCCAAGCACAAATAAATGGAGAATCATATAGACATTATCTACACAAACTTTTGGAATTTTGTGTGAGAAAATTAACACTAAATACCAAATGATAAGTTACAAAGCAAGATTAGTCATAAACTAACCTTCTGGTTAGTTAAATTAATCTTATGGTTAATATTTATTTTTACCAGTGCCACATAATAACAATTTTATTGTTGCTTAAACCATTTTGAAAAAAGTTCATCTAGAAAAATCATTTCTCCTGTATTTTGAATACCCTTAGAATCTTGTGCTTCCCTGTATCTTCCATAATAGAGAACCTTTTTTCTCTTACAAATCCAGGGAAAATACTAGCCCCACTTTCCAAATTCTGAAAACTGTGCAAATAGGCATTGAACTGAAATAATGTGAGCAATTTGCTGCAAGTAGTCATTAGAGAAACCAAGCTGAGTGGACATGATTTCAAAGAACTGGAGGAAACTGTTATAAACCATTGATATTCATGCTAAAGTAGGATTCTTAATCCCACTCTATCTGAAGCTGTCACAGTAATTTCCCAGGGATATATTTGATTTAGCCTCCCCCCTTTCCTTCTATTTATTTACTTTGTGTCACTAGTGATTGAACCTACAAGTGCTATTCCACTGAGCAACATCCCTGGCTTCCTCGGGGAGATGATCTAGCTTTATGGAGGTCCCAAACAAGGACAAGTTTCAGAGGTCTTAGCTGGAGAGATGGAAGATGTGAGGAAGTTTGCTGACATCAATAAGAAACAAATTCCAGGGCTGGAGTGATAGCACAGCCACAGGGCATTTGCCTTGCACATGGCCAACCTGGGATGGACCCATGTTCAATTCCGGGCATCCCCTATGGTAACCCCAAGTCTGCCAGGAGCAATTTCTGAGCATAGAGCCAGGAATAACCCCTGAGCACCTTTGGGTGTGACAAAAAAAGAAAGAAAGAAACAAATTCTAATGTTGGCACTTGGACACTTTGGGGGATCTTAAACTGGAGACTATCCCAAATGTGTTAGGACCTTGCATTATGCATGAATTGCGTAAATGATCTCAGATAGTTTTTTATCAAAGAATCCTGGATTTGGTATTTGGTTTTTATGAACTTCATTTTCCTTGGCCAGAGCTCTTAAGCCACATGTAACAGATCTAAAGCCACAAGAACTTCCACAAGAACTCAGATGACCTTCATAATTTTGTAAGATCATTAAATACTCTCCCCAATTCATAGTAAGGCACTCAGAAGCCAGAAGTGGTTTAATGGGATTTATAATCACCTCCTCCTATGATCTGCCCCCGATGATCTGAAAGTAGCTAGCAGAAGAAGGTGGATAGATAAAAATGAAAGAGCCGGAAGAAAAATAGTTTTTCAACAGCGTGAATCAGAAAAAGAAGTGCCTAATCTTTGTTTCTGCTTAGGGATCACACTGTTGCTGCTGATGCTTATGGGATACCTATTGCTCAGTAGACTATTCAATATTGGGGATCAAACTCAGATGTTCAGAAAGCAAATTTCTCCAGTTTCTGCTTGAACTACCCAAAGGAAGGGTGCTGAGAACTGGCTAATGGAGATTATTCTGAGTCCAGGGAAAATAAAAATATTTTTGTTTCTTCTGATGTTGGATGATTAAACTGAGAGAACAGAAAATGTACTGCATTCCTGTCATCTACCTTCCAGAAATATTAGCTTCTGTTTCAAGTCACAGTTTGTCTGAGAATGCCTGATAATTATGACTCTATTTATACCCCTGGCCTTTGTTAGCTTAGATACCAAGCTAGAAGTTATATCTAAATCACAAATGGAAGTTCCCATCATACAATAGGATTTTCACAGAGTTTATAAATATATTTATGAGAATAAAATTTATGCAAATGCTTTTAAAATTTGCTTATATAAAACTAAAACTGAGAGCTGCCTTTTGTATTTGTCGACTCTTTGATCACATTATTTTAATTCCACAATTTTGTGAATACAAAAGAACTTCAGAGAAACATGTATTTTCTAAGAAAGTTTTATAGAATATCCATACTAAATGTACTGAACTCCATTTAAAAGTAGGACATACAGGGGCCGGCAAGGTGGTGCTAGAGGTAAGGTGTCTGCCTTGCAAGCGCTAGCCAAGGAAGGACCGCGGTTCTATCCCCCGGTGTCCCATATGGTCCCCCCAAGCCAGGGGCAATTTCTGAGTGCTTAGCCAGGAGTAAGCCCTGAGCATCAAACAGGTGTGCCCCCCGCAAAAAAAGAAAGGACATACTAAACCAGAGACAAAACACATGTGCATGAACCCCAGAAGCACCAGGTATGATCTTCACAACAATGAATATATATATATATATATATATATATATATATATATATATATATATATATATATATATATATATATATATATATTTGGGTTAGGGATCACACCTAGCACCTAGTGGTGCTCAGGCTGGCTCTCTGCTCAGGGGTTACTTCTGGCAATGCTCAGGGAATCGTATGAAGTACCAGGGATTTAACTGGGGTCAAAGATACTGTTTTAAAAAATAGGAAATATTGGGACTGGAACAGTGGCGTAAGCAATAAAGTGTCTGCCTTGCATGCTAGCCTAGGACCGACCACGGTTTGACACCCCCCCCCCCCGGCATCCTGTATGGTCCCCCAAACCAGGAGCGATTTCTGAACGCATAGCCAGGAGTAACCCCTGAGCATCACCTGGTGTGGGTGGAAAAAAAAGAAAAAAGAAAATCCTGTTGCTATGCTATTGTTGCCTGAATTAAGAGTTATCACAAAACATTCATTTCAAAATATTCCTAAAATGGATATGCAACTGTATGGAAATCCTCTTCCTACAGGATTTAGTCACAGCATTAACCTTACTTTATTTCATGTTATTTCAGTCTCATAAGATTTATCACGGGAACACTGTCCCAATGTATATTTTTATAAATTAATTTAATGTACAAAACTCATTTCAAATGTATACAAATCCTGGGGTCGGAGAGATAGCATGGAGTAAGGTGTTTGTCTTTCATGCAGAAGGTCATTGGTTTGAATCCCAGCATCCCATATGGTCCCTGGAGCCTGTCAGGAGCGATTTCTGAGCATGGAGCCAGGAGTAACCACTGAGCGCTGCCGGGTGTGACCCAAAAATAAAAAATAAAAATAAATAAAAAATAAATAAAATGTATACAAATCCCATGAATAACCTTTCCTAACTTCCCTTTTCTCCTCCATACATTCATTCTTTCCTTCTATTCATTCTTGGTCATCAAAATCCTTCAGTAATCTGTAGCAACCAAGTAGGATTCCGTTATTTGATCTCAAACAGCTAAAAATAAAAATGGGGGAATTTTTCAGCCTGAAATATTTAGCTATGCCTCAAGAAAAAAATAAAAGACGTTCGTAATCCTTGGTTATAACAACATTATTCTGATTTGGGCCAGGGGCGGGGTTGGTGCTGACATGAATGAAACACACGGTGATTCATCCAGTAAGAATTTGGATACAGGTGGAAAGCTAGAAAATCCAGGTGAGCTGGAAGAGAAAGATGGAAAAGTTCAAAAGGAAAATTAATGCAACTGGAAAATAAAAAGGGTCTATGAAAGGTTTGAACGTTAATACTTAAAAGCTTTCTGCAGGCCAGTGACACCTGACACCATGAGAGGAAAAAAGAAAAAGAGCCCAAGGTGAAAAGTTTCCAAGCTGACTATAAAGTAGATGTAACTCACTGATGAGCATGCCCATGTGGGATTTTAATTACTCAGACATCTGTTTAGCAAAGTGTACTACTAAATAGGGATCAAATACAGAGATCAAATTACATGGGGGAGGTGAGTGGAGATGACATTCATGACTCAGAACGGAGAGCTATCGGCCAGGGGAAAATCAATCCCGGCTTTACATCTCACCAACAGAGAAGCAATTATTTCAGATGTGGAGCTGGTTAGCATCCTTGGTCATGAATTTAATTAAATAACCCTCAAGTGGCAGAAAACAGAACAAACCACTGTATTTAACTGTCAGGAAGACATGTTACAAATAAATGGTCCAAATTCCTCTTTTCATTTCCTCCTCCCTCATGGAGTTGGTACAGTTTTCTTTAATTCACAACTCTCTCCCCTTTCCTAATGGAACACACACACAGCGCTCTCTCTCTCTCTCTCTCTCTCTCTCTCTCTCTCTCTCTCTCTCTCTCTCTCTCTCTCTTTCTTTCTCTCTCACACACAGACACACACACAGTGGCATCAAACAAACTCATCTAAGTTGATGGCTTGAACTAGAGGCAGGATTTGTTTTTCACATTCTCACAGTGAGATTCTTAGGAAGATGGAGAATGGGGCACAGTCCTATCAAGAGGTGCCAACAACTTGGGTGGTTCTCAGAACTGCTCATTAATTCGTTAATTTTTTTTACAGACCAACTGTTTGCCAGGCAATTATGCTAAGTTATATACTGGATACAAAGATGAATCATTCTTTCTACCACGGATCTTAACCCCATACCTTTACATACCTCTTGTAGGAGCAACAACCTAAAAGCTTCCAAGAATGTTTTTCCTGTAATACATTTGTTTGTTTTTGTTTTTAATTCATTAGTACTTCAACTACCTCTGAATGAGAAATCCAAGATTCTGCCTGAAAAGCATTCTCATTGTCACTGAGATTAAGAATTTAACTGGAACCAGAGCCATAGCATAATAGTAGGGCATTTGCCTTAAACACAGATGACCTGGGATGGACCCCGGTTTGATTTCTGGCATCCTATATGGTCCGAAGAGCCTGCCAGGAGTGATTTTTGAGCAAAGAACCAGGAGTAATACCTGAGTGCCGCAGCCGGGTATGACCCAAAAACCAAAAAAAAAAAAAAAAAAGAAAAGAAGAATTTACCCACTATATTTAGAATGTTCATTAAGCTCCATATGATGAGAACTGAGATGGTATCATCATACTCAGACAGGTATCACTTATTTAACTTAGCAGGTATGATGTTGGTGGATGTATAAATATTTTAACAGAATAATTAATATCTTTATTAAGGGATCATGATTACAAAGTTATTCATAGTTTAGTTTCAGACATAGAATGTTCCAGCAACAATTCTCTTGTCAGGACCCTCCCTCAGTGTCCCCAAGTTTCCTCCATCTCTCAGCCTGTCTTTGTGGCAGTTACATTATTAAGTTTGGTAGTAAAAATTGGATTTCCTGCTTTCAGTGTGTTGATTCTGGTGGGGTTTTTTGTTTGTTTGTTTTTGTTTTTGTTTTGTTTTGTTTTTGTTTTTGGGCCACACCCGGCGGTGTTCAGGGTTTACTCCTATGTGTCTGCTCAGAAATAGCTCCTGGCAAGCACGGGAGATCATATGGGACACCGGGACTCGAACCAACCACCTTTGGTCCTGGATCGGCTGCTTGCAAGGCAAGCTATCTCTCCGGGCCCTGATTCTGGTGTTTAAGAGAGATAGACATCCACAGATGTGTCTGAGGACCTTGACCCTATCCAATTTACTTCCTGTCCTCCTCTTCTAATTTTTCCACTCAATTTCTTCCCTACCCTCTCCTCCATCCAGGGCTAAGGATGAACTAGGAGGTATCCCTCCTTTAAGATCTTGAATTCCCTTGTCCTGTTTGAGATCATCCTGTATCTGTCATCCTTCTGATTTTCTCTACTGAGTGTCCTCCAGTTCCATTCAAGTTGCAAATTTGCAGCTGCCTAGTTTTCAATTGTGTGTGTATATATATATATATATATATATATATATATATATATATATATATATATACTACACCTTCACAGTCCACTCATTTGCTCTTGAACATGTAGGTTAGTTTCATTTCCTAGCTACTGTACTAGATGTGGCAATGAATGTGTGGAATACTTTTGAGAACTAACCATTTTATTCCCCACCTAAGCCATAAAGAATATTTTTAAAATTCTAATTATTTTCTATAATCTCAAGTGGGAGCATCCTTTAGAAGACATCTTTTCAGCTAAGTTGCCAGAGGAAAGCCAGGAGTTTCTCATAATTGAGGGCTGGTAAGGACACCCAGGGAACTGTCTAATATTGGCAGTTATGTCTAGGACTTTGGTTTTGGTTTAGATTTGAGAAAATTTGATGTTCTGGTGTGGTTTCATTGAAATATAAACTAGTTACCTTAGTTTCATGGAGACTCAACTTAAGGCATTAAAATATTTAGCAAATACGGGCTAGAACAATAGCACAATGATAGAGCATTTGCCTTGCATGCAGCCAACAAAGGATGGGCCTGGTTTGATTCCTGGCATCCCATATGGTCCCCTGAGCCTTCCAGGAGCAATTTCTGAGCACAAAGGTAGGAGTAACCCCTGAGCACCGCCAGGTGTGACCAAAAATAAACCCCCCCCCAAAATATTTAGCAAATATAAGAGGTTTGGCTAAACTATTACTGCATCTATTCAAGTTTACTCTTGTGTTGCTCAAATCCACTTGCTGCTTGTAGTTTATCCTCCTATGCTCAACCACTCCAGAGTTCTAGTAGAACTATAACTGGGCTAATTTACAAGAATATTAGCAGAAAAGTACAATTGCTATAGCTGCATCGGATCTCATGCCTGAAGTAAAGCACTTATCCCTTTCTTCACTACCTGTTCTAAATAGGCCTCACCCTCAGATAAAATCCGCTGCTAGTCTAAAATGTTGCCTGGTATAATCCAGATGCTTATCTCCAAAGGTTTTATGGTCTGGAATTGTGGCTCATTCTAGACCATGACTTCCATTCTTGTCTGTTTGGTATTAGAAATGGGCATGGGTATCAAATATTATTCCCTCCTTGCATTCTGTTAGATATTTATCTCCTCCTGATGATTGTCCATGTTCTTTAGTTTTTTGGCTTAAGGAGATTTAGCAGCAGGTGTACTCTGAAGAACAATGGGACTTTGTGCTCACTGATAAAGTATGACCCTTCTGGGAGGCAAGATCTCTTAATTCACAAAATGTGTTTTGGGAACAGGAAGCATAAAAATCTCTAAATATACCAATGGGTATGGAAGTAAGCAGTGCTATGCCAACTATCCCCACTCTCATACCAAGGTCCCAAGGTCAATATAGTCTAATTACTAGGGTAAAATATAATGATTATAAAGCGCAATATAATGGTATATATTTAGAGTGGCATCAGAACCTTGCAGAATAGACTTAAGAAGATGGAGCCTCAGCTGTGTTTTTGAGGTCATTCCACCACTTCATCCTAGTGGCTCAGGAGTAGTGCATTATGGGAAAGGATCAGTGGAGTCTTGACTCCAATGAAGTATTAGCAAATATAGGAGATGCTCCTAGTAGTGCTCAGGGGACTTTGGGAACCATCAGTACCATTGGTCTGGGTAGGGAAGCGTATGGTGCTGAGAAAAAATTTCAGGGCCTCACAGTTATGAGATATATACTCTACTGCTTGAGTTACCTCCTTGACTTGACTCAGGTAGAGTTGTTAACTGGAAAAAGTTATATCTACAATATATAACAATCCTAGTCAAGAAGGATTCCTGACTCTCCCAAGATGAAAGAGATCCAGGAGACTAACTACTGCTTTGCTGGCCTCCTGAGTTTGTACTATATTGGGAAATCAACTTTGGTGACTGGTAGCCTGTTGTTGGATTTACTCATGGCCACTCTCTCTACCATCACCACTCCATTCATGTACCTATATGCTTGCACAAGTGTAGTCAATGACAGATATATGCTGATATATCTGGTTGAATCACAAATATAGTAGTTTAGTGCTTTTTAATAGTAGCTTCATTAATGTGTGTTAGTATGGAATACACAATTCTTTGTGCCTAGGTTCTACATCTTATCATGATCATATCAATAGACGCAGAGAAAGCATTTGATAAGGTCCAACACCCATTCTTGATAAAAACTCTCAGCAAGATGGGAATGAAAGGAATATTTCTCAATATAGTTAAGGCCATCTACCACAAGCCAATGGCAAATATTATCCTCAATGGGGAAAAACTAAAAGCCTTCCCTCTAAATTCTGGTACAAGACAAGGCTGTCCGCTCTCACCACTCCTCTTCAACATAGTACTGGAAGTACTTGCTATAACGATTAGGCAAGAAAAAGATATCAAGGGAATCCAGATAGGAAAGGAAGAAGTCAAGCTCTCACTGTTTGCAGATGACATGATACTCTACTTAAAAAACCCTAAAGACTCTACCAAGAAGCTTCTAGAAACAATATATTCATATAGAAATATGCCAGGCTACAAAATTAACACACGGAAATCAATAGCCTTTTATACACCAATAATGATAGGGAAGAAATGGACATTAAGAAAACTTTATCAATATTCTATTTTTCTTTTCAAATCTTTGACCAAATTGCCGCATTCATCATGGTTATATATATACCTATCACAAGTTATTCCTTTTCCTATACAATAAACCACACACCCATTGGAGCAAATTTCTTCTAGCTCTCAAGATCATATGACATAAGGCTGCAATATATATAGCAGCATCTGTTTGGGGCTGTCACTTTTATGCTGAGCCAATTCATCTGTGAATGAGGATTTCATTTTTATTACTTCTGTTATTTGGCTATTAAAGGAATATCTTATGCAGTCATCATTGAATGTTGAGCTGTGAGAACCAGATCTGCAAACATCATGCAACAGTAGTAGATGACACTGGGTTTCTAGGCCATCAGTTGGTACACAATGCCTGTGTCCTCAGGGCTGGCTCACCTGCAATCAAATATCTGCCACTTTTGATGATGTCTGCTGTGCCTGCCCAGAAAGCAACATAAGACCAGAGACATGGAGTGTGGGTACATGTGATGGCCAAACCTGTTTTCTTTTCTTTTTTTTTTTTTTTTTTTATCTTTTTTGTTTTTTGGGCCACACCCGGCGGTGCTCAGGGGTTACTCCTGGCTGTCTGCTCAGAAATAGCTCCTGGCAGGTACGGGGGACCATATGGGACACTGGGATTTGAACCAACCACCTTAGGTCCTGGGTCGGCTGCTTGCAAGGCAAACACTGCTGTGCTATCTCTCCGGGCCCAAACCTGTTTTCTTTAGCACTGTATTTCCCATCTCTGAGAACCTTTCTATGCATGTTCAAGTACAATCATATCTGCAAACAGAAGGTGGTGATCTGACAGAATCCAGTTCACAAGGAATCACCTCCAACTATAAAGTCACTTGATGTCCCATGGTCTAAGCTTTCCTTGATCAAGACCCTTAGTCTCCAAGAACTTCTTTTTGAACAGGGTATATATTCTTTGCTGCAGATTATATGATCTTGCTCCAAAATCCAAGGAGTCTGTGCTGTGGTTCTCCTGTTAGGATTCCAAGTCACCCTCCCCTCCATGAGTGGGCACACATGTAGGTACCTCAAATAACAAAGGGTCTTTTCAGTGATCTGACAGTGTTGCTAGGTAGTTCTGGGCCTACAGCTTCTAGAGGTCTGTTCATCTGGGAAAAGGGTTGAAACAATAGTCTGAAGTACACAGGGAATGACTACTGAGTACATGTACTGAGACTTTTTTAGAATCCATCTTCTTAGGGGTGGAATCTTTAATAAATGGGTGCCAGGCCCAAGAAATAATTCAGAACTGGGAGCTCAGTAAATGACTTTTTTTTAGTTTTTTTTTGGGGGGGTCACACCTGGCAGTGCTCAGGGGTTACTCCTGGCTCTGCACTCAGAAATCGCTCCTGACAGGCTCGGGGGACCATATGGGATTCTAGGAATCAAATGGGGATGCATCCTGTGTTGGCTGCGTGCAAGGCAAATGCCCTTCCAGTATGCTATCGCTCTGGCACCAGTATATTACTTTTAACTTAGAGGGAAGTAGACAATGGCCTTTAGCTTCTTGACCACCTATTTTATTTTTATTTTGCAAATATGCATCCTGCTTTATTAATATATTAATTCTCCTGGCTTTGTGATCAGAGGTCACTCCTGGCAATGCTTCGACAACCATATGACCATATGGAATGCCAGGGATTGATTGAACCCAGGTCAACCACATGTTAGGCAAATGCCCTACCCATTATATCATCTCTAACCACTATACTATCTCTCTAGTTCCTTTGCTCCTTGATTTTTTGGGGGGGAGGGGTTACTGACAATGCTCCTCAAGAATTATTCCTGTCAGTGCATGGGGGACCATATAGAATGCAGATGATGGAACCTGAATTAGCTATGTGCAAGGCAAGCATCCTACCTACTGTATTATTGCTCTGGACCTGCTTCTTGATTTTTAAAAATGAATTGCAAAATTTATCTGAAATTCTCTCCCAAACCCCAGCTACAGAAGGAAAGAAAAGAATAGCATATATAAACTAGTGAACAGAATATGCCCAGTTGTGCAGGTTGTGTATTGCACAAGGACACCAGCATTTCTCAGGAGGCGGAGTTCCCATCCGTGATTTGCATATTCATTAAGAGATTTTTTTTTCCAGCAGGTGGCAGTAAAGTGTCTTGCTCTAACAGATTGAGACAATTAGAACAATTTCTGTCAATGGAGGTAATGTGACCAGGTCTTTTTTTGTTCTACCCAGAGAGAGACTAGTGGTGTGATGGTGATAAAACGTGTTAGATACTCTATTCCCTCATCCGTGTTTAATCCTTAGGATCCCATGAAATAGATATTATTAGTGGTAATTTGCTAAAATCTACTGAAACCAGGTGTAGCATTTCTATGGTTTGACCACAGTGTTGATGTCTCTGGGGACTTGGAAGAATATGGGCCCTTTCCCTCAGCTATGAATAGGTCATACCTGGGCCAGAGCTATAGCACAGGTGGTAGGGCCGACCCAGGACAGACCCGGGTTCTATCCCTCGCATCCCATATGGTCCCCCAAGCCTGCCAGGAGCAATTTTTGAGCACAAAGCCAGAAATAATCCCTGAACGCTGCCAGGGTGTGGCCCAAAAACCAAAAGAAAAAAAAATAAAGGAAAGGAAAGGAACAAAGAAAGAAAAGCTCATATCTTAAGTAGTGAAGGAAAAGCTGAGAGATTAAAAACATATTTTGGAATTTTAGTTACATTCGTATGTATATGTATGCAATAAAATTTCAAAAAAAAACAGAGAACTTGATATAGGATACAATGGTTCTCAAAGATAAATTTTTTTGAAAATGTTGTGAACACTTGTCAGCATTACTGTGTAAGTTTTCTTTTTAGTATAATTACATGGATCATATTAGAGGCTTTAATGTATACAATACCAAATAAACTTAAAAAATATTAATATATTTTATTTCAGTGTGTAAAATTGATAAGCCATAAATAGCACTTAGTTTGAAATTTATGTAGAAAATGTTAGTCAATCATTAATAAAAGAGGCTATCTATAAATATTTTACATTAGGGAAGAAATGGACATTGAGAGAACAATCCCATTCACATTAGTGCCACACAAACTCAAATATCTTGAAGTCAACCTGACTAAGGATGTGAAGGATCTATACAAAGAAAACTATAAGACACTGCTCCAAGAAATAAGGACACGTGGAAATGGAAATACATACCCTGCTCATGGATTGGCAGGATCAACATCATTAAAATGGCAATTTTAATTACAAAATTTTAATTACAAAAGCATTGTACAGACTTAACACGATTCCTCTAAAGATACCCTTGACATTCTTCAAAGAAGTGGATCAAACACTTCTAAAATTCATTTGCAACAATAAACACCATAGAATAGCTAAAGCACTCCTTGGGAAAAGGAATATGAGAGGCATTACTTTCCCCAATTTTAAGCTGTATTACAAAGCAATAGTTATCAAAACAGCATGGTATTGGAATAAAGACAGACCCTCAGATCAGTGGAATAGGCTTGAGTACTAAGAGAATGTTCCCCAGACATATAACCACCTAGTTTTTGATAAAGGAGCAAGAAATCCTAAATGGAGCAAGGAAAGCCTATTCAACAAGTGGTGTTGGCACAACTGGTTAGCCACTTGCAAAAAAGTGAACTCAGACCCCCCAGTTAACACCATGTATGAAGGTAAAAACCAAATGGATTAAAGACCTTGATATCAGATCTGAAACTATAAAGGTATATACAACATCATGTAGGTAAAACACTCTATGACATTAAGACTAAAGGCATCTTTAAGGAGAAAACAGCACTCTCCAAACAAGTGGAAGAAGAGATAAACAGATGGGACTATATTAAGCTGAGAAGCTTCTGCATCTCAAAGGAGATAGTGCCCAAAATACAAAAGCCACCCACTGAGTGGGAAAAATTCTTCACCCAATACTCATCAGATAAAGGACTAATATCCAAAATATACAAGGTACTGACAAAACTATACAAGAAAAAACATCTAACCCCATCAAAAAATAGAGAGAAGAAATGAACAGACACTTTGTAAAAGAAGAAATGCAAATGGCCAAAAGGCACATGAAAAGATGCTCAACATCACTAATCGTCAGGGAGATGCAAATCAAAATACTATGAGGTACCACCTCACGCCACTGAGATTGGCACACATCACAAAAAAGGAAAACAAGCAGTGCTGGCGGGAATGTGGAGAGAAAGGAACTCTTTTTCACTGCTGGTGGGAATGCCATCTAGTCCAACCTTTATGGAAAATGATATGGAGATTCCTCCACAAACTGGAAATTGAGCTCCCATATGATCCAGCTATACCACTCCTAGGAATATACCTGAGGAACACAAAAATACAATACAAAAGTCCCTTCCTCACACCTATATTCATTTGCAGTGCTATTTACAATAACCAGACTCTGGAAACAACCAAGATGCCCTTCAACAGATGAGTGGCTAAAGAAACTGTGGTACATATACACAATGGAATACTATGCAGCCGTCAGGAGAGATGAAGTCATGAAGTTTTCCTATACATGGATGTACATGGAATCTATTATGCTGATGAAGTAAGTCAGAGGGAGAGAGAAAGATGCAGAATGGTTTCACTCATCTATGGGTTTTAAGAAAAATGAAAGACATTTTTAACAGTATCTCAGAGACAAGAGAGATGAGGGCTGGTAGGTACAGCTCATGACATGAAACTCACCACATAGAGTGATGAGTGCAGTTAGAGAAATTACTACACTGAAAACTATCATAACAATGTGAATGAATGAGGGAAGTAGGAAGCCTGTCTCGAATACAGGTGTGGGTGGGGTGGGGAGGAGTGAGATCTGGAAAATTGGTGGTGGGAATATTACACTGGTGAAGGGGGGTGTTCTTTACATGACTGTAATCATACAACTAAAATCATATTTGTAATCACAGTGCTTAAATAAAGATAAAAATATTTTACATTAATTCACAATTTATCACTGAGGAAACTTTCCCCAAAACTGAAATACAGGGGCCGGAGAGGTAGCATGGAGGTAAGGCATTTGCCTTGCATGAAGAAGGTCAGTTGTTCAAATTCTGGCATCCCATATGGTCCCCTGAACCTGCCAGGAGCAACCACTGTGCACTGCCGGGTGTGACCCAAAAACAAAAACAAAAACAAAAACAAAAAACTGAAATACAAAAGAAGGTAGGAATTCCATCTTCTAGAAAACAAATTGCTATCTTTTACCTTTTATTTTAAAAGAGCATATATACCATTAATATATTTTGGCCAGTGTGAGTCTGCAATAAAGGCTTTCTACTAGTGGGGCCCATGGTACCATATGGGAGTCTGGTGGTCCAACCAGGTCAGCTGTGTGCAAGACAAGTGCCCTGCCCACTGAACTATTTCTCTAGCCCCAGATATACTTTCTATTTTAAAATTTATCTGCACAAAATTTTAAAGAGGTGGTTGAAATAATATTTTTATAATTATTTTCTTGTGAGATTTGGAGTTTGGGAGGTTTTTTTCTTTATTATTTTACCTATTACAATTTTTAGAGGTTACTGATTTTTTTTTGAGCTTACTGATTTTTACAATAACATTTGATAGCAGTGACCTTTAAAATGATATTATTGAATTTGTTAATTTGTTAATATGTTGCCTCCTAAGGCCTATTAACAACAAAATAAAGAGATTGTAGAGATAGTACAGTGGGTAGGGTATTTGCCTAGCATGAGGCCTACCCAAGTTTGATCTTCAGCATCCCATGCAGTCCCCCAAACAAGTACCAGGAGTAATTCTTGAGTCTAGAGCAAAAAATAACTCCTTAGCATTGCCAGATGTGACCCCCCCAATAAAAACCCCTAAACAATAAAAACAAAACAAAAAATAAAAATGTTACATAGACATTAATTTTTAAAGGCCAATGTCTCTTACCAACTGGTATATATCAATAGTTATTTGTCATTTTATTTTGTTAGTCTCTGAAACAAGACAGTGAACTTTGTGGCATTCAGAATTCTCTGTAGTAGTAGTACTCACACCTAACTTAAAAAATTGGCAAGCGGGGCCGGAGAGATAGCATGGAGGTAAGGCGTTTGCCTCTCATGCAGGAGGTCATCGGTTCGAATCCCGGCGTCCCATATATGGTCCTCCCGTGCCTGCCAGGAGCAATTTCTGAGCCTGGAGCCAGGAATAACCCCTGAGCACTGCCGGGTGTGACCCAAAAACCACAAAAAAAAAAAAAAAAAAAAAAAAAAAAAAAATTGGCAAGCTAGAAAAATAATCGACAATTTTATAATTTCAAGGTCAGTTTCCAAACCTGACATCTTGAATTGGAGACAGCTTCATCCAGAAATTTAAGGTCAGGATTTATGAATTTAAGGGGTTGAGGATCTGAAAACACAACAGACAAATCCTTCTTTCAAGGTTAGTTTCTAAACAAAGTCTTGGGGTGGGTATGGCCTCCAGCCAGGAATGAAAGGTCAGGGTTTATGTTAAGCAGGACTGAAAACAAGCAAATCTTTCGTCCTTTAAGAGTGGGTAGTTTGAGAGGAAAAGAGGTTAGGGAAACAGGCTTCCCTCCTGTAAATATGAGGTTGTCATTTGTTTTACGTACTAAATGAAATATGCCTGTTTTGTGTTCAGTGCCTTATGCTTATTTTACTTCCTTTGTCTTGTCAAATATGTTTATATTGAAATCTCCATAAGGGCAGGAAATGTAGATTTTCTTTATCATAAATCATGTGGTATAAACTCTACTTATGTTAGTGTATGAGGCCTGGTCTGTCCAATTGCTGGTACAAACTATACCCAAGTCATTGAGAGTTAGTTAGATAGCCTATAAATCACATGTTGGTTTGCACAAAAAGCAGCAACAGTTTACAAAATGATTCCATATATCTTTGCTGGTTACTTTCATATGTATCTTATAAGAAAACTGTGCAAGTATCATCAGTCTTCCTATTGAAAAGATATAACTAGAACTCATATTTTTAGACATAATTGACAGAAATCTACTTCAAGTAAATTGAACAGATAATAAGATAAGATAATAACAACTAATAAACAACCAATTTTATTCATGAATGTTGTTTGTTTGTTTTTGTTTTGGGGCCAAAACCAGCAGTGCTCAGGAGTTACTGTCCATATAGGCTGCTGGGGATCAAACCCAGGTAGGCCATGTGCAAAGCAAACACCCTCCTTGCCTTGCTATCGTTCAGGCCCTCACCCTACCTTTAAACTGCCTCTTCTCATAAATCTGTTAAGAGTATCATTCTATATTAAGCATCAGAAACCTCCTGCCTTCTAACATTTCATTCTCATTGAAAATTTCTTAATTTTGTTCTATTTATATAAACAAGGAAGCAAGTGTGTAAATTGGTAATCAATATTTCCAAATTGTTTTTGAAAGAACACTTTGTGTTTGAAAAGAATGTCATCAGTTCAGATTTTATGTTTCCCCTGGGGTGCTAAAAGAGAATGAGAATTAAAAAAGTTTTGTTTTTGGCCACACCCATTAACATACAGGGCTTAGTCTTGGCTCTGCACTCAGGAATAACTCCTGGAGGGCTTGGGTACATTTGAGATGCAATGATTGAATCTGGGTTAGTCACATGCAAAGCAAGTACTCTTCCCACTGTACTATCTCTCCAGACCATAATTCAGTAAAATTCTTAATAAAGACATAAAATTAAATTGAATAAAAATTAAACAATAATTTAAATTTTGACCCTTTAATTTTTTGTATCCAGTAGGTTTCTGTTTGTTTGTTTTTTGTTTTTTTGGGGGGAGGGGGGTCAAACCCAGCAGTGCTCAGGGGTTACTCCTGGCTCTATGCTCAGAAATTGCTCCTGGCAGGCTCAGGGGACTATATGGGATGCCGGATTTGAACCACCGACCTTCTGCATGGAAAGCAAACGCCTTACCTCTATACTATCTCTCCAGCCCCTGTATCCATTAGATTTCTGAAACTGAGTGCTGAGATCAGATTTAGGAGTTTGGCATGTGTGCAATTTTGCTCTAAGGGCCTTTTTTTGCTTAGGTCTGAGAAGAGGGGATTAATAGCCACAGAACTTCTAGCCTAGGGTTTCTAATCTGGTCAGCTTTTGAGTTTCTTTATTGAATAACCCTCCCTACTCCCCACCCCATGATCCAAATGAAATATACAATTACTGTTATATTTTCTAGATTTATCTGTCATTTCTCAGCATATTGTAACTTTGTTGTATCTCTTAAAACTTTATCATACCCAAGACTCAACATTGTTTCATACTTTTGCCTCATATCAGTTTAGGGTTGCTTGTGATTTGACTTTTTAATTCTTTGGACCTATATTATTTCCTTCTAGTATTTCTTTTTGACTTATTAACTAGAGTTTTTTTGTTTTTGTACAAGTTTTTTGTTTTTGTACAAGTTTTTGTTTTGTACTCAAGGCTTCATAGACAATGTATACATTCTATCACTGAGCCACTCCCCAGTCTGAAAACTATTTTATATTCCTCTATTTAAAGCTTTCCTTTCTCTTCTTGCCTGCCCCTTGCTTTATAAGTTCTCATAACAATCTGAGAAAACAATAGTAGTTTTCATCTTTCTGCTTTTTATGTTGTACTTAGGTTTTCATTTCATTTAATACTTATCATATTTATCAGAGTATTTACTAAATTCAGAAAGTAATAAACTAAAAGTGTTCAATGAATGCTATAGTTGGTTCATATACAATATGGAAAATGTATACAATGAAATACTTCCTATCTAAAACACTTAAAGTAAAGCAAAACCATTTTATTTTTATGAGACTTAAATATATACATATATTTTTTTTCTATTCATGCTAGACGAAAAGTAGTATCTCCCATTATGATACTCTTTGATATTTTATCATCCCAGTTTGAACTTTTTTAATTCCAATTCTCTGGGCAGAGCAACCCCTGTTTCACCACTCTGCTTCCTGGTCCCTGCAGCTTTTTTTAAGTTCAACCACCAGTAGGATCTCTCCTTAGTTTATATAAATTTTTTGGTTTTGTTTTAGTGCCACACCCAGTGATGCTCAGGGGTCACTCCTGGCAGGCTTGTAGAACCAAGTTGGATGCTGGGAATTGAACCCAGGTTAGCCATATACAAGGTAAATGCCCTATCCATTGTACTATTGCTCCAGCCCCTGTTTGAAATTTTTATTTAAAATTTTATTGATTGAGATTTTGTAGTTGAATAATTTATTTTGAAGACTTCAGGGCTGGAGCAATAGAACAGTGAGTAGGACATTTGCCTTGCACATAACCGACCTGGGTTAGATTCTCCAGCATCCCATATAGTCCACCGAGCTTTCCAGGAGTGATTTCTGAGCACAGAGCCAGGAACAACCCAGAGTTCCACTGGATGTGGTTCAGAAACCAAACAAACAAAACAAAACAAAACAAAGATAGGGTGAGAAAAGAGCTTAGAAAATTTGGAATTAGAGAAAAGCTTCCTATTGTGATTAGAGTATTTTCCAATTGTCCCACATGCCTATCATTTGTTTCCTTTTACTTGTCTGTGGAATTTGTAAGGTAGGTATTTTTCTTTGCCTGTGCCTATGAGAAATTAGCAAATAGTTTTTTTTTTATAATAGCTTATTTTTATTGAGGATCAGAAGTTAATATACGGTTAACATTATTTCTGCACACATCTTTCCAACAATACCCCCATGGCCTGAGCACTTCTTACCTTCACAGTAGCCCAAGGGCCCCTTTCATAATAGCTCAATCCAGGGCCTATTTTAGTAACATAGGATTGAAACATAAACCAATCAGATTTGTACAAGTACAACAATTTTAACCAATGGGAGCATAAACACATTTTGATGGCGGGAAGGATAAAGAGGAACCTGGCAGGATGGATAGCAAATAGTTTTTATCTGTATTGAGCTGTAAGTGTATGTGTAAGTGATTTTTATTAAAACAGTACAAATGCCTTAAAATCCTTTAATGTCTTTTAAAACTCTTACCTTAGAGCAAATTCCATGTAAATGACTATGGATAATTATCTAATCTTCTTGTCTTAAATCTAGAATGCACACAGTTAAATAGCAAGAACTTTAACAAGTATTGTTCATAATACTGTGTGAGTTCTAGTCTAAAATTACAATTTTGCTTTATTTATTAGGTGGTTGATAACTATCCAATTCCTGGGGACATGTTTCTGAATATCTACAGTAATAATACCTAAAATGAAAGTTTTATGTATGAATATTTATTAAGATTATTTATGAAATAATTCAACAAGTAAAATATCAAGTAATTGTAAATAATATGCTCCAGAAATGATTCTAGAAGGCTGAAGACTCAGAAACTGTGCTAGACAGAAATTATCTTAAGGAGAATTATTTTAAAATAAGGTATTTTTAAAGTTAGTTGCATTTGATTAGAAACTTTGTACTTAAGTGACTGATATTGTTTAAATGATCATAGCTGAGGCTGAAGCAATAGTACAGTAGGTAGGGTGCTTGCCTGATATGTGGTCAACCCTGGTTCGATCCCCAGCATCTAATCTGGTTATTGCCAGGTATAATTCCTGAGTGAATAGCCAGGATTAAGCCCTGTACATCACCAGATATGACCCTAAAACAAATAAAAATGGTCATAGCTAGTCACAAATATCAAAGTTGGCTATACTTTCCTAGGTCTCAACAATATTTTTTTTACAAATTCTGTAAGTTTTTATGATATCTTCAAGTTCTACCCAAACCAGTATGTTTATATATATGTGTGTGTGTGTGTGTGTGTGTGTGTGTGTGTGTGTGTGTGTGTGTGTGTATCTTTTTTAATTCCAGAAATCAAGACACAAGCCCATAGGGGTGGCTATGCCTATTTTAGGAATGTTGTGAGATGAGTGGGTCTCTGACCCACCTTTCAAGTTATCAGCTTTTAACAACCTTCCCATGAGGAAATCTTTGCTTTTTGTTCAAAATATTTGAACAAAACTCACCTCTGAACTAACTGGTAGGTATACAGTTTGCATACAAGATGCAAAACGCATATTTTATAAAACCAAAACTTCAAAATTTGTACCTTATCATGTGGACATCATCCTCAACACTGAATACTGAAAATAAAGCAATAAATGACACAGAAACTCACTTTCTACATTTAATTTTGATAAACCTTTTAAAAATGATACATTCAGATATTGGGAAAATCTTAGGTATGCTCAAAACAACCTGTAAATCTACTTTTTTATAGGTAGATTTCACAACAGCATAATCTAAATAAGATAAAAACCAAAGGGGCCGGTGAGGTGGCGCTAGAGGTAAGGTGTCTGCCTTGCAAGGGCTAGCCAAGGAAAGACCGCGGTTCGATCTCCCGGCGTCCCATATGTTCCCCCCAAGCCAGGGGCAATTTCTGAGTGCTTAGCTAGGAGTAACCCCTGAGCATCAAACGGGTGTGGCCTGAAAAACCAAAAAAAAAAAAAAAAAAAAAAACCAAAAACAAAAAGCCTGATGAAATTAAAATAAAGTGTGATGTTTAGTTACTTTTAAAAGAAAGATAAAAATTAAAACTAGCATTCTGGGGAATAAAGGAGGAAGAAAGGGATATATGCTTGGGAACAGGGATGAAGGGAGGACAACACTGGGGGTGATGGATATTCCCCTGATTCAATGTTAATATGTACCTAAAATACTACTCATTATGATCAAAAAATTGTGTTTTATTTAGAAATGGTCTTTGACTTATATGTATTATTATATTATATTAATTATATGTTATGTTACTATATTATGTTATGTCAGTTTACCTCAATATGTTAATCAATTTTGTCTCGAATAAATTCTTACAATAAAAAATAATATACTAACCTTCTTTTAAAAAAGATAAAAATCAAATATTTTTATGTAATTTAGCATCTGAAATCGATATGTATTAAAAATGTCAAAATAGGACCGGAGAGATAGCGCAGCGGCATTTGCCTTGCAAGCAGCCGATCCAGGACCAAAGGTGTTTGGTTCGAATCCCGGTGTCCCATATGGTCCCCCGTGCCTGCCAGGAGCTATTTCTGAGCAGACAGCCAGGAGTAACCCCTGAGCACCGCCGGGTGTGGCCCAAAAACAATAAACAAAAAAACAACAAAAATGTCAAAATATTCCAATATTTTTTGTTTGTTTTTGTTTTTGTTTTTCGGGCCACACCCATTAGATGCTCAGGGGTTACTCCTGGCTACGCACTCAGAAATCGCCCCTGGCTTGGGGGGACCATTTGGGACACCGGGGGATCGAACCGTGGTCCTTTCCTTGGCTAGCACTTGCAAAGCAGACACCTTACCTCTAGCGCCACCTCGCTGGCCCCAATATTCCAATATTTTAAGTATATAGTGTTAATAAGGTCAAATAGCTTCATTCACTTATTACAAGTTGAAATGACAATAGTTTTGTTTTGTTTTGGTTTTGGGTCACACCCGGCAGCGCGCAGGGTTCCTCCTGGCTCTACGCTCAGAAATCGCTCCTGGCAGGCTCGGGGGACCATATGGAATGCCGGGATTCAAACCACCATCCTTCTGCATGAAGGCAAATGCCCTATCTCCATGCTCTCTCTCCGACCCCGAAATGACTTTAATATTTGGGATATCAAAAATATATCATTAAGGTGTTTTTCATCCTTTTCTCCCCTTCAGGCCTTTTTGTTCTACATTCAGGGGCAGGTACATGTGGGAGGTTGCAGTGCTAACTAGGCGCACACTCAGTATGGAGCTCACGTACCTGTGCATTCTAGCTGGAGTATGGGCTGGGGTTTCTGCAGTGCTTACACACATTACTATGATCCCCGCACTTCAATGGTGGTGCTCAAGCAACCTTTCTTGTAGCCCAGGGGTTCCCAGACAAGTCAGCCACACACGTTAAGCTCATGTGGACTGTACCAGGAATCAAGTCCTTGACCATGGCTGGCAAGGCAGGCACTTCTGGCAGCTGAGCCACCCACCCCCAGACTCCAAGAATAAAATTACACATGTGACTCACATTGTATTTCTGATAGAAAGTTCTGCTGTAAAAGAAAGGTCCCCAGTAAATCAATTAGGCTCCACTAATAATTCTTGAAGCTAATTGCCAAGCTCTCCCCAAGGAACTCTATGACACTACAATCTCCAGTATTCCCTGTTGGCAGGAAATGGACTCAATACTTAGCCTCATCCTTGAACAGTCTACCTATCTCATATCTCATAAATACATACAGTCAATTGACCTATAAATAATCACATTCAACTTTCTATTATGTCAGAAACTAAAAAATTCCAAAATAGTTTCACATCCAGAAAACACTAGAATCACCCATATTAGCAACAATAAAGCTGTTTAAATCTAACCAGAATAATAATTTATATCTTATAAATTACTTGAAATCAAATATTTGCTTGTTTTTCAATCCACTGTTATTTAACCCTGATAGAACTAAGAATGACAATAAAGATGGTAACTCTTCACTGATGGTGGAAATGTCATCTAGTCCAGCCTTTCTGGAAAATATATAGATATTCCTAAAAAAAAAATTGGAAATAGAGCTCCCCTATGATCCAGCAATATCACTTCTAGAAATATACTGCAGGAACACAAAAACACAATGCAAAAATACCCTCTGCGTGAGTGGTTTATTTCAGCTCTATTTACAATAGCCAGACTCTGGAAACAACCCACATGCCTGACAACAGATGAATGGCTAAAGAAATTGGTATGTATACACATGGAATATTGTGAAAGATGGTAATAATAAAAATGGTAACAACAAAGATGGTAATTATTCCTGTGTGTAACTCTTGGTGCTAAATATTAGCCCATTTCTTTTTTAAATTTTTAATATTAGTATTATAACAGTATCATTTTAGCACCATGATTATAAACATGTTTGTACATCTCCCTTCACCAATGCAACCTTCTTCTGTGCATTTGTAGTTCACTTCTAATTTCAGTACATTATGATCTATGAAGGTAGTTTCTATCCTCTTGATTTTACGTGTTTTTTATGAGCCAGCAAATGATCTATCATAGAGAATGACCATTGGAGAAGAATGTGTATCCAATTTTCTGGGAGTGGAGTGCTATCTATTTATCTATCTATCTATCTATCTATCATCTATCTACCTACCTATCTGTCTGTCTGTCTGTCTGTCTGTCTGTCTACCTACCAAATATATACTAGCTCTAAAAGAAAAAATGGAAGCTGAGGCCACTCGACTTTGTTAGATTTCAGTCTGGTTGACTTATCAAGGGTGACAGGACTGTATTGAGGTCTCCTTCTGTTATTGTGTTGCTATTGATGTCTTTTTTCAGATTTGTCAATAATTGTTTTAAATAATCTGCTGATCCCTCATTGGGTGCATCTATGTTTAGGAGTGTGATTTCTTTCTACTATACATATCCCTTGATTATTACAAAATGTCAATCTTTGTCCCTTTTAACTTTTTTAAGTTTAAAGTTTGTGTTATCTGATATTAGTATGGCCACTTCAGCTTTTTTAAGAATTGTTTGCTTGAATGATTGTCCTCCAATCTTTGATTTTTGAGTTAGTTTTAACTATTTAGATGTGTTTCCTGTGGGCAGCAGAATGTTGGATTCAGCATTTTGATCTATTTAACACTCTGTGTCTCTTAACTGGTATATTTAGTCCATTGAGTTTGAGAGAGATAATTGTCATGGGATTTAGTATTATCTTTGTGTAGGAGCTTGGTGTGTCTGTTGGTCTGTCTTGTCTTAAAGTAGACCTTTCAGTTTTTCTTTTAAGGCTGGTTTTGAGTCTGTAAAGTTTCTGTGCTGTTGTTTGCCCGTGAAGCTATGTATGCTTTCTTCAAACCCGAGTCTAAGTATTCACGCAAAGCATTCATTTCATTGAGTTTTGTCATTACATCCCACCACTGCCTTTGGGCCTTGATGGTTTCTTGTGACAGGTCTGTAAATCTTAAGAATACTCCTTTGAATGTATTTTCCATTTTTTATCTTGCTGTTTTCAGTATTCTATTTCTATCTATGGGATTCTTAATTGTGACTAAGATGTGTCTTGGATACTTCTGATCTTTTCACTGATATTGTTCAGGCATGCAGGATTTGGTTGCATACACCCTATAGCACTGGGAGTTGCTCTGCAATGACTGTTGATTATTGACTTGATTCTTCCTGTGGATTTTCTTCCTGGGTCTCTGGGACCCCAATGTATGTTATTTTTGTTGAGTTTATCAAAGACTTCTATTTTTGACTGTATACATTCTTTGAGGATTTTTTTCCATTTTCTGATCCTTTGTTTTAATGCTCTTTTCCAATCTCTTCTGTTGTATGTAGTTATTATGTATCTTATCTTGCAGTTCACTGATTCTATCCTCAGACACTGTTACTCTGTTGGAGAGGCTTTCCAGTAATGCCTTGCCCATTGCCAACTTGTGTAATTAGGGTGCTTTGCCTTGCACACAGCCAGCCTGGTACAGTAATTAGGGTGCTTTGCCTTGAACACAGCCAGCCTGGGTCTATCTCCAGCATCTCTTATGGTTTCTTGAGCACTGCCAAGAGTGATTTCTGAGCACAGAGCAGGAGTAACCCCTGAGCAGTGCTAGGTAAGGCACTAAAACAAAACAAACAAGATTCTGGCTACCAGCCATCACTATCCTCAATTTATCTCTGTCTTTTAAGAATACAAGTGAATTCAGCTTTCCATAGACAGTTAACATTTGGGTTATTACTAAATAGTTATTGTACTAGAAAATAATTGAACTAAAAAACCATATACATCTCCACCCCCAATTTTGTGTTTCTTAAAATCAATTTCTCCTTCCCAAATTAGGTATAAATCCGAGAGTTTTAAAAACAAAACAAAACTACTGGCTACGTAGTGGATCTAGAATTTAGGTCTTCTGACTTCTCAGTACTGAGCCTCTTCCCTTAATCATAAGACTTGCTTTTATTCAAAATCTGCAAAGGCTACTAAAATGGGAAGACAATATGAAATAAATGTTTAGACTATTAATTCTTTTTTTTTTTTTTTTGGCCACAACCATTTGATGCTCAGGGGTTACTCCTGGCTAAGTGCTCAGAAATTGCCCCTGGCTTGGGGGAACCATATGGGATGCCGGGGGATCGAACCACGGTCCTTCCTTGGCTAGCGCTTGCAAGGCAGACACCTACCTCTAGCGCCACCTCACCGACCCCAGACTATTAATTCTTAAATGAGCCACTGGTGATCTGTCTTCTTCTTTTTTTTTTTTTTTTGGTTTTTCGGGCCACACCCGTTTGATGCTCAGGGGTTACTCCTGGCTAAGTGCTCAGAAATCGCCCCTGGCTTGGGGGGACCATATGGGACTCCGGGGGATCGAACTGCAGTCCTTTCCTTGGCTAGCGCTAGCAAGGCTGACACCTTACCTCTAGCGCCACCTCGCCGGCCCTGGTGATCTGTCTTCTAAGAAATATTTTAATCTAAAATAATCACCAAGTGATTAACCATTTTAATATGTTTGTCTATTGTCATAGATCAACAATGTTTCTAAAATTTAGCTAAGGTATTAATTTACAATCTAAAGTTTAAAAACACTTTAAACTTGAAAAAAATTAGTCCACTAACTGTGGCCAGGGGACAACTCAGTGACAAAGCACCCATATTGTAAGCACAAGACTATATAAATTGGATCCCTAATGTTACCCACATGTACTGAAAGTGGTCCTGACTTCTCTGCTGTCTGGCCTCACTCCACTATGATAGAATGCATGATCTGTGGTACATAGTCAGTTGTATTTGAGTACCACAATGTTATGTTACCCCAGCAAGCGTGGAGGCCAAATGTGAAAGCAACTGAACCAGATGTGTGGCCCTTGTGAGCACCACAGCCAAGCCTGTGTGAAAACCTTGCTATTGCACAATGGTAAAGGGAAGAGATTAATTAAAGAGTTAAACCTCCTAAAAGTGCAGAAAACTCAGTTCATAGAAAGTCTGCTAGTAGAATATAAATTAATTTTTAGGGGCCAGAGCAAAGTATACTGTGGGTAGGCACTTGAATGAACACTGCCAAACTGGGTTTGATTCCTGGCATACTGTTTGGTCCCATAAGCCTGCCAGGAGTGGTTCTTGAGCACAGAGACAGTAGTAATCATTAAGCAGTGCTAAAAAATAATAAAATAAATAAATTTCAACTTAAAATTATAGTTGTACTTTAAAAATGGTTACTATATGTATTAAAAACTACTGACATAAAATAGAATGAATGGTTATGTTAGAGTTTATATAAAATAACTTATATTTTGGGCCCGGAGAGATAGCACAGCGGTGTTTGCCTTGCAAGCAGCCGATCCAGGACCAAAGGTGTTTGGTTCGAATCCCGGTGTCCCATATGGTCCCCCGTGCCTGCCAGGAGCTATTTCTGAGCAGACAGCCAGGAGTAACCCCTGAGCACTGCCGGGTGTGGCCCAAAAACCAAAAAAAAAAAAATAATAACTTATATTTTATAATATAAAGATATATGATTAATAAGCTTTTATAATCAAATTTTTTCTAACATTATCAAAAACAATAAAAGTAAGATTAGTGAAATATCACCTTTTTCTCTGAATGTTTTGTGGGCATTTATCAAGGTTCTCTTATTTAAATTATTCTTAATTTTGCTATAATAGTTCTCATTTAAGCAGCAAGGACTAAGGCTTTAGATTTAGTGTTCTTCAAATCAGTCTTAGTTTTAAACTTAGAAATTTGGGGCCAAGGGATAATATGGCAAGTAAGTTGCTTGCTTTGCATGTAGCTTGACTTGGAATTAGAGTACTATAGATGGTCACCCAAGCTTCATCAAGAGAGATCCCTGAGTGTAAAGCCACAAGTAAGCCCTGAGTACTATTGGTTAGGCTCAAAAGCAAAAACAAAAACAAGGGGGCCCTCACACATGGTCCTAACTCACTAGGAGTGATCTCTGAGTACAGAGTCAGGACAGAAATAAACCCACAGAACAATTGTATGGTCCAAAACCTCTCAATATATATTTGCATATGTGTATTTTAGAAATAACTGCCACAAATGCCTTCATATTGTAAACATTAATTTTTTCAAATGTGGATATTATACCACTATTCAACATACGTTATATATCAAACTCCTATTTATGTAAATGTGAGCTTTAGGTAGAATAATTATATATGAAAACTATAAGAATAAGAATCTGTAGGCCTTTTCTAATTCAGTTTGAGAGTAAAGATAGTAAATTTAGCTTGACCTCTAAATATAATTATAAAACAGGTACTAAATTAGTAGAAATATGTGTCATGGCATTCCAAATGATGTGTATCAATCAGAGTATTATTTAATGTGAAGGAGAATAGATCAAGAAGTAAATAAATTAATTATATTCCTATAATATCCAAAGTCTGTACTCTGACCTATTTGAAAACAGAGAAAGTAGTTTATAATCTTGAGCCATTTCCCACCTTGCTAATTTCTCTGGATAGAAACTACTAATAGTGGGGCCGGGAAGGTGGTGCTAGAGATAAGGTGTCTGCCTTGTAAGCGCTAGCCAAGGAAGGACCACGGTTCGATCCCCTGGCGTCCCATATGGTCCCCCCAAGCCAGGGGCAATTTCTGAGCACTTAGCCAGGAGTAACCCCTGAGCGTCAAACGGGTGTGGCCCAAAAACCAAAAAAAAAAGAAACTACTAATAGTGTTAATGTATTCTTGAAGGAGAGAACTAGTCTTGCTTTTCTCTCTTGTCAAGTCTACCACTTATTACAAAATTTGTTTAATTTTGTTATCATGTGGCAGCATCTTTAAAAAAAAAAAAGGCACATGGAAATGTCAGCTTTCCTTTTCCAAGTCAGATTAATTGATACTAAAAGCCAACAATTTAGTTGAGGAAGTGTCAAATAATGAATCTGAACTTGCTGATGATTAGAAGTCTTTTTAGAAATGTATTAACTTTCATTACTGTGGACATAGAATAAAGGCAATGAACACGAACAAAGACAGGGAAAGCCGCTGGAATACATAAGCAAGACATGCAGCAAAGTTGTTCTTTGCTCACCGCCTTTCAGGGCTTCTCACTACTTACATAATTAAAGGCAAGCTCCTTCACGAAGCACAGAAGGCCTTTTGTGATCAAAGCTTCTAAATACCTCTTAGCTTCCTTTTCCACCATTTTCTGTCCTAAATCTTGTTTCCATAACCTGAAATGGTGCTTGCTGACATCTTCTTTTAGATAAATATCAAAATCTACATACCTATTGAACTATAGGATCTAATTTACAAATTATGTAGTTTTGTTCATTATTTCTAAAAAAAATTACAGTACTCAAATAGTAATCTCTTTTATATGGCATTATACTATTTAAATGTATTTTTCTCCCATTTATTTGTTGAAATAAGTCTTAACTACTTCATGTTTTATTTCCTAAAGACAGCTTTTTGGAGTCAAGATGATGGCTTAAATGGTAGAGCTCATGTCTAGAAGTTTCTAAAGACATTAAATGTCTATGTAAATGTAGATGCCCCATTTCAGAGTATGAGCCATTTTCTTCAGTTCTTTACACCTTAAACTTTTTATCCTAGCCATCAGTGGCTGGAGGATACAGTCATCCTTTCCCTTTTTAGTCATTAGTGGTCCTGTTGGCTATTCCTTCAAGGGACTTAAATCATATCTACTTATTGCCTTTAATCTGCAAAGATAGAAGCAGTATGTCAGCTACAGCTAAACATTTCCAAAAGAAAATAAATCCATACACTTCAAGTGATTGAAAACATTTTTTCAGAAAACAGTACAAAATTTAAATACACTTTTTATTGTCCTACAATTTTTAGATTTCCATGTTTACCAAGTAGTTCATAATACAGTTGTCTCAGTCATCAAATATTCAACCACCAATCCTATCACCAGTGTGACCTTCCCTCTACCAGTGTCCCCAGTTTCTTTTAAATTACTTTATGTAAACACCATATGGTTTAAAAAGTTGTTCATAATACAGTTGTTTTCTTCTTTTGTTGTTGTTACAAAGTTGTTTATGATGTTCAGTCATACAGGATACAACATTCTTCACCAGTGCACTTTTTCCACTACCAATGTTCCCAATTTCCCTCCGCCCTTTATCCCTCACCCTATACCATGCCTGCCTCTGCAACATTTTTGTTTCTTCTTTCTTCCTCTTCCTTCCTTCCTTCCTTCTTTCTTAATTTCTTCTTCCTTCCTTCTTCCTTTCTTTTCCTTTCTTCTTCCTTTCTCTTCCTTCCTTCTTCCTTCCTTCCTTTCTTTCTTCTTCCTTCCTTCCTTTCTTTCTTTCTTCTATCTATCTTTCTTTCTTTCTTTCTTTCTTTCTTTCTTTCTTTCTTTCTTTCTTTCTTTCTTTCTTTCTTTCTTTCTTTCTTTCTTTCTTTCTTTCTTTCTTTCTTTCTTTCTTTCTTTCTTTCTCCTTCCTTCCTTCCTTCCTTCCTTCCTTCCTTCCTTCCTTCCTTCCTTCCTTCCTTCCTTCCTTCCTTCCTTCCTTCCTTCCTTCCTTCCTTTCTTTCTTTCTTTCTTTCTTTCTTTCTTTCTTTCTTTCTTTCTTTTTCTCTCTCTCTCTTTCTTTCTCTCTTTCACTTTCCCTCTCCCTTTTTTATTTCCTTTTAGACACTGGTTTGCAATATTATTACTGAAGGGATATTGAGCATACCCTGCCTGCCTCTATACCATTTTTTGGATTTTTCTTTCATCTCTTCCTTCCTTCCTTCCTTCCTTCCTTCCTTCCTTCCTTCCTTCCTTCCTTCCTTCCTTCCTTCCTTCCTTCCTTTTTTCTTTCTTCCTTTCTTCTTTCTTTCATTCTTCCTTTCTTCTTTTCCTTTATCTTTCCCTTTTATTTCCTTTTATACACTGGTTTGCAATATTATTACTGAAGGGATATTGTGTATATCACTTTCTCCTTTCCAGCACCCAGTTCTTGTCCAGAGTGATCATTTCCAACTATCACTGTCATAGTGATCCCTTCATGACCCAACCACACTCCCTTGCTATTTGTGGCAAGCTTCCTACCATGAACTGGTCCTTTTGGCCATCATTTCTCTGGATATTAATACCATACTATCTTTTTAATTAATACATCCCACAAATGAGTGTAATCATTCTCTATCCCTCTCTCTGACTCATATCACTCAGCATAAAACCCTCCATATCCATCCATGCACATTTCATGACTTCATTTTTCCTAACTGCTGCATAGTAATCCATTGTGTAGATGTACTACAGTTTCTTTAATCACTCATCTGTTTTCAGGCTCTTGAATTATTTCCAGATTCTGGCTTTTGTGAGTAGTGCTATACTGAACATAGCTTTTTTTTTTTTTTTTTTTTTGAGGAGTATATTTCTAGGATTATTGCTCAAGTATTTCTGGGTCATATGGAAGCTCAATTTTTAGGGTTTTTTTTTTTTAGCAAACAATATCCATATTGTTTTCCGAAAGGGCTAGACTGTCAATATTCTCACTAGCAGTGAATGAGAGTCCCTTTTACCGCACATTCATGCCAGCACTGGTTATTCTTTTCTTTCTGATGTGTGCCAGTCTCTGTTGTATGGCATGATATTTCATTATTATTTTGATTTGCACCTCCCAGATGACAAATGACATGGATCATTATTCAGATGCCCTTTGGTTATCTGTATTTCTTCTTTGAGAAAGTTTATCTCTTCTTCCCACTTTTGGGTAGGGTTAGTTTTTTTTCTTGTTAAGCTCTACCAATGCCTTATATACTTTAGATATTAGTGACAACACTATTTTAGTGTCTCAAGATTTTTCTTTGTAAATGTTTTCATAACATTCTAG
This sequence comes from Suncus etruscus, assembly GCF_024139225.1. NCBI lineage: Eukaryota > Metazoa > Chordata > Mammalia > Eulipotyphla > Soricidae > Suncus > Suncus etruscus. The sequence goes on along the minus strand of NC_064854.1, from coordinate 27,071,106 downwards.
TTACTCCCTGAGAAGACAAAAGATATGTACAGAGGCTCTGAGGAAAGAAATGTGAAGAGTAAGAGGGGCATGTAAATTATTTTGTGTAAACTTATCAACTTATATTAACTATTATTCTGTGTTAATTTCACTGTAAAATACAGTATCTTTATTTCTTCTAATCTTTTTTCCTTCCAGTCAACAAATATGAGTATATATATATATACAATTAATAACAGGCATTATTTGATCTCAAAAAGATTTCATGGGTTGAAAGTATAATACTCTTATTGTGCATAAATACTTTACTGTATGTATGTGTGATCTAACTAGTAGAAATTGCACCATACACATAAAGAAGCAAAACAATTTACTCACTGGAAAGACGGATTCCCCTCAAAAGCCAGAGATAGTAAGGGAGTAAGGAACTTACCTTGCACACAGCCAACTGTAATTTGGATCTTAGCACTATATCATATGGTCAGGAATGATTTCTGAGCAGAGAGCAGCTGGATGGATGCCCCAAGCACCACCAGGTGTGGCCTAAAATCAGCAACAACAAAATTGGCTCTGTGACAATAAGGAATGTATCCTCCTAAGAAACTGGATACAGTGGTGGAGGAAATGTTAAACTGGTGTTGGAACACAGAAGGCCAAAAATAACTGTATTGTGAACAAATTTTTAAATGAAGGGATTTAAATAAAGCAATTTAAAATATTTTTAAAGTTGACCCAAATTAAGAGGAATTTATTTTTTCCAAAAGGGTTTTAATAAATAGATTTTATCAAAAAGTTATTGATTAGGGTTTTGCCCAAAGTCATTTGATTTTGGATCTATAGTAGGTTTTTGTTCTTAGGTCACTATCCCTTCTACTATCAAATTATCAAAAAATAAAAAACTTTAGTAACAAAAAATCTGTGAAAATTGTATCTCACAATGTAATCATTCAGTCATTGAAGGCTCACAAAACTGTTGCTAGATGTGTATTTTATGTTGTTTTTGTTCATTAGACTTAGGTGGCTTCTATATTAATTTCACATCTAATCTTGTGTGTTCCAACTGGTGTCTCAATACTAAGGAATTTGGAGGTTACACACAGCCATATATGTAGCCCTGCATTCCAGAAATTCTAGGATTTCTGAAGCTAGGCTAATGAGTTTACATGGCTGCAGCTAAAGGATGTGGCTGTGGCTTCCAGGGCCTCAGGAAGTATAGAGGAATGAAGGGAGGCTATCTGGCCCCACTTTGAGAAAACCCCAGAGTTTTCAATTCCAAAACCCACATTCCTGGAATTTCTGCTGGGTAGATTGTCCCTGCAGAGATTAGTGATGGAGCAGTGAAGGTGGGCCATTTGCACAAAGGTAACAGTAGTGTGTGGGTGTAGCTGCCAGTACTTTAGCAGGACAGGGATGCCCACCTCAGGGAACCCAAGAGTTTCCAGCCACAATTCTGGTGTAATTTTGATTCAACTTTTAAATGATAGTTTTGTCTATTTTTATCATACAGGTTAATACATACATTTCATTTAAGGTTCTTTTTTAATGAAATCTAGTTTATTGCTACAACATAAAGGTATTATGTTAAATAAAATACACCAGAAAATCTTACTCATATGTGGTATACAAAGAAAGATAGCAAGAGATGGGTAATTTCCAATAGTAAAAATTGTTAAGACTCTGAAAACAGAGTTTACTAATGATATATCTGTACTCATGTAGGAGGTGGAGTTAATTTTATTTATTCTTTTTGATTTTTTATTAAATGAAAGGAACAAGTACTTAATATCTGAAGAACATTTGGATTATAAAACTAGCAACACAAATTTCAGACATAACTGCATCAAATTTGGAGCTGGTCTAGCATTAATAAGTTTGCTCATCATGGGGCCGGCTTGGTGGCGCTAGCCTAGGACGGACCGCGGTTCAATCCCCTGGCGTCCCATATGGTCCCCCAAGCCAGGAGCGACTTCTGAGCACATAGCCAGGAATAACCCCTGAGCGTCACTGGGTGTGGCCCAAAAACAAACAAACAAAAAGATTACTCATCAATTAAAGGAAAATTTAGGTAGGACATGAATCATCAATCTGACATTCCTCTGCAACTAAAAAAAAACAAAAACACATTTGTTGTAATTAAATCATGTCTTAAATGTGTTAAAAAATGAAAACTAACTTCAATGCATTAGACTCCTTGACCAATTTAAGGTTTTAATTTTATATAAATAATCAAAAACCGAAGAACTCCAATCAAATCAGTTTATATAACCAAAGAAGCATCAAATAACCAAAAATAATGATTCAGATTCTGTGTAGACATAATTTTCTAGTAAACTGAGTTATAGTTATTTTAAATTTTATACAGAAGCCAGTATAATATGTTTATGCTACTATGGCAAAACAAGCACGTGCTCTTTTTTTTTAATAAATAATCATATATACATACCTTTTCCCTCCTTTATATGTGTTATCAAGACCAGTTTCTTAAAGAGACTTGCCATACTTATTTGGATTATTTTTTTATAACCAAAGCACGAGTCCGCCAGTAAAAAGGTCAGCCTTATCTTTGGAATGAGGCAAGTTACCAGAAAGTCCTTACTTGTGGGGAATCAAGATTGAAGAAGAGGAAGGAAAAGTGGCTAAAACGCTGACTCACTGGCCTCAGATGCCATGGATAACAAAGAAGACAGGAACATGAGTGTACTTTGAGAACTTTCAAGTAGTATTTTAATGTGAGGTGCTGTTATTAGTCCTTATAGTATTGGGCAAGAATAAGAAAAATGGATTCCGTCTGTGTGGTTCGCCTCAGACAGCTGCTGCCCTTGAGAGGGACGGACCAGGTGGGAGAGGCCGGCAGCAAGCGGCAGCAAGTGGAGGGGAACCAGGATGGTTGTCTGGCGAGAGATATAGGAAGCAACAGCAGCCGCTGCTTCTTTCATCATTCGTCTTCCTTGTATGCTTTTTGACTATTCACAAAGAAAACGAGAATCAAAAATCCCTTTAATAGCCCCACAGTAACTCTTCAGAAAGTAGCTTTTTTTTTCTCTTGAGAAAGTAGAAACTGCTCTCGTCATTATCACAGGCTTTGGTAATAGAAGAACAAAAGGAAAACAGCAGGATAAAAAGAGACCAAAGAAAAGAATTACCAAGGAATACGTAGAAAATAAAGATCTGAGGTTCCTTTTTATTCTGAGGATTAGCCAGGGATAAAAAAAAAAAAAAATCCGCACTTAAGTTTAACACATAGCAGCAGGTTTTTTCAGCTGATAAGAAACCTACGCTGGGAAGGGTCCCCAGAGACGTCTGAACATAGTCTGGAAAAGCAGTCTTTGGATCCATATCAGCTCAGTCAACAAATCTTTAAGACCTACTATGTGCAAAGAAAACTCTCAATAGTAGGTCAATAGCAATAATCTCTATATTTTAAAAGAAGCAAATACTTTGCTATCAAAATTACATCTAGGCAGAGAGATAAGGAGAGCTGAAATAAAATGGATAAAAAGGAATCTCTTAGTCATTGTCATTTCCCGGTTAAATGCAGAAAAAGGGAGAGAACACAGACCTCTGAAAATAAAGTAACTATAAGGCATCTCACTCATTTTTTTTAAACCATGGTATGCTTTTCTTGTTTATAAAATATAGCCAAGTATTCAAGATATTAATATATTTTCTATATATTTGAATGCAATTGAAGATAATTTTCAATGAAATTGATATTTTGTCAGTATTCAAACTTTTAAATGTTTCAAAAAATAAACCTTAAACACTGCTTTGGGAAATGTGGCCCTTGTGAAGCCCAAACCCCAGCCAAGCATGGTAACAGCCCTTGCAAAAAAAAAAAAAGGTAAGTATAAATTAAAATATTGGAGATTAGTAATATTGTTTTAGTGGAAGAGTACATACACAGTTCATATGTATAAGACCTGAGTTTAATCCCAGCACATAAAAGAAGTGGGGCCAGAGAGATGGCATAATGGTAAGGTGTTGCACAGCAGGCCCAGGTTTGATTCCTGGCACTCCTTATTGTCCAGAGACTCACCACAAGAAGTGAGCCCTGAGCACATAACAAGGAATGAGTCCAGAGTACTGCCAGGTGTGTCCCAAAAAAACCAACTTAAACAAAGGAAAGGGGGTTGGAGTGACTGAGCTGGATTTGATCCTTAGCATCCTATATGGTCCCCCAAGCACAACCTGGAGTAATTCCTGAGTGCAGAGCCAGGAGTAAACCCTGAAAAGATATTGAGCATCACCAATTTTTAAAATTAAAAAAAATTATGTTAAACCAATAATGATTTTAGGTTAAAAAATAGATGTGATTGGGGCTGGATTATTAACACAGTGGATATGGAGCGTTTGCCTTGCACACAGCTGACTCAGGACCAACCTGGGTTTGATCCCTGGCATCCTATATGGTCCCCTGAGCCTGCCAGGACCTACAACTGAGCACAGAGCCAGGAGTAACCTCTGAGCACCACCAGGTGAGGTCCACTCTCCTCCAAAAATAAAATAAAAGATGTGAAAGTTAAGTAAAAGGAAATTCACTAGTCAAATATACCACCAAAAAGAAAACTTCAGAAGGCAGAGACTCTTGTCTCTATTCCTTTCATATCTAAGATTCACAGCAGGAACCAATGTGTCAAGTAGATAGAAGTCATTCTGGTGGGGAAGAAATGGAGGGTCCGGGGGAGTTTTCCCCATCTCTCACTACTTCTGCTAACCTAAAATGACAAGGATGATAATGCATCGGAGCTCTACAGTCTATAAATAGAAAGCAGGAAGTAATTAAAATTGGGATTTCTGTCTCAACTTCCTCTGATATGACCCAGGTGTTTTCAAATAGAGCACTTTTATCCACTGGAGCACATTTGGCATGTATGGTAACACTTTTGATAGTCCTGACAAAGGAGAAGGGGTGCCACTGGCATCTAGTGAGCAGAGGTCAAGGATGTTTCTAAATATACTTCCCACAGTGGACGGGACTCTCAGAACAAAGCACTAGCTAGTCCAAATTGTCAATCTCAATACTGCTGCAAATCAAAGAACCTGACTTAATCATAATATGTGCTACAGCACCATTTAGGCCTTGTAAACACATTGATGATAAAAAAAAAAAAAACTACAGGATGAGATAGTATAGGGTTTTAGGCACTTGCCTTGCAGATGGCCAATTCTGGTTCTATTCCCCTCATCACTTATGGTTGGTACCCCAAGCACCAGGAATGATCACTGAACTGGGACTAAACCCTGAATGCCAGGAAAAAAAACATGTATTTTTAATATTTTAAAGCTTTTGAACCTTAGATATTTTGTAATCTTTACCATTAAAATGGAAGCTTTTCCCTCCACATATTCATCTTCATCCTTCAAAGAAAGACAACTAGAGAATGCCTGCTTTGATCACCAGAATGTTTTGCAATCTTACAGAGTGCTGACAGAATCTGATGCTATAAGGCAAAAAAACTAAAATAAAATAGAAACATTATGTAGAGTCCATTGCAGAGCTGAGATGCAATTTAAAGAGCTTTATATTCAAATGCTTTTATAAAAGAAAAACATGATATCTAACATATAAGATGACTCTCAGTATTAAGACATTCATATCCTGCTTTTAGTTCTAAACACTCAGTTTCTTAAATTTCTTAATTTTCCAATGTCCTTGTTCTTTATTAACTAAATCTCTTGCTATTGCATATTATCAAATAATATGACCTTTGGATTATTATTTTAAATTATTTTTAAATTATCTGACTACTATTTCTTATTTATGCAATAATTTGATAAACATGAAAATATAGTACAAAACTAAAAAAGCAAAAATGGGATGTTAATATTTCAAAGAACTTCCCATTACCTAGCTAACATTAACAACTTGGGGACTGGAAAGATAGTACAAGTGGGTAGGGTGCTTGATGTGGACAACATAATAAGTTCAATCCCCGAAACCCCATCTGGACCCCACAATCCCAATAGGAGTGATCCTTGAGTGCATAAACAGGAGTAAGCCATGTGCACCACCAGGTGAGGCCCCAAAACAAAACACAACAAAACAAAAAGCTTTAAACTTTAGAGAATAAAACAATTAGAATATAAATTTATAGTGGTAGATATTAACTAAAAATAAAATTTTAGAAAGCTGCAAACATATGCCAATATGTAAAATTAAAATAAATATATCACATAATAAATATACTAAATAAGTATATTTTCAGGAAAAATGTAAATATTATAACATAGGCTAGAAAACCTAATTACCTACAATCCCTGATATTCAATCATTGTATGATAAAATCATTCTACTAATGTTAATACTGATGCTACTTTGCTTTCAACATTGGATATATTTTCCCAATTATATCTTTATTGTCTAATCCTTATCATTTTCAGATGTTAAAAGGCAAAACACGTTATATTGGTGTTTTCAGTGATATTCATTTTCAATGTCCTTTATTAATATTTTTAGAAGCCTAATTTGTTTTATTTTTATATACTTTCAAGTTGACATAAGGGTTCAGAAACAACTGGGCTAAGTGAGTGATAGCTCCTTCGTCCACAGTTGGTCTGTGCCAATTCCAGAGAATGCTTTGAAATTTCACTGAGGGCCAAAGCTGCAACTCCTTTCAAAGCAATTTCTGGCTCCTGGATACAAAGTACTAAAAGAGGGACAGTTCCCGCATCCACCACAGCTTGTGACAGTTCTGTGGGTCCGAGAAAAGTAATTAAGTGAGTATGGGTGACTGACCCTTGTGCAAGCCATTTTTCACCCTGACAGATACAGCAAAGGGAAAAGGGGAGGGTGTACTCCACTGTCTCGACATCTGCATTTCAAATCAGCCCTCCTGGTTTCATAAACCATGTGGACCAATCCTGAGCTGAAAAGAATACAGGTCAATAGATGGACCTCCATTTACATGAACACATTTGAGGTAGATTAGGCTGAAATGCCTTGTTATTCTATTTTTTTTTTTAAGAGAGTAAGCAGATGTCAGCTGTTTAAGCTTTGACAATTCTGCACTTCTCAATAGGCAAGCATTTTATGCATGGGTTACAATAACAGAGAAAATTAAAGTACAAAAAATTTACCAACCACACTAATTAGACAGTATTTTGTGCTAGTTACATGAGTAAACATTAACATGAATCTTGTGTCAATAATGCCAATTTTTAAATTCCCTTTCATCTAATAGAACTTTGAAACATTTTTTTATTTTCACACTGAAAACATTTTATTGTTCATATGACAACACTTTAAAAAACATCTAGAACTTAACATATTTATATATAATGCTAATGTGTATATGAAGAAATAAAGTTATATTTTAGGTGTCAGATCTTTTGAATTTGTTGATTCAAATTGTGTCTAATAATAATAGCTATAAAACAACACACTTTTAAAGAATGGGAGATAGCATCAGATCCATAAATAGACTTGTAAAAATACCTCTTGAGAAGCATAAATTGTCTTACATGGCAACAGATTCTATTCTTACTGTATTTGTGGCATCTGTTAGGAATCATAAATACCCATTTCTAGGCTTGCTCTTTAAGGCCATGTTCTCTCTTAAACCTGTATCTTGCTTCCTTGTTTCTCTGTGTTTGCTTCTTCTACTCAAGAGAAACCCTGTGGGCCGGCAAGGTGGCGCTAGAGGTAAGGTGTCTGCCTTGCAAGCGCTAGCCAGGAAGGATCGTGGTTTGATCCCCTGGCGTCCCATATGGTCCCCCCTAGCCAGGGGCAATTTCTGAGCACTTAGCGAGGAGTAACCCCTGAGCATCAAACGGGTGTGGCCCGAAAAACCAAAAAAAAAAAAAAGAGAGAGAGAGAGAGAGAGAAACCCTGTCCTTGCTTGAACAGAAACTTCTCTCTCTCCCCTCACATCTAAGTTTCAGTAAAATTTATCTTCACACATACTCAAACACACACACACACACACACACACACACACACACACACACACACAAAACCATTTCTAGAATCTCTTCCTTTTAAATTATATTATTTTCCTGGTTCTTAGTGCCTTGATAATTTATATTTTTATTAAATATTTTTATTTAAAGCATTGTGTACAACTTATATTTTAAGAATCAAACTAAAAATATTATTTGTCATCAGCAATTAGTACTTAAAGAAAATAGGTGATTACATATTTAATGACTGGTGCTAATCACATTTTCTTTTCTTTTCTTTTCGATTTTGGTTTTTGGGTCATACCAAGCAGTGCTCAGAGGTTATTCCTAACTCTGTAGCTCCTGGCAGGCTCAGGATTCGAACCAGGGTCCGTCCTGTGTTGGCCACATGCAAGGCAAACGCAGTACAGCTGTGCTATTCCTCCGGCCCCGCTAGTCACATTTTCTAAGAAAATATAGGTTGGTGGGGCCAGACATATAGCACAGCAGGAAAGGCACATATCTTGGACAACAGCTGATGCAGGTTCAATCACCAGTACCCTATGTGTTCTCCCAAGTCCTTCCAGGAGTGATCCCTGAGTATAGAGCCAGAAGAAGCCCTAAAAATCTCCTGATGTGGCCTAAAAAACAGAACAACAAAAATAGGGAAACTAAAAGTTCAGTCTTCAAAATTCCCCTGTCCTGTGATTACTGTAATTACCTTAGAAGTACTACCATCATATAAACAACTCAAAGGTTATTATGTACCAGGTTCTTGCAGTTTTGTGGAATGATACATTTCTATAAACTAAATTATACTGATTAGCAAGAATGTTCCAATTTTTAAAAATTTACTGTAAAACATGAAATACAATGGGTTGTTAATACATAATCTTAAAAACAAGATGTAGAAAGAAGCAAATGGTTAAACATGAATAAAATAGTTGCAACAGAGTAGGATTATCAATCTGGCTAATATAAGAGCTTCCTGAGAAACATTTCTGGTATTCTACATTAGTTGCCTAAGAAAAAAACAACAGAACAGCAGTCAAAACAGGTAATCATTATTTCTCTTTTCCAGCTGAGGAATATAGGATAAACAAACTACTATCATATGTATTATATTCTATATGTAATTCTCAATGTTTTGTCAATCAATAAGATGTTAATTAAATTCAGTGGAAATTATGCGAGCATTATATAGTAATGATTTGCTTATATGTACATATTTAAAGACACTTAGAATATAATAAAATATAATGGATTGATTATTTTATGTCAAGAGTATGCAATTAGGTCATCTATATATTCTCACTTTTTATACACAGTTGCTAAGAGTTAAGAATATGCAATAAAATATATGTTAAATCTAAGTACTAACAATAGAGGTCTGGGACCTGAAGATAGTACAAAAATCTAATTTTGCAGGACAAAAAATTTTGAGTGACATTATGCTATAAATATGATATAACTGCCAAGCTAGTTATTGATTGGCCATACTGTTCCAACAGGACTTTAGTAATGTTTCCAAAGTAGAAGAAATTTGCCTGGTTTTGGATCTAATTCAGCTGTTTACAATTGGTTTAGTTATCTACTGCTGCGTGCCAGATCACACCAAATTTAGATCCTAAAATAGGAAACATTATCTCATGGATTTTGTGGGCTGGGAAACCAAGCAGCTTAGCGGGGAGGGTCAGGCTTCTCACTGGGTTGCAAACAGATGTCAGCTGGGGCTGCTGTTATCACAGGCTTAACTACCAGGATCATAAAAAACTAAAATATTTTTTGAACGCACAACAGAACATTTCAAAATCAACCAAATAATGAATCCAAGGGTATTTCTGGAAACATTTGCCCATCTTGCATTTCTTGGACAAAGGAGGTTGTAAATGGAAGGTTCAAGAGGCCCAAGAGATAGTAATAGGGAGAGGTTAAGGTGCTTGTCTTGAATATGGTCCAGCCCCCAACTGATTCCTGGCATCCTTTAGGAACTCCTATGCACATTAAGAGTCCTGCCTGAGTACAGAATCAGAATAAAGTCCTGAATATCACCAGTATGCCCACTCACCCCCAAAATGAGCCCTAAGCTAAAGCAACATTTCTCTGCCTAAGGGTATATGAGTCCATCTGGCCCCCCAGGATACTTTAAGGGGAACTCAGATAAAATTTATGCATGAGTATCACAGTATAAGACTAAGGCTCCAACAAGTAGGATGGGAAGAAAACAAGGTTAGAAGGGGCAACAGTTGGAGAAAACACCACACCAGAAACTCCAGAGTTTAGAGTTGTGTGTGAAGTTCAAGAACTCTCATGGGAAAATTGAAAGGTTGTTTTATTTCCTCCCCATTCTGTAGCCTCTCAGGTTTCTCATGATGAAGCATCTACTCCAAAAAAAGTGAACCAAAAGAAGGAATCAAAGACAAAAGTTACAGCTTGTATAATTGAACATCAGAAAAGCCATATCTTTGTGATGGTATAACATGGGCAACTGCCTACAGATGAGGCTCCCAAGAGACAGATGTCAGTCTGAGTGAGGGGGCATCATCGAGGTTTGACTTCCCAAAACACCCTTGATTTCTCACTAGTACACATGCACTGGTATCAGATGGGAAGCAGCAGTTTTCACAGGTAATCCTGCTGCATTGGAGCGAAAATCCTGAACTGAGAGACTGGCATCTCTATCTCCAAGGAGCCAAAAATGGACAGGAAATTTTCACATTATAAAAAAGTCTAACATTTTCCATTTCCTCACCACAAATATCATTTTTATTATTCTCATTACTTTATTCCATTTCATTTTGTAATATAACTCTAACACAGATTGAGGTTCAACATACATACATATGCTTTGCAGACTAAATAATTCTGGCTCTTTACAAAAGTTAAGTGAGTCAAATAACCCAGTGAACTGAACTTAATGGGGCCTTAACAAGAAATTACAATAGGTTGGGATGGATGGAACCCTCTTATAAGGAAAAAGTGCTTCAAAATAGAGTTCTTTAAAAGTCAAGAAGTGAGAGAAGAAAAAACTGGGAAAAGATATTAGGTGACATATTTAAAGCAAACTTAAAGCCCTAATTTTAGCTATTTTTATTTATAATTGCTTAACTGAGATTAAACTGAATAAAACAAGGAAAAATTACAAAGAAGGCCTGCAGCTCTTTTGTAATGAAGAGCATACTAGAGTTAATTACCTGGAACCAGAGCTTTACAAAACTTTTTTGTATCTAGTAGTTTTCCATTTTTTCAAGCTTAATGTAATATCACAGCCATAGTTTCACTCTACCTACAAATGTGTATTCTTTTTTTTATTAAATCTTAAATGAACATTCTTATTTTCTGATTCAATCTTCACTTATTTATTTATTTATTTATTTAGGTAAGCTCCTGTCTTTTAAGGTGCTCACACTAATCAGAGAAGACGGTTTTGTAAGCATAAATTCACAGATGTTCTGATGGACCCTACAAGAACACATCAAAAAGAGATGATGGGGGGCCGGGCGGTGGCGCTGGAGGTAAGGTGCCTGCCTTGCCTGCGCTAGCCTAGGACGGACCGCGGTTCGATCCCCCGGCGTCCCATATGGTCCCCCAAGAAGCCAGGAGCAACTTCTGAGTGCATAGCCAGGAGTAACCCCTGAGTGTCACAGGGTGTGGCCCAAAAACCAAAAAAAAAAAAAAAGAAAGATGATGGAACAGAAAAGAAACAATGGCTGGTAGGAAAGACTCCATGTTTTTCCAAGAAATGTTGTCTCTGGTCAGTTCTTAGTGTGATTCTCTCAGAGTGGCTCCTTGAGTTACTCATCAACTTCCACCATTACTCCTAAAGATGGAGCTGGCCCAACAGTTTTAATAATTGTGTAAATATACCACAACTTACTTAACCATTCCCCATTTCTGACACCAGCTTGAATTATTTGGTATGAATTTTGGCCACTATAAAGTATAGCACAAAGAAGCTCTTTGTGTATTATTACTGTGTAACAAAATGCCCCAAGTTCAACAGGTTTAAACAGCATCTGTTTCCTGTGTTTAATTATTTGTATTGACTTATTGGCTACAATATTATGAATTTCTCCTCTTTCTCCTTCTCTTTCTTTTGTTTTGGGACCACACTAGCAATGCTCCTAGTGTTTAGGGTCACTGCCAGTGAGTGTTTCTCGAGGAACCGTATAGGCTTGTGATCAGTTGGGCCTCTAGCCTGCAAAGCATGTACACTGGCCCTTTGAGCTATATACATGGCCCTACTACAGAGTTTCAAAGATACAAATTTATATTCTGTGTGTATACTTCTCTGCATGTGCTTGGCTTACTGCATCCATGTCATGTTACCATCAAAAAGACCCTTCTTTTCATGTGTCTCTTCCTACCCCTCCTTTCCCTCTAAACCACTATAATGGTGGTTATAATATAATTAATATAACATAATATAATATAACATAAGTCTAGAAATTAGTTTTGAATAGTAATATCTATTATCTTATATTTTTCTGTGAACCAATAATCCAGAATATTGGTTATTTGGGTTCTGAGTTTCTCATGAAACTGAAGTGCATTTTTAGTGCAATATAAAATCATCCAATATAAAATGGTTCCACAAGCCTCACCAGGAATGATCCATGACCACAGAACCAGGAGCACAATTGGGTATGGCCCCCAAATATACAAAGATATAGGTCAACTTGTTTTACTTTTTACAGTAAAAAAAATAAGGTGGCACAAACATTAGTGCCTCAAATACTTAACTATTATAATGATGATGGAAAAAAGGAAGGTTGCCTAGCCTTATAAAGTTATAGGTATCAGTGATTTCAGGATCTGAGATAACAGAAATGTATTTTATCGTTCCATATTCTGATTTCTGAAAAAATTACAAATAAGCCTCATGAGCCTTCCTAATTTTAAAAATCACAATATATAGGACTAGGAAAATATCTCTAAGGTTGGATGCCTACTTGGCAAACTAGAGGCTTGGATTCAGACTTGACACTGCATAGTCCCCTTAGCACTATCCTAAAACACCATGAATAACCCTAAACATCAGTGGTGTGACTCCAAACCAGACCAAACAAAAAACCACAATAAAAGAATACAAAATTCAACACATTTTAGCAGCACACAAATTAACTCTAAAAATGAGTCAAATAGTTGGTAACTAAAAGTTAAAATTAGGGGCTAGAGCAATGGTGTGGAGCAGTAAGGTGTTTCTACCTTGCTGGCGCTAGCCTAGGACGAACCATGATTCTCCCAGCATCCCATATGATCCCCCAAGCCAGGAGCGATTTCTGAGTACATAGCCAGGAATAACCCCTGAGCATCACCGGGTGTGGCCCAAAAGACAAAAACAAAAAAATAAATAAAAGTTATAATTAAATCTTGCTTTAACACATTTGGTCTATTTTCAAAAATAGTAAAGAATGTTATCGCTTGACCTTTTTCCACTATAAAATATTTATGAAAAATATTTTGGATCAAAATAGGTAATATATAATCTCATATACAGTAGCCTTATGCTCACATGTTCCTTGGCCTCCTTGTTATTAAAAATATATGGAAAAATATAGAAATCACATTCTTCACAGGCAGTAATAATAATCATTGATTTGGCTTTTAAAATAATTGTTATGCTTTTGTTTTATTTTGTTGTTTTTTTTTTTAATTTTGTTTTTAAATCACGCCCTACACTGCTCAGGGTTCACTCCTGGCAGGGCTCAAGGGGAATCATAAATGGTGCCGGGAATCAAATGTGGGTAAGCTATACTATCAAACGGTACTATCTCTCTGGTCTCTAAAATAAAATTTAATCATTAGACTCAGGTTCTCTCTATCACCACCCTAAGACACCTAATACAAAGTACCTTGAATTACAATTATTGGTCACTAACCAATGGGTAATTTGTATGTTTTTAAAAATTATTAATTACTAAAAACTCAATTACTACTTTCTAGGCCTCTTAATTATTTGCATTTAAATGTAATGGCATGATTAACATTAGAATTTTAAATAGCCTGAGTTAAAAATATTTTCTCCACTTATTTTATCATTCTATACAAAATAGAAAAGAATATATGTTGACCAGCTATCTGATTACTTATTTAAATAGATAAATATTATCTATTTAGCAAAATAAGATACAATCTACTAAGTATTTATATAGAAAACAAGTTGGCCAATTCCAGTAAGTACTCTCATCCATGCCAGAGCAATCTCATAACTCACACTGAAAATTTCTCATTTGATTTAGATACTAAGGACATAAATCAGGCCTAAAGGAGAAAGAATAGTCACACATGTGGAAGCCAGCCATCGTAGATTAAAAACAAAGATGTCTGAAATAACTTTGAAATGCTACAAGGAAGCTTAAGTAGAAAGTGATGAGATTGCATATACTTTCCTTTTCTCAACCAATCAAGAAGAATTTCTGAGAGGTTTGAAGCACGTTCTGACCAGAATAAACCCTGTAAGCTCCCTACTTTAGTTTCCTTATCTATGTCAAGTACATCAATAATTTAGGAGTTTTAGATCACCAAACCAAATGGATTCTTTTTGCCAGGCTTGAGAAAAACCATAGTTTATTTGAGAGAGCCAAAGTTTATACCCATTTTTAGCTAACACTCCCCAAATAAACATTTACATCTCATTTTTTCTCCCAATATAAAAAATGCATTCATGAGTATGTTCTTTCTTTCTCATGCTTCTAGTGAAGTTGCAGCCCTCCCCTCAGACCCAATGAACAGTTAATGCTCTTCAGACAAGTGCTTTGTTTTGTTTGGGGCCCACACCAGGTTACTCCTGGCTCTACACTCAGGAATCATTTCTCGTGGTGCTAAGGGGACCATATGGGATACCAGGCATTGAACCTGGGTGGGCCATGTGCAAAGAAAGCTCCTGTACTATTACTCTGGTTCCTAAACTACTTCTTTAGGCATGTTCCTCCACAGCTGTGTACTACCATTGGTAATAAGGCAAGAGATAACCGGCCTGGTGTGAACAGGAAAGAGGATAGCCTTTGTGAGCCCTTCCAGTACATGCAAGTATACAGAACCTAAGTAGTTTTCTATCTGCTTCTCCTATCATCACCCCCAGCAGACTCCCCTCATATCCTCATTTGTCCTGAAACTAGATTAGTTCTTAAAATAGATAGCAATGACATATGTTAAATGTTAACAGGACAATGCTGTGCAGTAGAAGAATATAGCAGGAAGGAAGAGAGACAGTCTGAAAATGCCAACTCAGTTTTCATCAGAGAGCAGGAAAAACTATTTCAGAGTAAGGTATACATACTACTAAAGGAATTCAATAATGGGTGATTCAATCACAGAAATTTAATGACAAGACTTGTCAAAAGTTTCAAAATAGAACTAAAATCACACTACCATTTACGGTTGTTGTTATTAACCAATTCCTTTTGTTTAACTGTGAAATACTTCAAGATTTAAACAGAAAAATTACTTAGTGTATATATTTCTCAAAAAAAATTCAGATATGCCCATTGGCTCATTTAATCTGCTAATCAGACACCTAATTTTAGTTTTCTATACTCAAAATATTTTTCTAGTGTCTTTAAAACTATTCTTTCTTTTGTACCTCCAATTAAGATTTATGTTTTTGGGGGCCAGAATGATGGTACAGTGAGTAGGGTACCTGCCTTACAAGTGGATGACCAGACTTCAATCCCTAACATCCCATATAGTCTGCTGAACATTGCCAGAAGTGATCTATGGGCACAGAGCCAGGAGTAAGCCTTGAACACCTCAAGATGGTCCCAAAAAATAAAATATTGATAAATAATGACTAGGTTGATATAGTACTGAGCTTAAAAAGAAATTTTTACTTTGATTAACATACAAAAGTAAAATTCATAAGAACATATATAAAGTATTTAACAAATTTTGTTTAAAATGGTGTATGTTGATATATTTTATGATCTATTTCTTTAGTTCTTATATGTGTTTAAGTATTTGTTGTATATGTAGATTTATAATTATTTAAGTCATTATGAAGGATAAAATAGTTTGAAGTAGCTTTCTTGATCATTTTACTGTAATTGTGAGAAAATAATAGTACTTTTCTTGTCATAGAATACCTTATATTGTAGAACTTTCAAGTTTAAAGCAATTACCAGACTATGAATTGCCAAAAATTGTAAAATAAAATTAGCTATAGTTCAATTTTATCTCATTTTCCCTTTCTACTAATTTGTTTTCCCAAATTCCTAGCCATCTCCTCCTCTTCCATTCCTTGCCAAAAGAATATTGCCATAGAAAAAAATTAAAAGCAGAGCAAACCAGAGGACTTTGTACCTCATAAAAAGAGATTAAATCTCCTGTGAGACATGATTTAAAGAACTAGTAGGTGAAGGAACAGAAGCTGGTGAAAAATGTTTCACATTATCACTTTCTCCTCACCTTTCTAACTTGTTTTTTTTTTCCTCTTTGCAACTTGTGGACATTACATTTAGGAACTTCTATTGAAAACTTTTTATGAGTAGGGGAATGCCAAAACACAGACCCTGTCTCAACTAAATGAGTAGAATGTCATGGGAGAATAAAGTTTATTCGATGGTAGGAATACTTACAAGAGAAAAAATAATTGTGATTCTTTGTAGACACAAAATAGTAATTAATAAACAACTCTCCAATCTGTAAGATTATGGCAAATTTGCTCATTAACATTTTTCATTTCAGATATACTTAAAATCTACAATCTTAACGATTTAAAAACGTAATTCAGTGGAATTTAATAAATTCATATGTTGTAAAACCAGCACCTATCTGCTGCAGAACATTTTCATTGCCATGAAAAGAAATCATTACATACTTAGCAGTCACTACCCAACCCATCCATCCCCCAGCCCCTAGCAACCTCTAATCTGCTTCTGTGTCTTGAGTTTTCATATTTATATTCTGAATATTTCATATAATATAATCAAATTATACAATATGTCAACTCTTATATGTGACTTCTTCCTAGCTAGTACAATCTTTCAAAGTCCATTGATGATGTAGTATGTATAGTAGTTCATTTTACTTTCAGGCTGGTATATTCCATTGCAGGGATAGAAGATACTGTCCTGTTATTCTTTTCAAGCAATTGTGAATCATACTGCTATGAAAATTGCTTTTGAAGTTTTGTTTGAACACCTGTTTTCAATTCTTTGGGAAATAAAGCTGGGAGTAGAACTGCTAGGTCATATGATAACTTTTAACTTACTGAACAACTGAAAATCTGTTTTTCTATAGCAGCTATACCATGCTCTATCAACAATGGATGAAGATCAAAATTTCTCCATACCTTTGCTGATTTTCTTTTTCATTTTTATTATTATCATTATAGTGGGTGAAAGTGGTTTCTCATTCTGGTATGTACTTGCATTTTCTACTGACTAAAGCTATGGTGCCTCCTTCCATGATATGTGGTTTTTTGTTTTTTTTTTAGAAAAAAGTCAAGTCCATTGTTTTCAGTAAGATTTTTGTCCTTTGATTACACAAATATGAATTTGTTCTCAAATACATATCATCCTGAGCACTATCAGAAGTGACCCCAAGCACAGAGACAGGAGTGAACCCTGAGTACCACTGATTATTGCAAAAAAATGAATTAAATAAATAAGCAAGTCATGGAAGAATGTAGGCCTTCATAACTGTTTCTAGCCATAAGTATAAGACATACTCAATCTGTGGAATTTACAGGATCAGATCCTGAAGAGAAAAACTGACTAACCTAGATTGATCAATTATTCCCATGTCACGTATTTACCTTATTTTAGTGAATATTAATTCACTTAAATATCATAATAAAGTAGTGTCTATTATATCTATTTTACAGATGAGGATAAATAAGCATAAAAATGAGAAGTTAAAAAAATAACAAGAGGCCAGAGATAATACAGCAAATAGAACATTTGCCTTGCATGGGGCCAACTCAGGTTCAATCTGCTTCATCCCATTTGGTCCCCCAGGAGTAACTCTTTTTTTATTTTAATTTTTATTTTTAATTATAAGAACAATGATGCAAAGAAAGAGGACAAGGTAAAGTTACGGTGGAAGGACAATCACCCATAAACAGAGTTCTCAGAAGAAATCCCCTTGCTGACGCCTACATTTTGAACTTACAGTCAAAGAACATTAAGAAAAATAAAACTGAACTCCTGTACAATTACTTTGTCCACAAGTCCCCAGATTGAAGTATATTATAACATTTCTTAGCAGTACACAAAGCAATCTGAAGCCATGAAATTTCTGTGACTCCTTAAACATTGAAGGCATAGTATTTTTTTTTACATTTTCATGCACATGCATATTAGTTTAAGTTAACATCAAAGGTTTAAGTGGTTATTTTTTTTTAAAGTTTAGTCAAAGGAGCACAGTAAAAACGGTGTTAGAGTGGAAAATATTGTTTGCATAGGCCCACCAAAATATGAGGGACATGGAAAGGAAAAGCCTTAGCCTAAATAAAAGGAGACCCTACCCCTGAAGTTTCCTGGCATAAGACCAACTCTAGGCTCCAGGCAAACTAGTTTGTTCAATCCAAGTCATTGTCTATAGTGCCAATACAGTTTTATTTTTTACACAGTCTCTATTGTTGGCATCAGGTTTCTGTATTAAAGATCCTGGAATCTGTATATCCTACATTAAAGTCAGGCTGGTGTGGAGCATCCTCTAGTTTCACCTCACAATTAAAGGGCAATGCAGAAAGCCCTGTCCAGTAAGCAGGTTGTTGTTGTTGTCGTTAAGTCTTCTCAGTGTTAAGGGAAGTCTCTTTTGAGTAGGTCGATGTCAGAGCAGTGGTAGGGTCTTCCCTGGTAGAGGATTGCTTCCAGGTAATGTTATAGACAACCTTGGATGTTTCGTAGATGGCTTCTCTAGATCAGGGGTGAATGGAGAATGCCCATTCTTCTAAGGCCTATGCCAGGTCATTATGTCAATGTTCAGGGCGTAAGGTCCCATTGCACTACAAGATTTGTGTGTTCCCATCTCTATTAGATAAGAACTTATTTGTATGTATAGTATTTTCCCGTTTTAATGTGCCTATGCAAACAAGAAATAAAGCCACGTGGTGTTATTGGTGATATGGGGGCATAAGAACACGTCCAAAATTACCCGTGGCTTGGTTCAAACATAAGCATTAAATTGAGGAACTCTTCCACCAAATTCCCTATTGAACAGTTCACAAAGAGAGAAAATATTAAAAAAAATGGAGAAAATCATCACTGTATAAGAAAATATTCAGCAAGAGCTATAGCTGTCAAAGAAAACACACATAAAATGTTGAAAAGACATATGTATCTATTTTATGTCTTTCGAAATAGTTGGGGGCGATGTTAACTCCAGTGCACCACTTTGGTTTGTGACTCAGGACTCTGCAGTACTGAAGGTAAAAAGGGTAAATGTGGAGTAATGATGGTAGTGGGTGAGAGAGTTAAAGAAAAAATGAGCTTTTGTAGGGGTGTGCAAAAGGGAGGAGTAACTCTTGAGTGTTACCAGGAGTACTTCCTTAGTACAGAGTCAGGATTAACCCCTAAGCATAGCTAAGTGTGGTCCAAAAACCAAAACCTAAAAATAACAAAAGTTGTCAAATAGCTCAAGGTTAGAAAATCAGGCACACTTTATCTTATATAAATAATAATTATTGAAATTTTAGAATATGAGAACTGGAAACTAGTAATTAACATGTTTATCATTTTAGTAAATATTCCAACTCTTAACTTTATCCTGATCTAAAACAGTCAATTTCTTGGGATTGGAGAGATAGTACAGTGGGTAAGACAATAAGTTGCTTTGTATGTGGTTGACTAGGGTTCAATTCCAAGAGTAAGCCCTGAGCATAGGCAGATGTGGCCACAAAATAAAACAAAACAAAACAAATTAGCCAACTACTATTTGCCCTTTAACAATGGTAGTTTAGACTAAGGTTAAAAGAAAGTAGTGACTAGAGTTCAAATTGGACTTTCAAAATTGACTTTCTTGATTTTAACTAGCAGCTCGCTAGTCAAATTGATGTTATTACAGCTTTTCTTTTAAAACATAACCCATGAGCAATAAAAGCAAATATAACCATATTCTTTTATGTTATAACCAGGACATTTGGCATAGAATAAAAGGAAAATATAACAACATGGAAGATTAGACCAAAAATATAAATACCATAATCAAATAACATGAGCAAAAAGAAAATGATGCTTACCTCAGATAAATTTAATAACATAACCTGTGCCTTTTCAGTTTCCAATTTCATGTAAGCATCAATTTCATGTCTTAAGTTTAATGAGGTCAAAGCTTCACATTTGAATTCCAGCCCAGCAGGTTGACTCTGCGGACACAGCAGCACTCCTGTGTGTGCTTAGGCCACAGTGCATGTTAAATAAACCAGCAGTCTAAGTCTATGGGTGATAGTTATCATTATTATTTATAATTTTTCATTAGCTGATTCCTGAATCTTACAATCAAAAGCTTAAAGCACAGAAAAAGGCTATAGAATGACTATCAAATGCTAACGAGTTCCTTATAGAAAATTGGATTTGCACAGGGGCATCTTCCACCTTGATCACATGTCATGTGGACCCAACTAAGACCCCAGGAAATTAGATAGCGACCGTCCAGCCTTGACTCCTGGATCCCAGACATAGAAACGACACAGTTCTCCACAACAGCTCCAGGAACCAAATCCCTTTCGGGGCACCCTTAATACTGCTCTGACACCAACATGTGCCAGGAAATGGAAACAACACCAGCCAATGATAAGACAAAATCAGAAGACTTGTCGCCCCTTGATCTGTGCAAAAGCCAAGATCGCTATCTACAGATGACTAGTCGTTACAACCATGACTGGACAGTACCCATCCTGGGACCAACAACAAAGCTCTAGCCGACGTTTTGGTCTACGATCTGAACAACAAACAAGATCTCTAATGTCAGAGATCTGACTGAGACAATCGCAACTGAACGGGTCTTCTGGAAACATACATATCCCTGGCTCCATCCTAAGAGCAGTGCAATGACCACAACCACCAACTACAGAAGACAGATTAAAACGACACAGAAGAAACAGAACTAGAACCACAAAGAAAGGCTTCATCATAAGCTCCGCTCCTTGACCTGTGCAACTACCAAGATCTCTTAGATACAGAGGTTTGATTTTATCGTCCATGATGATACATCTTCCATACACCACAAAATCACCGAGGGGAGAGTAAATGAGTAGACAAGAAGTCTACAGTCAATCCCATGACACTATACTTCAAGGGTGGAGAGACCCTGAATCTCCTAGGCCAAGGGAATTCCCTCTCTAAAGCCCCCAATTTTTACTATGCCTATGCAGGGAAAAAAAACTGGGGGGGCACAAAATAATATTTTTATCTATTTATTTTTTTTATTTTTATCTTTTTGACTTCTTTGTTTTGGTGTAGATATTGAAGTTGATGTCCCCAATCTTATTTTATGTTATTTTATCTTTTTCTTTTTGCGCTCTGGCATGGTTTTATTTCAGGACCTAGACTATTAAGTGGTGCTTGCCTTTAATGCTGTAGTGCTCACTGGATATTTTATTCGATATTTCTTTTTGTATTGTTGTAGTATTTCAATTCCTTTTTTTCGGGTCCCTCTCAAACCAAGGTTGAGAGCCTCTCTAGACTACACCCATTTTTGGCTTATTTGGTTTTTACCCCACTTTATTGCTTTTTCTTTCTTCAAACAAAACCACATAACTTGAACTATCTAGTTCCGCCTCTCAAACAGAGGGGGAAATAAGGGAGGATACCAGGACCAACCAGATATATGGTCATTAAGTAGTAAGCTAGACACAGAGGGGACCACTTATTCTAGCAGCCCGGGAAGTGAGGGTGGGGGATACGGGATGCAGGATGGGAATGGGGGTGGAGGGAGGGCAAATTTGGTGATGGTAATTCTCCTGATTCAATGTTAATATGTACCTAAAATACTACTATGAAAGATATGTAAGCCAATATGGTCAAAATTAAAATTATAAAAAAGAGAAAAAAAGAAAGTTGAATTTGAGGGCCAGAGTGGTGGCACAAGAGGTAAGCCTTGCCCGTTCTAGCCTACGATGCCGTGGTTCAATCCTCCAGCGTCCTATATGGTTCCTCCTCCTAAGCCAAGAGCGATTTCTGAGTGCATACCCAGGAGTAACCCCTGAGTGTCACCAGGTGTGGCCCCAAAACCAAAAATAAATAAAATTTAAAAAAAAGAAAGTTGGATTTGGAACATGCACTTTGTAAAGTGCTTAGTTTGTAAAACTTTTAAAATTGTGGCAAATGTATATAATTACAAAAATGACCAGTTTAACTATTTTTTAGTCATTTTATGTATATTTAGGTGGTTTAGAATTATCATCTTTTTTGTTGTTTTGTTTTGTTTTGGGGTCAGACCCGGAAGCACTCAGGGGTTACTCCTGGCTCTATGCTCAGAAATCGCTCCTGGCAGGCTCAGGGGACCACATGGGATTCAAACCACCGACCTTCTGCATGCAAGGCAAACACCTTACCTCCATGCTATCTCTCCGGCCCCTTTTCTAAGAATTTTTAAACCTTTCACAGGCACTTTGAAAGTTACACTATTTAAATTCTTTGCCAGTAAAGTCTTAGCATTCAGAAAGAGAGAGAAAGAGAACAGAGTGGTTAAGGCACTTGCCTTGTATAAGGCTGGCCTTTGTTCAGTTCCTAGTACCACATGTGGTCCCTTGAGCACTGCCAAGAGTGACCCCTGAGCACAGAGCCAGAATTAATTTCCGTGCATCACTAAAATGGCCCAAAATTCAAAATTCTCAAAAAGTACAAGAATACAAAATTTCACACTTCATTGATAATAGGTTTCCCTTTTCCCTTAGCATTTAACAGTAACATTTATGAAATCATATTTCATTGTGGTTTGACTTTCATTTCCCTAGCACTAACGTAAATATCATGTACTTAATGGTTATTTGTACATTTTCTTTGTTGAATTGCCTACTTATTTTTGAAATTGATTTAATGTTTAGTAATTTAATATACTTCATTTATTGGAATCAAGTATCACCATTTTAAGTTAGATAGATCTATACTCCAAGAAAGAGTAAATTTAAAGTTTCATAATATTTATAAAGTAAAATATTTAAAAATACAAAGATTGTGTAAAGGTAGTAATTATTTTCTTTTGAAATGTAACTAGAAAATCCTTCCAGGGTCTGGAGATAGTATGATGTGTAAGCCACTTGCCTTGCATGTATCTGCCATGGGTTTGATCCCCTCAATCTCCACCAGGAGGAACCTGAGTGCAGAGCCAGGAGTAAGACCTGAACATCATAATATGCACATCCTCCACCAAAAAAACAAACAAAAAAAAAAGTCATAAGAAAAGCCATTCCATACTTGTGGTTCAACTATACATTTGGCTGGGGCAGATGGGTGACACCTGGCAATGTTCAGGTTTTACTCCTGGTTTTGGTCTCAGGAACCACTTCCAGTGGGCTCAGGAGACCGTATGGGAGCTGGACATCAAACTCAATAACCCAGGTCAACTGTCTGCAAAGCAAGGAGTGCTCTACCCACAGTACTGTCTCTCTAGTCCCAACCTATGTATTTTAAATTAAATATCAAAAACTATTTTTATGCCTCAAGTCTCTCAGTTTTGGAAATATCTAGTGCATAATTTTTTGAAATAAAATATTTTGCTCCACAAAAGAATAATTTCATATATACTCAAAGAGACTTTCTGAAGGGACAAAAGTGAAGAGGAAAACACCAGATGGTCCCCCCAGGAGCCAGTAGGTATGATGGTGGTGGCTGACCAAATAGCACCACCAACCCTGGACTGTCAGGATCATGACTGGGTAGCATCACAGGGAGTGAATTCCTAGAAAGAAGAATTAAAATTGATTCAAGTTTCTAAAGTGCTAGGAAGCTTATTGGAACAAAATGAATACCAATCAGTGGATAATAAATAAAAATACTAAAGGAATTAATTCCCTAAGTTTTTATTTTTTATTTTATTATTATTGTTTTTATTTTGTATTTTGGACCATACCTGGTGATGCTCAGGGGTTATTCCTGGCTATGCGCTCCTGGCTTGGGTGAACATATGGGACGCCGAGGAATTGAACCATGGTCCATCCTGGGTCAGCCACATGCAGGGCAAATGCCCTACCACTGCGCCATTACTCTGGCCCCATCAATTTCCTATGTTGACCATATTTTATAATTATTAACGTAGATGACTCAATACTTTGTATGTAATCAAAAATTCAAGTCTATGGTCCCACAGATTGGGCCTTTTCTACTATATACTTAGGAGCCTATGGAATGAGTAGCTCATTTGCCATTAAAGAATTGTATATTCTTTATACAATTTAATGCAATTTATACAATTTAATGCCATTAAAGAAGTGTATATTAAGAATATAGTGTTGGGGCCCGGAGAGATAGCACAACGGTGTTTGCCTTGCAAGCAGCCAATCCAGGACCAAAGGTGGTTGGTTCAAATTCCAGTGTCCCATATGGTCCCTCATGCCTGCCAGGAGCTATTTCTGAGTAGACAGCCAGGAGTAACCCCTGAGCACCGCCAGGTGTGGCCCCCCCCCAAAAAAAAAGAATATAGTGTTGAGGCCAGCGAGGTGGCGCTAGAGGTAAGGTGTCTGCCTTGCAAGCGCTAGCCAAGGAAGGACCCTGCGGTTTGATCCCCCAGCGTCCCATATGGTCCCCCCAAGCCAGGGCAATTTCTGAGCACTTAGCCAGGAGTAACCCCTGAGCATCAAACAGGTGTGGCCGAAAAACAAGAAAACAAACAAACAAAAAAAATATAGTGTTATCTCATGGTAGATTTTTGAAGTCATAACACTGTAAACCTGAAACTCTAATAGAATATATTTCGTAAAAAGATTGTATATTGGGGCTGGAGAGATAGCATGGAGGTAAGGCATTTGCCTTGCATGCAGAGGGACAGTGGTTCAAATCCTGGCATCCTATATGGTCTCCTGTGCCTGCCAGGAGCGATTTCTGAGCATAGAGCCAGGAGGAACCCCTGAGCGCTGCCAGGTGTGACCCAAAACCCAAAAAAAGAGGGGGGGGGGGTTATATATTAGAGGCCGTTAGGACAGTACAGCAGTTAGGGCATTAGCTTTGACATGACTGACCCAAATTCAATCCCCAGCACCCCATACAGTGCTCTGAGTCCCACCATGAGTGATTCCTGAACCCCAAGCCCAGAACCAGGAATAAGCTCCCCCCAAAAAAGTATAGTGTTTTTTGTGAAGGCTGAAGTGATAGCACAGTGGTAGGGCATTTGCCTAAATGTGGCCAACCAGGGATGTACTAGGGTTTGATTTTCGGCATCCCATATGGTCCCCTGAGCCTGCTAGGAGCCATTTTTGAGCGCAGAGCCAGGAGCAACATGAGCACCAGTGGGTGTGGCATGAATAAAAAAAGAAAAAAGAAAATTTTTTTTTGTTTGTTTTTTTGGTTTTTGGGCCACACCCGGTTGACGCTCAGGGGTTACTCCTGGCTATGTGCTCAGAAATCGCCCCTGGCTTGGGGGGGACCATATGGGACGCCGGGGGATCGAACCGCGGTCCGTCCTAGGCTAGCGCAGGCAAGGCAGGCACCTTACCTCCAGCGCCACCGCCCAGCCCCTGGGTTTTATTCTAAGTTATTTATTCTACTCTATATCCCATCATAGAAAAACACCATCTACACATTTAATAGATTTTAATCACCAGAACCATACCTGGTGAATCACTCCTGCCAGGCTTGGGGTACCATATGAGATGCCAGGAATCTAATGCTGTTTCACCACATACAAGGCTAGCACCTTCCTGCTTTATTCTTCCTCTGGCCCCAATTATAAACTCATGATTGCACTCACATGACTATTAATGAAGTTAGTTTTGTGTCACTAATGAATTTTATGCTATGTTTTCTTTTTTAATTGAAAATAGTTATGTTTTCTATCCTTTTTTTCTTTTGGGGGGGTACACCCAATAGTTTTCAGGGCTGAGTCCTGGCTCTGCACTCATGGATCACTTCTGATAGGGCTTGAAGGAGTTTCCACAGTGCCATGTAATGGACATGGGTTAATCACAGGAAAGACAAGTGTCTCACCCACAACTCTCAGGTTCCATATAATATATATAATATATGTATATATTATATATATTTAGATTAAGGATGTTCAGATCGGGGGCCAAAGTGGTGGAACGAAGCGGTAAGGCACCTGCCTTGCCGGTACTAGCCTAGGACGGACGGTGGTTTGATCCCCCGGCGTCCCATATGGTCCCCCAAGCCAGGAGCGATTTCTGAGCCCATAGCCAGGAGTAACCCCTGAGCATCACCTGGTGTGGCCCAAAACAAACAAACAAAAAAGAATGTTTAGATTGGGGCTGGAGAGATAGCACAGCAGTAGGGCCTTTGCCTTGAACACAGCCAATTCAGGACCAAAGGTGGTTCAACTTCTGGCATTCCATATGGTCTCCCCAAGCCTGCCAGGAACGATTTCTGAGCTCAAAGCCACTAGTAAACCAAAAACGAAACAAACGAAAAAAAAATGGGGAAAAAACGATGTTCAGATTCTGTACTTAGTTTCTCCTACCCAATATATTTACCTCTGTAATATTCCTGCAAGTAGCTATACAATCATAAATTTTGGTGTCACTTATCTGTCTTATTTTATGTGAAATATCTTGTCACTGCTATAACTGCAAAGTCAGTTATGACTGTGGACATATACCCATTATAACACATAAAGCCTTATCATTTATTTAAAATATTAGAATTAATCAGAAAACATGTTATTTTATATAGAATTGTTATGGTAAAGAATCCAATAAATATATAGTCAAGAATAACTTATTTCCATTTAACGATGAAGGACTCTGTAGATCACAATTATTTCAATAAAATTAGTTTTTAAAAAGTTTCAAAAAAGAATAACTTATTTTTTTCTTTATCTGCATTGGTGAGATAGCCTTGGCCAGGAGAAAGGAAGAGGAAGAGAGAGATTGGTCTGGGGCCAGGGCAAGGTCAGATTGAGGGCCAGGTAAAAAGAACAGGTATACAATGTAAAGGGGATAAATAGTCCAAAAGGATAGAGCTGAAGGTAACCTAAGGTCTATCAAAATCAGGGAGAAGAGCCATTGCCAGAAGTAGAAAGTTGGTCCAATTGCTGCTTCAACTGTCTTTTTAACTGCCTCTCAACCCAAGCTCTTCTCAGGGGCACGGGTGGGTTATGCCCCTGGCCACCCTGGCTGGTAAATTTCCATATCTCTCTCTCTCTCTCTCTCTCTCTCTCTCTCTCTCTCTCTCTCTCTCTCTCTCTCTTTCTCTCTCTCTCTCTCTCCTCCCTCTCTCTCTCTCTCCTCCCCCCCCCCCCTCTCTCTCTCTCTCCCCCCCCCCCCCGTTAGACTCTCCTTTTCTCTTTTCACCCTCTCTCCTTCTCTTCCTCTTTCCCTATCCCACCCCACCCCCCAACTTGTGAAAAACTGCCAGGTGATTCTACCAAATGGTGCCCTTAACAGGCAGGTGAACCCTAGATACAATAAGGACTTCAAAAAAAGAAAGTAAAAAGATGAATGACTCAAAGAGAGATTTGAATTAATGTAGAAAAAAATGAAAGACATAATTTAAAAAGAAATTGAGGAGGGCAGAGAGATAGCACAGCGGGGTTTGCCTTGCAAGCAGCTGACCCAGGACCTAAGGTGGTTGGTTCAAATCCCAGTGTCCCATATGGTCCCCCGTGCCTGCCAGGAGCTATTTCTGAGCAGATATCCAGGAGTAACCCCTGAGTGCCGCCGGGTGTGGCCCAAAAACCAAAATAAATAAATAAAATAAAAAGAAATTGAGATAAAGGTAAGTATGTATTATACAGAGGAAAAAGGATTCAGAGAGAAAAGAAATTGAGCAAAAGAGATTTATTATATAAAGAAAAGAGATTTAGACAAAAATAGACAAAGAAAATAAGCATAAGATTATATAGAGTAAAAAACAGAGAAACAAAGAAAAAATGAGAAAAGGATTTTTTTATAAAGAAAAAGATAGGGGCTGGAGAGATAGCATGGAGGTAAGGCGTTTGCCTTTCATGCAAGAGGTCATCGGTTCGAATCCCAGCGTCCCATATGGTCCCCCGTGCCTGCCAGGAGCAATTTCTGAGCATGGAGCCAGAAGTAACCCCTGAGCACTGCCGGGTGTGACCCAAAAACCACAAAAAAAAAAAAAAAAAAGAAAAAAAAAAGAAAAAGATAGACATAAGAGAAAGAGAGAAAGAAAAAGTTTAGAGAATATTTTCCCCTTAGAAATAGGTGAAAAACTCTGATAACCCCAAAACTGTCCCCTATCAGAAGGAAGCTGCTAGAAAGGATTTATTTCCCCTTTACCCAAAAAGATTGGAGTTTTTCCGCTTTCAGCTAGGAATAGCTAGGAATTAGGAATAGGCTTGATAAAAGTTATTGGTTTGTTTCTTAAACATTATTTCATTTCTTCCCTACACCTGTCTCTTAACTGTGGAGTTTTTAAATGAACTTTCAGAGAGAAATGCAGCTGACAACCACCATGGCTTTTTCAGACCATCATCTGAGAACTTCACCAACCACTGAAGATAAATCTACATATATCTTTTAAAAGACATAAAAGGCAGAAATCTGCTGATGTAATGGTAGTTGAACTTGGACACGCCCTTTGGATACCCCACTGTAATGACAGTTGAACTTGGACATGTTTCCTGGACACTCCCCCTTGTCACGCAGGGAATGAATTGGAAAACTTGAACCAATGGAGAGGGGCCCAGGATAGTGACCAGAGTAATGCCTGCAGGGTCTGCAGGGGTCCTGAGATTAAAGCATTACATGCTGCCTGCTTTGTATCTATTCCTCCATTTCTCTATGGAACCCAGGATTACAGGCCTCCTGGCCACCTCTAGCAGGTGAATTTGGCAGGCAGCAGCTGCAGGCCTCTTTCTCCTCCTCGGTCTTCTCTCTCCTCCCCTCTCCTTGGTGAGCAGTCGCTTCAAGATAGTGCAAGGGTTATTCCTTTTATACCAGGAATAGCGGTTGAGCACTGCCAGGCCTAAACACTCCTCCACAAAAAATTAATTATTCTTATTATCTGTAGTATTATTGAACTTAGTTTGGTGAGTTATCAGTCCTTCTCTTTGTGAGTGATGGGCTACCATGCTCTATATATCTGTTGAGTGGGAGGACAGTTGAGAGGAAGTGAACTGAGACCACAGACTCTCACTAAGCAACCAACAATTCAGAGCAAGAAAGCACAATTTATTTACTAATTTAACACTTAAGTGCAATTTATCATATGCCAGGCACTCCCAAGGTATTCACAAATATTAACTCATTAATCTTCATTACAGTTCTAAAGTAGATACCATTTATATACTGAGTTTATGTGTTCCCGTCTATGCTCCCCAGTGTCAAATGCAGGCTCATTTAGCAACAAAAGCTAAGTGCCAGATTTAGAATGCAAATGAAAGGGCATAATCTGCTAAACGCATTATTATTCTACAGTGAACAATATTGTAGTGTCTCCTATAATGCTGATTAAACTAAAATTTGTTCATCCTTCCAGTGCAAAAAATAAGACTCTTTGGGTTTTATAGCCACCACCATTTATAAGTGAAATTTAAACTGAGTAAAGAGGGCATAAAAGTTATAACAAGTTATGAGGCCAGCGACGTGGCACTAGAGGTAAGGAGTCTGCCTTGCGAGCGCTAGCCAAGGAAGGATCGCGGTTCGATCCCCTGGTGTCCCATATGGTCCCCCCAAGCCAGGGGCAATTTCTGAGCACTTAGCCAGGAGTAACCCCTGAGCATCAAATGGGTGTGGCCCGAAAAAAAAAAACGTTATAACAAGTTATGAGGCCAGAGAGATAGCACAGCAGTAGGGCGTTTGCCTTGCATGCAGCTGATCCAGGACAAATGGTGGTTCGAATCCTGGCATCCCATAGATGGTCCCCCATGCCTGCTAGGAATGATTTCTGAACACAGAGTCAGGAGTAACCCCTGAGCACCAGGTGTGACCCAAAAACAAAAACAAAAGTTATAACAAATTAAATTTACATTATACTTTTGATAAAATGATTGGTGCTGCATGCTGATAATAACACAAAGAAGTAGAATATGGGCTTTTAATATCAAATGAAAACATAAATTTCACATGTCCACTGTTTTATTGCAAAGATTAAGATCTCTATTCTGGGTAGAGCTCAGGTATTTATATTAGAAATGCTTAACCACAACCACTGACACATTGACATGGCAGACACACTTTAATATGGATATTATTAAGAGTGAAATTACCATGACCATCTCCTTTTCTCATGAAGCAACTTCCTCATGAATCAACTTCAATATTGTGCCTTAGTAACCACAAGGCTGATGATTATTCTCTGGAATTAGCTGTCCCCTCACCTGCCTGCTCCCTTCTATGTGGTTCTACAGACCTGATACAACCTAAGTCAGCTTGGGTGCCTGATCCCTCCGTGGTCTTTCTTATATTAATTAATGCCCTCCCATCTACTTTTCACATCACAGATACATGAAAATCATTTTTCTCCCAAGAAGATTCTCTAAATATTTGTCTTTTCTATTAATTACCATTTTATTTCTGTGCCTTACCCACATACTCTCTCTACCTGACACAGTTTTCAGCCCTGGCCATTCTGCATCTGGAAATGTCCTAGATTTAGATCTCCTCTGGAAGTTTCTTGAGGTAGCTCTCAAAAACTTTAGGTTCGATCCCCCGGCATCCCATATAGTCCCCTCAAGCCAGGGGCAATTTCTGAGCGCTTAGTCAGGAGTAACCCCTGAGCATCAAACGGGTGTGGCCCGAAAAACCAAAAAAAAAAAAAACAAAAAAAAAAAAAACCAAAAAACTTTAGGTTCAACACTTATTGCACTCCAGATGTCAATATATCATGGTCATCAAACAACATTTTGTGTATACATTCTTAACAGAGAAGCTCCTTAGTTGGGGAGACAACTCAAGTGCCTTCCATGCAAGTCTCATCATGCACTTCATAGCACTCCCCAGCACTGCCTGATTTAAGCAACACCTGACAGTAGCCTAGGCACTGAACCATCAGGCCTCTAGAACTGGGCCCCAGGTCCCTCCACAGCACCACTGGAGAAGCACCAATGGAAATCAAAATAAGATGCACATGGGGCAGAGTATCTATGCTTTATAGCTGTCTCATGGTCAAAATCTATGCTTACAACTGGACTTCATAAAGTATTGACAGTACAAGCTGTGAAAATGATTGTTTTATCTTTCTCTTTTCAAGTTAATTTTAGTTGAACTAAAAACAAAACAGAGGGGCAGAATGGTGAAAGCACATGCCTCACATGTGTGAAACCCTGAGTTCAAACTCAAAACTAAAGGGAACAACAATAGGATAACATCTCCAATTGCTCATTGTTTAAGGTACTGACTGGCAAGTCAATTTCTATAAATTTATAAGGAACTCAAAAGCATCATTTAAATTGTGTCCTCACCTAAAATCACCACAGAAATAAAATTTATTTTATTCACATCTTGAGATGTGAATTTTAAATAAATTGTCTTTTCACAAAACCAATATTTTACTTTGAAAATTGGGGAAGACTAACTTTTGCTACCCACAAGAAAGCAAAGCCATTTTTTTCTTGTGATGTGATTTGAATTTCTCCTATGGTTATATCTACTTAATATAAATCCCAAAGTTCTGACACCAAGAAACACATAAGACCTTTAAATTATGACAATAAAAAAGAAAACAAACAGGAAATGTTCCCTGAGCACACAACCTGGAATAATCCTGAGGACCACTAAGTGTGGCCCCAAACCATAGGAATTAAAAACACAGAAGTGGAGTATGCAATCGTATCAACCAACCAAAAATAACAAGTGCCTCCCTGTTAATTCTGCATCACTCACACCTATTCAGGTGGCAGCTAATTGCCCTGAGCTCTGACTGTGTCAAATGAGAACTCGAAATGTCCCAATCTCTAGAGACACACATCTTGCTTCTCAACTTCCAGTGGACTTTTCACTTTTCCCTGACAAAGACCTTTGGATTTGATAAGGCTTTCTTTAGGTGCCAGAGCAAGCTCAAAGATCATAGAGCTCTGATGCTTAAATCTTTTAAGCTCTAAAATATAACTTCCATTCCTACAATGCTCCAAGTGCTTATCAATTAAAGTCAGATTCTACACCTACTCTCCTTCCCAGCAACCACAGTAGTCCTTGAAACTTCAAAAGCCAACTCCAGATACCAGAGAGAGCTCAACTAGCCAAATGCATGCTCTGCACCAGCAGACCCAGTTTAATCCCTGGCCTCCTGCTTATTGCCAAGAGTGACATCTGGCATAGTACTGCCAGGTGTGGTTCTAAAACAGGGATGGGGTAAAAAAAAAAGAGTTCATTCCACATAATTGCTGATAGCCATAGGTACCCAAGGCCTAAATAGTTGGCTTTGTGTCACAATTAACACTGAAGCTAATTAGAAACTCACAGAGGGGCAAAAGAGAAAATGCAGCAGATAGGGCACTTGCCTTGTACAAGGTCACCCTGGGTTCAATCCCTGACATCCCATATGGTCCCCTAAGAACCACCAGGTATATAATTCCTGAGTGCAGAGACACAGAAATATGCCCCCAGCACAGCCAATGTGCCCCCCCAAAAAAAGAAAGATAAAAGCAAACTAATAGAAACATCTAAATATAGTTTACTAATATCTAACAAATACAGATACAGAAAGTTCACCAGGTCAGACAGAATTTAAGTAGGTTCTAGCCCCACTTTGGACACTTTGTCTTAAAGAAAACTGTACAATCTTTTCTGAACTTACACACACACACACACACACACACACACACACACACACACACACACACTAAAAAAGATACTTCTTCACTTGCCTTAGCTATTACAAGAAACTAAGTTTTTTTTTTAAATATAAAATCACTTAAAGTATTCCTTACTTGATTCTATTTATTGGTTTTGTTTTTATTTATTTGGCTTGGGTTTTTGTTTTTCCTTGTGGCACACAGGATTTACTCTCTTTGTTCCATTTATTTGGGGGTTTTTTTGTTTTCGTTTTTGTTATTTTTTGGTTTGGGGCCCACACCCAGTAGTGCTTAGGGGTTACTCCTGGCTCTGTACTCAAAAATAGCTCCTGGCAGGCTCAAGGAACCATATGGGATGATGGGGATCAAACCCAGTTCGGTTCTGGGTTGGCAGCATGCAAGGCAATGCTCTACTGCTGTGCTATTACTCCGGCCCCCCTTCAGTCCATTTAAACACACTAAGCATTCATGCTGTGGAGTAAAGAGAAATGAAGTACACTGATATCAAAGTACAATGAAAGAGGAAAAGCTAGGAGTGAGGAAAACATTAATCAAGAAAGATTGCCCAAAGAAGTAATAATTTAAAAAAAATTCAAAAGAACGAGTAGAAATTTATTAGCAAAGAAAATGAAGAAGGGAAAAATGTAGAAAAAAGCTCTAGAAGAGAAACAGACGTCATGAAAAAAATAACAGTCAATGTGAATTTCAAAGACACATCATCTAACATTGTTTTTAATTCACAAACTACCCTTTTTCTTTAAAAAGCCCAATTCATCTAAGCTTTCCTAGAATTTGTTTTTTTTCTAATTTAATGGTCTAAGAAAATAATGGAGACCCTAATGTATACTATATATATATGTACACATATATTTATATATAGGCACCTACCATGTACTAATATTTTGAAAACAAAATATAAAGGTTCATATAGGAACTATACTTTGGAGCACAATAAAATTCTGAATATTCTTGTACCTACAGAAAAATTTAACATACAAGTTCGAAAATTTTAGTTTCATGGAATATTTTGTACTTAAGCATATGTAACACAATCTTTTTCCTAATATTTTAACAAAAATATTAAAAAGATTATGCTCTGAGGGTATTGCCTTGTCACAACGCTAGAATTTCTATGTTGATTTGAAAAAATTTATAAAATTTAACATTATGACTCAGTTTTTGGTTACTCTACAAGTTTTTTCAGTTTTAATATTCTTTGGAAAAAATTTGATAACTGAATCATGGTGTATATATATCTAACAGACATATTTTAAATACATTATAATGTATAAAGGTTTTCCCTTGTTGCAAACTGAGATGTTAAGATGATTCACCTGAAGATTTTGTTTTCCTAAGGCACATAGGATATAAAATCATTTTATATCAACATATGCCATTTATTTTCTTGAATTTCAATCCTTCTATTTAATTCCTTAATTTGCATGGTATCTTTATACAGATGTGAAGTGTTAAACTTCCCTATTCCTACAACTGCTAAAAACTCCTCTGTTCTTCTGATTTGCTATGTTTATTGTTTAGCTATGTCTCCTATCTTGTTGTAAGCTATTTTTTAATCTCCATTCTTCTATGTAAATACCTAATTTCTGCCATATAGTTAGCTTATTTATGTTGTTTGAAAGCAGTTATATTTTTTTCTGAGAGCTTCTATTAGCTTATTTCCAAAGATTTCTTAAAACAACCTGAGTGGCCAGGTAATCCAATATATCACAAAACCTGTTGTTATTTTTAAATTAAACAATTAACTCAGGCTATTAAAACTCAACAAGTAGAACCAACTATGTCTTATCTATACAATTAGTCACATATTATTGATTATTCAAAAATAGTAATATCATGGGGCCAGAGCAATAGCACAGCAGGCAGGGGGGTTGTCAAATTTTTTTTATTTTGATTCACATCCAGCAATACTCAGGGTTACTCCTGGCAGGCTTGGGGAACCATAGAGAATGTCCGGTATTGAACCAGGTTGGATGCATGCATGGCAAGTGCCCTACCTGCTGTACTATCTCTTTGGCCCCACAACCCATTTTTAAATAGTTACAAGACAACAAGCATCTATGGTTTAAGAATATATGAAGAGATTTAACAAACTAATGTTTTTATTTAGAATAAATAAAATTTATAAGGAACAATATAACTAAATTATAGGTATTATGTCCTTTCTAGTGATAATTTTGATGAGAAAATATACTTTATTATTCTGAGGAAGATATTTCTAACACTTTGCTATGGAGGTTTCTTTAATACTTTTAGAACATCAAAATGCAATGAAAGAGAGCAAGGATTTATGGTGAAATAAACCTCCATAAATAAATTTTATTGTCAGGAATAAAGCACATTGCTATCTTATGCCACCAAAATGAAGTCACTTGTCTGGGAAAAAGACTTAATTATACTATTTAATGAATACATTTAAGCATGATTCATTTAAAATTATTTTAGATAGAGCTTACTGAATATTAGAAAAGTGTATAGCAAATATTAAAGGGGTATTTTTAAGTAAAATAATATATTAAAATGTTCACTTAAAATTAGTGTATTTCATTCTAGATCAACTTGAAATAAGTTCCACAGGAAAAGAAAAAAATCTTGTTTCATGGGTAGACATAATGATGCCACTATTAAACTAAAATGTAACATTCTGTACCCTAAATGCTATCTGAACTTCCATATTTCAGCAACAAAAATTTAAAGTCATTTTTTTAGAAAAAAGTTTTTGGTTTAGTATTATCCAGAAATTAAACATTTGTTAATAGCAAGTATATGCCGAGTAGAACTGAGAGGAAGAAACTTTTAAAAATTGCACTTCAAAAATGTAGGATGTTTTGATAAACTTAATATGCTTGAAACAGCATTTCAACACTTTTTATTACTATGAAGAGAATACATGCATGCACAAAGCATAGATTTGTAGAAGAAAATTAACCCATTTGGAACAATTCTTGAACAAAAAATAATCACCTTGAAAATATTCTTGAGATAGTTTTCCCAATGGAGATTAATAGCTGCCCAACAATCCCAAAGGCAAGAAAGGAGTGGGTGATTAGAAAAGGGCCCCAAGTATCCCCGGGCTGAGAATGTCCTGATCTAGATCTTGACTGTAGTGGTCATGGATACACAGGGATAAAACTGAACAGAACAAGCAAAACTGGGGAGACAAGTTTTTATCACTGACAACATTCCCGTTGTGAGATCATAGTACTGCATGGGATTTCTATGATTTCTTGCACGTGCACGTGAATCTATAACTATTTCAAAATTATTTTAATTATAGGATACTTTGATTCTAAAAACTACCCCCTCTCAAGAAGGTATCTAAAAAATTACTCTCTGGATGGGGGAATGATTCCCTCAGAGAGTAAATATTGTCTAAATAATCATGCCCTGTTAATATGTCCTAAACATTATTTTAAGTATCTTAAACGAGTTTTTAAAATCACATAACAGAAATTATTTCTCCTGCCACCGTGGTGATAACTTTGATTGCAAAAGGGGGGATCACAGTGGGTCACTCTCCCTCTGCCTCCCTCCCCACTTCCCCTCCTTCTGGGAGGCTTAAGATAAGCTCCGGTGGTGGAAGGGCTGAACTGTATCCAGCGCCCCAAGTTGATGTACATCTTCACCTACTCTGGACGTTGGGGCTAAGGGGCATCAAGCACATCACTGCTCTTTTACTAGCTCAAATGGCGTTCCTTTGTTAAGGGAATGGTGATCAGGGCACGCAGAGGCACCCAGATAAAATGAGGCCATTAGGGTTCCTGGGTAGTGAATGCCTTCTGGTTCTTCCAATGACCCCAGGGGTCAAGGTAACCAAGATATGCTCAGAGACAATCGAAAACCTCAGGGCCTCCCCTGAGCTGCAGACCCACGGAGTTTAGGAGTGACTCCCCCCTTCCCTGCAAAGCTCAGCCCGACGGACTGCGGGGTGACTGGAAACCGGGGAGTAAGGTAAGTAGTGGGTGTAGCGAGAGATGGGGGGTCGGAAGAGGTGCAAAGCGGAAACTCGGACCTAAGAAAGCCGAAGGAACGGGCGGTGGGGGACAGGGACACCGAAAAACGGGGGTTCGATGCTCTGGGTGCAGGAGGTGACGTCGGGCGGGCGCAGCGGTGGGCTCGAACTGGGATATGGGGCGACCTGAGCCGCCCAAGCGAGCCAGCTGAGCGCCCGGCGGGCGTCGGAGCTGGGGCTCCCCGCTAGCCGCAGCTGTTTTGGGGAGCCGGCGTGAAGCCCGGCCGCCTTCCCTGTTCTGAGTCTGGGCGTCGGGCCTTAGCACCATAGACAGGCGGCCCGTCGGGCCCCACACCCGCGAATCTCCGGCAGCTCCTGCCCCCTCGGGGCGTCGAAGGGGCGCGACGGTCGGCCGGTCCCGCTCTCGGCCGCCACGACGACGCGGCCACCTCGACTAACGGTCCTCTGGGGACCCCCGTCTCCCCGGCAACCGGCCGGAACCGGAACTCGGGCCTCACGGGGCCAACACCAGGCCCGCTTGTGACGTCACGGCCGCCTCCCGACGTCCAGCCAAGCGGATCGGTGTGGGGAACTAACTGCAAGGGCAGAGGCTCCCTGGGAAGTGCCGACCCGTGCCCCAAGCGGTGTCACTTCCCCACCACTGGACCCCGAGCACTGTCACCCACCCAGATGGGGGTTTCTGGCTGCAGGAGGAGCAGGACTGCGCGCAGAGACCCGTCCAAGGGTAGAAGTATGCGCAGTAGACCCCCGGCCCAGACCGCCCTTGATTTCCAGGTATCTTGGCCAGGGACTGGGTGGTTAATACCGGCTTTCCCCTCCACTTTGCTTTGACTTTTTGCCTGGCATTTCTGGTTTCAGGATTCCTGGAAGGTCGCGATAACCACCTTCAGGCACATAATTACAACGTGGAGAAAGCAGTTAATAAGCACTCCCTTGAGTCCAGAGTCAAAAAGCCGAGGAGGAAACAATGAAACAACCGTCTTCCTTGGATCGTTCTTAATTGCTGCTAACCTGGCTTTTGCCTCACGTGTGTGATTTTTTAAAACACTTTGCCTTTGTCTTTAAATATATGTTGTGACTGAAGGACTATTTCCAAAAGCAAGGGGGAGAGTCTAGATTCAAAGGATTTTTAAACAGACTTTCCTAACTTCCGTAGATACCTAATCTCTTGACTCAGCCTTTTCCAAAAATGAAGCATTTAGTTTTTCTTAGTGGTTTCTATCTTGTCTGAAAACTATGTCAAATGTTTCCATGGCAAGTGTCGACTTGAACTGCTTCTCCATCAGAAACTACAATTTCACCAGGTGCCCACTAGTTACTTAGCCACAGCTGCCCGTGGAGTAGAGCTAAGACCACGTCTTGACATCTTGACAAGAAAACTTGACATCTTCCGCAGTGGAAGAGAACATGCAAACTCAGCTGGGTCTCATGTTTCCGGGTAGTTTTAATAATTAGTAGCTTTTGTGGACTTCCTCTGACTTAAATTCTCTGAGGGAGTCCTGATATTTTGTGGATCCCACCACCGAAGTAGCTGTGTAATGGGCCAGCAATCAGTGAGCAAAGTTCCTGCAACCACTAAAGGAGTTAGTTACTCTTCTTGGATCAGAGTTCAGAAGCCTCACAACCCTTTATCACAATTTCCCACATTTTCCCTGAAGAAACAGGTTCTTTAAAATTAAAGACAGTGTTCTCTTTTAGAGATGTAAGGGAAAACAACCTGAAGCAGATCATTAAAGCTGCAAATAAGCCATTCTAATTTTGTTTTCAGTTCCTCATTGCATTATTTCTTGAAGTCCCCTTATCACTAAGAGGTTCCATATTCGGTTTCAGTCCTTAAATAAGCCAAACTCCTATCGCTGCCTTTTGTTTGTTTGTATTTTACTATGTATTTTTATGCTCTAAAATTTTTGATATGAGCTCAGTAGCAAGAAGGGGCTCTACCTCCTACTCTATAAACTATAAATAGCCCACTTAAGGAACAATACAAAGTGAAAACGTGAGTTCAACTTGTGTATAAAGTATTTTAACTAGATTCTGAATATCAGTTATTAACAGTGTCTACAGGTTAAGTTGTATTTTTCTTGCTAAAACACAATGTAGGGATTCTACTTTATGTCTGCAATTGGACATATTAAATCTAGATCATTGCTCTTTTTGCTTATGTATTAAATGAAGAAATGTAACACTGTTCATGGCATACATACATTTGTATGAATAATTCACATATAAAATATGGCAATAGATGATTTACTGACAAAAGTACCAGTCTATATTTTCTGACTCACTTTCAACTAAAAAAAAATGTTTTACAAAGTTAATCAGATGCCCCATGGTCACATACATTCTTCTAATAGTTAAGCATTAAAAAGAAAACTTCAAAGAAATAGTTGTTTTTTTTTTTTTTAAAAAAAAAGATGTGTTATTTAAGATTACTATTCTTAAAATACCAGCTGACTTTAAATGCAACATACAATAAACTAGAATTAGATATTATTCAAACAATGTGGGAAACTTTTTCTATAAATAATAAAGGACTTGTTTGAAAGTCTTTTGTTTCTTTTTTTGGGGGGGTCACACCCAGCAGCGCTCAGGGGTTACTCCTGGCTCTATGCTCAGAAATCACTCCTGGCAGGCTCAGGGGACCATATGAGATGCCGGGATTCGGACCACCGACCTTCTGCATGCAAGGCAAATGCTTGACCTCCATGCTATCTCTCCAGTCCCAGTCTTTTGTTTCTTTTGTGACAAACTAATCATACAAAACTTTCAAATAACTTTGATTTTTATTTCTCTCCTTATGAATTGAGCCTGTAAAAGACAACAATATAAAGCCAGATTTAGAACTCAATTTTATCTTTAAAAAAATCATTGAAAATTCAGAAAAATCTCACTATCATGGAGCTGTAGTCTTCACAAACCTAAAGAAATTTTGTTAATTTTAACAGAAGTGAGTTGCATATATCTATGTACATATACATGTGTGTACTTATCTATCAAGTCAAACTCATTAAATATCAATGTGTGCCTTCCATTTTGCACATAACAAGATGTGCTTACTTTCTAGGACAGGAAGTTTTGAAGAGGACATACCTGTAAATCAAGTATTATTTCATTTAATAAGCACACACTGCAGGCTGTTACCATCGTTTTAAGGGCTCTACTAACTTTAAACACTGTAGATGCTTAGGAACAAACATGAACTGAGGTAAATCCAGGTGAAGAGATGAGAATATCTTAGAACATCGCCTAAAAAATACAGGACTTCTTATTTTTAAGAAAATTTAGCTGTTTAAATTTTCCTGTCCTCTTAGATTTAACACATAGTGATGGCATATAGTTAAACACTCACTTAGGAATCTAAAGTAAGTATTCAAGTTATGAGACTACAACAATCACTTGCCAACACATAATTTGAAATTTCTGAAATAACGTCATGTTTGCACAGCTGCATTACTCCATTAATACATTACTCTATATTGGCTCATAATATCTAAGATGGCAGCTCTTGAAATAATGTATTGCCCCACTTTGGAAAATAATTTCAGAATTTGGGGATGAATTGGAAGCAGGCCATCTGATTGTGCTATTCATCTAGGCTTGTCAAGTAGGACATAAGAAACTTCCAACTCAAAAGACTGACATTTCTGTGTTGAGCTTGTCTTGCTTCTTAGCCTTTCCTTTTCAGTTCTACTAATGTAAATTCTTTATTTTTTCAATGTTTACACTGTGTGTGTGTGGGGGGAGGGTTGGTTGCTGCATTGTTGGGCTGGGGATTCAACCCACCAAATGCTTACACTTGCAAGGCAAGTAAGTGCTCTACCACTGAGCTACATCTTCAGACCCAAAGTTTTCCATTTTTAATTAAAACTTTTACATTTTGTGTCAAGGTGAATAAAATGTTAGAATGAGGGTGATATTTGGCTCCCAGCTTTCATACACCTGTATTTGCTTTTTTCCATCGGTTCAATGGAGGCAGAGATTGTATGCATCGTTTTAACACACAAAGTAAACTGGAAAGAGAAAATTCCGTACACGAATGTTTTAAGGATAGTATAGTACATGATTAATGTAATTGATATTTGTTAATGCAGAGTTTTGCAACACAGCATTTTGTAAGTCAGAAGCACATGCATTAAAGTCAAACTATTCGTTTACTGTATGATAATCATCTTTCTAAAGACATGATTGTTCCGTAAAAGTTGCTTCCAGATTCCACATCGCCAGTGAGAAGTGCCTGGAAATCGGTTACTTCACGCACTCCACACCTGCATGTCCGCAGCCCTCTGAAGCTCTGGTACCCAATGTTGCACTTGATCTCACATGAAGTAGTGTCCCTGGGATTCCCGTCTTTTTTCTTTTAGGTCATCAGAGATACAAGGTGGGGAACTGTCCCCACAGAAACTACCCCTCAGAATCCATCTAGCCGCCTCCCTCCCCACAACCCTTCATGCTCCTGGACTGGGTCCGCTCAAAGCTCGCTCGGGAACCGTTGCCGACGGGGCGGCTTAACCGACGTCACAACGCGAGAAGCCCGAGGCAGCCGGTGTGGATGGGCGCCGAGTGTCGGGCTTCAAAGGACTGGCCCGGGAAGGTTAGGTGTCAGCTGGGGTGATGGCGCCGAAGGGAAGAGAAGGTTGTGCTGCGCCCCGATTTCCTCCGTCGTCGTCGTCCCCCCCCCTTCGGCCCCCAGTCTGGCCAACTCCAGTCCCAGGGATGCTGTCTGGTCTCCGAGTTCTCTAATGGGCGGGTTAGGTGACGGGAATCGGTCGGAGCTGGGGGTCAGGGCTTGGGATTTGAAAACCGCGAGACCTCGGCTCTGAAATCGAAAGTCGCGGGCAGGGCAAGACAGGGGTGCGCGAGGTGCAGCGCGGGGACCCGGGCGGGAGGAGCTGGGCGCAGGGACGCGCGGTCTGAGAGCGCCGGTGCGGAAGCGCTGAGCCCGCTCGGCCCGGGGCCTGCCGCCGCCTCCCGCAGCCTCGGAAGCGGCCCGGGGCGGGTGCCAGCGGGGGCAAGTCACGCTCGCTCGCTTCTAGGCGGCCCCGCGGGGCCACGTTCGGGGGTATCTTGAGGGCAGGGGCCGCAGGGCAAAGGCCGTGACCGCCTCGGGTCCAGGGGCCGGATAAAGGCTGCGGTCCTTTCGCTCGGCGCCCAGGGTCAGGCCTCCAGCGGGAACCGCACCGCCACGCGGGCTCTCCCGGAGGTTCCGGGTGGACTGCGCCCCGCGGCGTGGCGCGGCTCGCCCGAGCGCGTAGGACGGGGCCGGCCAGCCCGTCTGCAGACCCGGAAGGGGACGAAGAGCGACCCCGGGGCCGAGGTTCCGCGGCGCTGGTGCAGCCTGAAAGGCTGGCAGCGGCCGCGGGGCCCTGCTTCCCCCTTTTTCCTTGCAGGCCCGAGAGCGCGCCCCGATGGTGGGGGGAAGGGGAGGGAGCCCGCGGACTACTTTGCTAGGGATGCAATGAGGAACGTAGCCCCACTTCTCACAGGCCAGCACCCCGAGACCTCAGGGCGCCGGCCGGACCCTAGAGGGTGGACGGAGACTCAACGCTGCTTTTAAAAAAGGAAAAAGAAACAGCTGCACCTCACTGCGCATGTGCGAGCCTCAATTTTTTTGACGTCATATCGCTCGCTCAAGCCCCGAGCCCAAACTTCTTGCTCTTTGATGACTCAGAAGAATAACTGAGTGTACACCCGGACACCTAGCAAATAGTGCCGTGGACAGGCTCCCAGGTTTCCTCGCCATTGTCGGGGATTTCCGCTGCAAAGAACCTGG
The DNA here is from genome assembly GCF_024139225.1 of Suncus etruscus. NCBI lineage: Eukaryota > Metazoa > Chordata > Mammalia > Eulipotyphla > Soricidae > Suncus > Suncus etruscus. The sequence continues at coordinate 27,028,678 of NC_064854.1, read as the reverse complement.
GAGCAAAAAGGAACTCCATAGAAACGTAGCTTAGAAAGCTACGTAATGGCTCGCAATTTCAGTCTTTCAAAGTTGCGCTGCAAGATTGCATCCTTATCATCCAAGTATATTATAAAACATAACTACTATCTAATTAGCTTATTCTTTGATATTTTAAAGGAAACGTCTGAATATTGCTATAGCTCTATTACTCTAAATTGCCACCTACTCCAACAATCTCCCATATTTGTTTTAAGTAGGGAAGTTTTTTTTGGGGGGGGGGGAATAGTTTATATGATCACAAAAATGAGTACCTATGTGAAGCAATTATGAATGCATCAGTAAGACATTTTTTCAAAGAGATAAATTCTTAGTCTGGAATTTTAGTTTAGGAATACTTTTTCTGATGAAATAATGTCATTGCTTATCTCCTTTAAAAGACAATAATAAAGGTCTTGGGAGTTTAAAAAAAAAAACTTGGAAGTATACAAATATGCTGTGACCAAATTCCAAAGAGAGAAGCATGAAAACTCTTGGCTTAAGGGGCAACAAATGGGTACACCAAAGATAGAAACTTCTTGCAGCAAAATAGAATCCCCCCAAATGGATTTTTTTTTAAAATCTGGTGCTTATGTATATCTTAACTGTATGACAGAAATTTGAGTGATATCTTCTTTAAAAAATGTTATTTTTAGAACCCACTGCAGACTATGAATCAGATTTCTCCTGTACTGAGAAAGTCTCTGTGAATTGTGTAGGTTAAATATATTATGAAGATCCATTTTCTTAAGTATTTTAAAGGTTGCTTATATTTTTGTTGTAAATTTACCTTACAGTAGGGAATTCCCTAAAGTGCTAAGACGTGCATGCGTTTAGCATAATGCTTGTTTGGAAAAAGTGAATAGAGTTCCTTGTATCTCATAACTCCCTTTTCCTTAGAAAGTAATGGTATAGTGTGAAGAGAACCCACGTGAAAATACTTGTAAGAAAGTGGTCATGAAACATATTTAGAAACAGCTGGTAAACACATTTTCCCAAGCGTATTGACTTGAGTTCTTTACACTAGAATACAAACTGTAATGAGACATGTTCAAAGCAAAAACACTATCCTTTCTTAATTACTGATAATTTTGTGATTCATGGATACTGTAGATGTTTTCTAAACATCTTCCCAGAACAATTTACATTCAAGTATTTTAGAATTGTGTTGAATGTAGGAGCTATATACAGAAGATTGGAAAAGAGTCAAAAATTATGTAGTAACATTGTATAGAAATATAACTAATTCCAGTAAAGAGTCCTCTGTAAGGAAATACATTATGGAAATGACGTGGCTGTCAGACCTAATTGCTTGGCTCTGAGTCCTCATGGAAGAAATTCTACAGCCTTAGGGGTGTAGACTAAAAAGCAGCAGTGTTTCTGGTTTCAGTTTAAATAAAACAATGAAATCCATCATTATTCAAGTCAATAGCGATAATTCATATGAATATGAATGCACTTTGATCTTATCCTTCAATTCTTTGAAAGACACAGTCGTAATGAAAAAGGGAGATAATCTCTTTAACTTGTTCCAAAGCAAGTTGTTGAAGCTTTTCTTTTTTGAAAGACCATAGGAATTTTTTTTTTTTACTAAAGCCTTACTTTCCCTAATTTTTTTCCAGGTGGACATAGGGGTGTTTGGGTAAGCTACCGGTCATTATGTTGCACTCAAGAAGCAAATAGTGTTAACTTTCTTCTTTAAAGTAAACTCTCATTTCATGAACTTGGTGTTTTTGTGAAGCTTAATGGTGAACCACTCTCTTAAGATCCATCACTTTAGAAAGAGTCATTTTAAGAAGTATTGAATTTAGCCCCCATATCTGATCAAACCTATTACTTTTTTTATACTTTAAAGCATATTTAGACTTTCAAGATGCATTTAGATATGCAAGACTCAGAAATTCCCATTGTATCCTGAAGACAGTAAATACCTGTGCTTTATGGAAGTATGCAAGTTACATGAATAATCTGATTTTACTCAGTTACATAACCGATTTTCAGATATTTTGGGAAGGAAAATAGCAAGGTTATAAATTTGTATATAGCCTATCATTCTTAAAATTTTGGAAACATTTGCTAATTTTAAGTACAATGACCACTTTTGTAATACAATTAGGTTAAATGCATAAATGAGGATATCTAATGAATATTCCTTGGCAAGTTTAACTTTCATTGAGTTCCTTAAACATGTTCACACTTCATAGTAATGGTTAGTATTATTTTTTTAAGTTTAATTGGGATTGTTGGACTTCTGCAACTCTGTGAAATTCAACAAATATCTATTCTAGTGAAAGGACTCGGGGTTATACAAAGATGACTGCGATTTGGTGCTCTAAATTTTAAAGCACATCTGCACAACTTTTTTGGCACATCTGTGACTACATAAAACCCAGGTGATTGAGTGGGTATTAAAGACGGGATAATTCTTTATGGAGAAGCAATTTCCCGGGTCATCTTATTTGTAAAATAAAAATCATTGCACAGTAGTTTGGACTTACATATTTTCAATGAGACTCATTTAAACCACTCAAGAATTCTAGTTTAAACAACAGCAACAACAACAACAAAACCCACAGCAGGGTCCTAGAACTAGTTAGTTGCCAAGGCAAAGAGAGATGCCTAAGGGTTTGTGTCCATCTTTATGCATCAAACCATCATCAAATTCAGTCCACACTGCCAAGGGCTGATGAGACAGACACTCATCGCACGAAATGGAGGCAAAGTGCTCACTCCACTTCTAAGAGCACTTAGGCATCTGGAACGTAATGTTTCCGCCCACGCGGATGGTTGGGCAGTGGATTTCACGCCAACTCTTGGTGGGAGACAAAGGAGAGCGAAGATGGTCGCGCCTGTTCCGTGGCTCTCGCCCAGAGGAAAGCAAGCTACGGTTCCCAGGATCAGACACCTCCATGAGCTCTTTGTGTGGACGCGCTCAGAAAGGAGTGGCCGTCCGTCTTGTCTCCTGCTTTTACCCCTCTTCTGCCCCCCACCATCCAGTGTGCTGATGTCAAGGCAAGTCCCCCCAATATACTAGCCCTCGACAAAAAAAAGCCTTTGGGCTCCAGTTGGGGTCGCGGGGCTGGGAATGAATGAATGAAGCCAGCCCAGAACGAGGTTGGGAAGCCGGCTCGGGTGCCGGTTCTGCGGGAGGCGCGCGCCAGCCGCCCCGATCCTATTGTCTGCCGTGGGGTGGGGGCAGGGCCGGGCCCGGGGGATCCCCGCCCGTTCTGGAGAGCGGCTGAAGGGGAAACTGAGGACCCCGGGCCGGGGACACGCGCGGGATGGTCAAGCCAGCCAGGCCACCCCCACCCGAATTGCACGGGCTCGACCCCGAGGTGTCCGAGGAGGCAGAGGCAGAGGGAGCGGGAGCGGGAGCGGCGGCGGCGGCCCAGGCTGCAAATCGCCGTCGTGTGGTTGCTACTGGCAACCGAGCCTGTGCCGAGCGCGCAGCCCCTGGAAGGAAGGGAGGCAGGGAGGCAGGAAGGTGGCGGCGAAGAGGAGCCACGGAGGCGCTGCCTGGGCCGCTCACGTCGCCTCCCTCGTTTGGCCAGGGCCGCCTGCGCTCTTTTGGCGGCTCCGACCCCGGGCCTGGTGGTGGGACTGAGGGGCCGCCTCGGAAGCGTCAAATTTGGTGGGGGGGGGGGGGGAATTTTTGTAAAAATTAAAGAAACAAAACATGGCAGCTCGAGGACCGGCTTCCTCGGCTCGTGCAACAACCGGCTTCTCAGGGGCGCCTGGTGGACCTCACTCGCCCCCCCGACTTCGAGGCCTTAGCACGGCGGTGGGCGCCCACTCGTCTCCCATTTCCCCTCCACCCCCGCTGCAGCCCTTTGTTCTCCACACGGTGGGCGCCTCCCGTTTCCAGAGCTTTTTCCACAGACACCCTAGATTAGGGGACGCGGCCACCCGGGCAGCGACCTCACACCCCAAACCCAACGAGGCCTCTGAGGAACGGTCTGGCGCACCCGACTGCGCACGCGGGAAGCCCCCCGAGGACACGCCCCTCGTCCGTCGGGCGGCTTCTGATTGGCCGGGCCGCGGTTGTCCTTTCCCGCCTTGGGTAATCCCGGAAGCCCCCTCGAGGACACGCCCCCGTCGGGCGGCTTCTGATTGGCTGGGCCGCAACTTCCTTTTCCCGCCTGCGCTGGGCTTTTGAGAGGTGTGAAGGACCTGGGGACGCACAAAGCCAGCTGGGTTCCACGCTCCGGGGAGGGTGGGTGGAGAAGATGAACCTAAGTAGGGACTGGAAAGCTGCGGAATCGACTCAAGCCCAACTAAATGGGGAGGGAAACTCCCCTTGGGCTGCCAGCTAGCGTTAGCGGGGCCGCCGCCATCGCCCCCAGAGTCTGGGCTCCCGGGAAGAAGCTGAGCGGGGTGTGACAGGAGCCAGGCCTGGACAGCTGTCGCCCCGTGCACCGAGATTGGGGAGCAGGAAGCCAGGCAGGCGTTCGTCTCAAGGCAACAGCGCCCGGCGGCCCCGCGCTCTCGAATCCCACCGCGCCACGTTCCCCAGCCAGCTGTGACGTGGAGCAAGCACAACGTGCGGCTGAAAATGCCGAAACCCGCCGCCAAATGGCGGCTCCCGCAGGCTGCCGAGGCGATCGAGGCGACGCCCATCGGCGGCTGCTTTCAGTTCTCGGCGGGCCCCCCACGCCTCTCCATTCTGCTCCCCGCAGCCTGCCTTCCTTTCTTTGCCTTTGGCTCGCAGCACCCCCGCGTCCCAGGAGCATGAGCGCCCCGGGGATCATCAGCCTGAGGCGGCGGGCTCTGCGGGGGAAATCGGCTGCGTCCCTCCCGTTCCCCGTTGCTCCGAGGTTCGCAGGCCTGCCCGGGGGATAGATAGTCCAGCCCCAGAGACCCATTTAGGCGTAGCTTCCCGGGCCCTCCGAGCAACATAGACTCGGATAATTGATTCGCGAGCCCGCAGCCAGCCATCCCTTTGTGACGGGTTTGCTTGCCCGGGCCTGAGTCCGTCCTCGCCGCCGAACCAGCCGCACCAAAAAGGCCCCTTTCCCTTTTCCCCTTTGCAATCGCCGTCCACCAAGCGGGGAACCTTCAGGAGAGGGGAAATCTTTATTGTTTTAATCATTGATTTCGCAGTTTGGCCCCCCTCCATCTCCCAAAAAGCTCAGCAGTGCGAGGCGGGCCCCAAGGCTAAGCGATCATCTGGAATTCGACGCGCTTTTCGGGGAAGGGGGGAGCCGGGCAGGTGATGCCGCCTCATGCCCGCACTTTTGGGGTGGCCTTCCCGCGGCCCCGGAGCTCCCGGCCGTCGCCCTGGCAAGCCGCGGGTCGCAGCTTCGCACCGACGACCTCGATTTCCCCGCGCCGGGCCCGCGGGGTCTGCGACTCGGCCTTTCAAATTTGGCGGGAGCCGGAGCGGCCCAGCCGAGAGCGGCGCGGCGCGGGGCGAGGCGAGCGGCGCACGCGCAAAATGGCCTCCCACTGCCGGGCGGCCTGGCACCCGCGTAGCGCCGCGCCGCGCCGCCCCGCTCCGCTCACTCCCCGCTGGGCGATCGGCCGCCCAGGCCTGAGCTGTAGCCCCGTCCTCGCTTCGGGGAGCGGCTGGGGCGGCGCAGAGGGCCCCCGAGAAGGCCGATTTCCTCCGTGGGGTGGTCTCTGGGGGAAAAGGCTTCCCTGACCTTTTCCTACCCAGGCAGAGCGCCGGGGAGAAGGAGGTCATTTTTCTCCGGGTTGCCGGCCCGTGCCCGCTCCATCAGGCACCAGAAGAGAAGCAGCATTTTGTGTTTGTCCTTCCCTTTTTCTTTTTTTGGGGGTCAGGGGGAGCCGTTTTCTCCTCCACCCCTACCACTCCTTTCCCCCCTCAGTCCAGGCTTTATCTTCCTTCCATGCCACGCCGTGCGCTCCCGGTCTTGAGCTTTTAGCTTGATCTCTGGTCTGGACTAATTCGCGGGGGTTGAGCCTTTCGCGCTCCCTCCGGCGGCGCCTACACGGACTTTGTCTGGCTTTGGTCACCTCTCACCTGTTCTGGCACCTCGTAATTTTTGACACGTCTCCCCAGGACGCTGGTTCTTTCCCCCTTCTTTCCCCCCCCCCCAAAAAAAAAGCCTTCCCCAACTTCGGCTCTAGTTGACTTTGGAGAAGAGAGTCATCTGCAATGAGATGGAAATCACGTTCGTTTGCAGTCTGGGTTTCATGAGAACCCCACAATCAGAGCCAGAAAATAGTGTTTTTTACTGAAATGTAGATCAGTCCGAGGGAACCCAGCCTGCTATTTCGGGGAATTCCTTCTCAGAGTCGAGATTGAACGGCAAGAGTCTGAAAATGGGAGGATTGAACTCATTCTTGGGTTTCTATTGAGGGATCATTTATTTGGAGGGTTCAATGAAACCGGGGTGAGTCTTCCACAGGCACTTTAACTTGTTAGAAAACCTACAAAAGGTTTCAGAGTAGCTTTTCCAGTGATAAATGACTCTGGAGGTCGTCGACTTGATGAAGCCATTAGTTGATATTCAAATTTCATGCAAGACTTCTAGAAATTGCTCACTAAGAAAAAGAAACTGGTGCAAATAAAGGAAATCCGTTTTAAGAACCAAAGGAAGAAAAAAAAGTTAGAAAATTAGCTGCGGAAACAGGAAACACTCGACTGTGTAAACATATTCGGAGACTTCATACTCAAAACCAAGCGATCTTGAGATTTGTAAGATCCACAGGTTTGGTCAAGGTATTCCCGGGAGTATTTGCCAAGTGGGTTACTGGGAGACTCTTAACATGAGGTACTTTCTGGCTCATTTAATTCTATGGTCTCTGTAATTCTATGAACTTTTAGTTCAAAGTTCACTTCGGGGGAGTCAGACTTTTTTTTAAAGGACTTTAGAAATAATCACCTGTTGTGCTCATTTTATATAGAAAGACCTTCAAGTGAAACGACATAACTAACCCAAAAGTCTTATGTTGGGAGCTACTTAATACTTTTTGCACCATGCTAGAGGTCTGTCTGTCTGTCTGTCTGTCTATCTATCTATCTATCTATCTATCTATCTATCTATCTATCTATCTACCTACCCATCATCTATCTCTTTTAAAGGATCATTATAAAATATATTTATCAAGACTTTCTGCATCTTTTTGGATGTGAGGAAGACTTTTAAAGACAGTATTTCAGAATCTTCATTTTATAGAAGCACTAAACTAAATCAGAATTTCCAACTGTTATTCCAGGAACAATGTGAAGAGATTTGCCAAACCTCTAAAATATAGAAAGCAATGAAAAAAAACTGTCATCCTTGCCTAAAGAATTCCAAGAGACAAGGACCCATAAGCAGATTTTCTGAAGTTAAAACCCACCCCCTGGAAAATTATAAACTTTAAAAAAATCAAGCATTTTGATTTCTTGTTTGTCAGTGCAAGTATTTCATGGGCAGTTTTTAAATTCTTACTAATTCCATATAAAAATTAGCTTGATAGGCCTATGGGAAGAGTGAATCAAAACACTTCACAAATAAATGAACTGCAACTCCAAATACTGGGAAAATAGAGTAAGGGGAAGAAGAAAACCCTGACATTTCACTCTGCCAGCTGCCTTTTACCTCCAAAGATCGTACATTTGCACATATAGACATGAAAACGAAGAGGTAAGGTTGGCAGAGTAAGTGAATTGAAGGGTAACTTTTTTTCCAACCTAGTGCAATTAACGGCCCGCCGGCAATTTTAAAAGTAAAAGTACTTGTAAAGCTGTATGCATGTGTAAAACAAGATAGATCACTATTGACACAGCAGCAACAAGCCTCATTTTCCTTTTGCATTTAAGCGAAAACCTGTGAAATCAATTTAGGATTTTTCTGAAGACTATTTTGCCAACACTAACTTTGTGAGATAGAATTGTAGGATCATTTTTAGAAGCAAATGCCAAACTTCAAGCTAATTTCTCATGAATGTAGCTTTGACTGCTTTGAGTTACAAAGTTAGCAGGTCTCACATAGGCGTTTTTAAGTAGAAAAAATTTAAATGGTAGTTTAAGATCTTACTTGTTAGTACTATGATGGCTGGTTATGAGAAAATGCAACACAAAGTTATACAACAGTACTTATTTAAAAATCTAGTTGAAATATTCCTAAAATGTAAGCAATTTTTAGGGAAAAATCCCCTTTCAAATGGAAAATTTTCAAGCATGGTATATTACATACTATGTGATATGCAATATCTAATATTTGTTCATTTCAACAATAGGTCCACTATAAAAAGATTAAGAGATATGAAGTCTTTTAAGTTTCATGTTGACCTTTTAACTTGATTTTTTGTAAATTATTTGATAGTCCACTGGTATTTCTATTCTTTGAATGTTTTTTATCTTTCCTAGAATCCAAATTACCAAAAACTTATGTTAGCTTTTGTCTTTGAGAAAAGCCTAGAAAAATAAGTTGAATTCACTAAAGTTGGCAAACATGGGAAACTTTTACTTCAAAGATTGTAGAGTAAATAAACAAATACATCTTCCATTGGGCTTTCAAGCAATTATACAACAAAGCATGTATTTCTTAGCAACATCACTATTTAAGACAACAATGGGTTCTCATTAGCTTTTACCTGTCATAATCCACTGTAGGGGTCCAAAACACCTGCACATTGTGCTTTTCATATCAAATTTTTATTAAAGTCTTAGCTATTTTCTAAATGAATATCCTTTTTATTGGATTTTTTCCAATTACAAATGAAATTTAAATTTACATCTATAATTAGAAACAACACTTACAATGGGACTGTACAAATTCAGGTCAAAATAAAAATATATGTATTTTGTGGTTTTCATAAAATGTCATTTACTGTATTGTTAAAGAAAGCAGAAGTAACAGTGATATATGTAAAAGTAATGATTTAATGACTATAAGCAAGACAAAGCAATAGAATTGTGCTTCTTTTGCGGACTGGGACAATGAAATGTTAAGCTACGATTTTCCCATACAAACATGAAACAATATTCATATAGAATAAACACCCTCATAAATAACTGATGAGTGATGAACACACACCAAGTTCGACCAAAGCAAAACACAAACTGAAAATATTGGGGCTATTCATATATTAGAGTCAACATGCTCACTCTACTTAAAAATTACCCATAGAAGCTCATAATAAATTGCTTCTATTTCCAGACATTAGAGAGGACATTTTCCATTGCAGACCATTGGAAAAGCCTCTCTGATGATTTGAAATAACTGTTATATCACACATTAAAGTCACTTTAGATAAAATGCCTTCATCCAGCAATTTGTTGTTTTATTTAAAAACTGGTTTTAGAATTACAGCAATCAATATGCATTTTAAAAACACATTAATTCCACCAAAAACAATGGGAAACTATTTCAAATCCCTTAGTTAAAAAGTTCTTCTTTACTCTAACAATTACCTTAAAAAGTAAACATGTATTTCTAGAGAAATATCCAGATTAAGATTTGCCAATTGCTTCCAGTAGAAGAGAATTTAGAATTCATTAACCATGTGAAAAATATCCTAGGCTGATAAGGCTTAAGCATTGGGTATCTGCAAAGGTCGAACCAGTTGGGAGTATTTTAACAACCATTTCTGAATGCATGAAACACAATATTTTCTTTATAGTATTTATAAATATATCATACAATACTGTTTCCTGTTATGTCATATACCAATATGGCATTGTCCAACAAGCATAATGCCATCTGATTCTTACAAAAGTGAATCATTTAAACAAGTCAGTAAAATAAACGGTTGTACCCGCTTTTAGGCATACAGACTGTAAAACTGAAGTTTACTTTCCTTTGATCGGCTTTGTGTATCAACAGAGAAGTAAAAATCAAACAGGAATCAAATGGCTAAATATGCAAGAAATTGTTGTTCACAGTGACATGGCTACATAGAATGCAATCTTCTATGCATATTCTTTCTGTTGAATTTCAAGATAAAAAGCACTTGTTTCCTACAGGTTCACAAAACAGCATAATAACAAGAACAATCAAGGAGAATGTAATGATGTAGGCATTAGTTGAGATTAACAAACTCTGGCCCAAAGTTTATATCCACCGCAGAGTATTTTCCCATCTAAACAATGGTTTACAGAAACCATTTCACATCTCTTCTAACACACAGAAAAGAAATCTGGTCTGTGTTCTCAGAAACCAACTCTTCATAAGAACATTCTTTTTCATTTTAACGTCCACATGAATATCATATCTTAGTTCATCTTTTATAGCCGAATGTAATGTCACTACAAAAGAAAGCGAATTGGACGATAGTCACATGTATTAGCATCTATAAAGCTGTAATGGCATGAAGATAGCTATATAAATCAGGAGTTTAAAATGGTTTCCTCAAGAGTCTCAGGGATCAACCAGAAGATGTTGCTGACGACCCATTTACTGATGATTTCCGAGGTCTGTTGGCAAAGGAAGATTGGTGGTTACCGCTGGGACTGCTGCTGGTTCCATTCATAGTACTGGAGATATGAGGAAACTGTGGATGAGGAGACTGCACTGGAGTACTGGGACTAGGCAAACAGGAAGAGGTGGAGGGAATCCCCCCTGCTGGGCTGTTGGCCTTCTCACTCCCAGAGTCACTTTCCAGTTCTCCAGCATTTGTCAGTCCATCTCTCTGGTGACTGATCTTCATTCGTTTACAAGTTGGTCGAACTCTGTATTTCAAAGGAAGAGGACCATTCTACAGGGTTAAAAGAAAGAAAAAAAATATCAGTCTTAACTCTGTTAAATAAACTTGACACAATCATCTGACACTCATTAGATATGCTTCTTACCCTTCTCCAGGTATAAATGTAGGCAATATCCATTAGTGTATAGTAATCCTTTAATGGTTCCTCTTCATACATAACATCAATCTATTGAGATAGAATATTTCAATTAAAAATCACAAAGATGTTATTTTTTGCCAACTGAATATAATTCAAAACATTTTTAAACTACTTCTTCCAAACATTTGGACAAAGGATTTTGACTCGATACTTTAAATGAGGAAAAACATTTCTTGAAATTATTAAGAGATTTGTTTTCTCGGCATAAACTAGAATTCATACCAAATAGAAAATATTTCCAATTTAAGTGCTAATTTTTTAAAAAAAGATTTTTGCTTATCTGAAATCAGAATCAGAAAAGAAACAGTTAATAAAATTAAAAAATAACGTCATAAAATTCATGAAGATACCTGGAAAGTATTAGGAATATCCATTTTACTTCTGAGAAACTTTCTCAGGTGCATCACAGTCATTGCTGCTGGACATCGCAAATATCTTTTATCATTCACCTACAAGCACAGATCGAAAAGTGATTCCTTTTCAATTCCTTTTAAGTCAGAAAACATTTCAATCATATAGCTTGACTACAATAAAAGGTCCAATACCAAAACGGTTATTAATGCTTCTCGACTATGATTTGAGTTTACTCTTTTATCAAACTACCAAGTAACAAAATCCTAAGAAACTAAGAATATCAGAGCATTAAGCACAAATTGAAATGTTTTGTAAGAATAGTAATCTTAGAAAATAATTTCTAACAACTATTGGATACATATCACTCTTGAATATCCAACCCTATTCTTTTATTTGACGTCATCTGAGAGGAGATAGTCAACAAAAAAACAAATGATCAGAAGAAGTAGAATCCAATACTTTTTCTGTCTTTGTAACATCCAACATACCTCCTCCTTAGATTTCTCTTTGTCTTTGTTTACTTTCCGATCCAATCTAAGAAAAAGAGTAAATTGTTAGTGAAACAATGTATTTCATTAAGGCAACAAGATGAAACAATTCCAAAAAATTGTACCTGTTTTGGTCAAAGAATTCAATGGATAAACTTATTATCTCATCATCAGTTATAATTCTTTTATCTTCATCTGCAACTTCTCCTCTATCTTCATTAGAGCCATTAGCAGCTAAACAGACATTTTTAGAATTAAAAATTTCAAAATTAAACATTTATTATACACAGAATGGAAATACTATTACAAGATAAATTTTCCCACCAAATAAAATGGTTTTCCCCTTTCAAAGACTTTACCATCAGCTGAGGGATGAGCTGCATAAAAATCTCTTCTTCTCTTCATCTCATCTGAAGGGAGAGATAAGACATATTTGGTAAAAAGTTTAACTGATTTAATTTTCTTTGATTTAATTTTAAGCAAGTGACTTACTTTTGAAAAGCCCTGGAACTAATTTGTATACAATATCTTGAAGAGTTTTATCAGACCTGAAAGGGAACAAATTAGAAAAGTAAACGCAATCCAACCCACATGACAAAAAGCTAAAAATGCCTGTACTATTATGTATTCTTTGTTTTCTTTGCACTATAGTATTTAACTAGGTTGACAATGTCTTTGATTTCTTCTATAATCATAAAAATAAATGTATGTATAGCACTCAGAGTAGAAACATTTTATATTCACTACTCAATTCCTCACTTTCACTGTATCAGTATTTCTTTCAAGTTACTAAATTGCTAATATGAATATAGACTAGAGGCGAGAATGAAGCACCTGAAACACCACCATCCTGACAGAGTCAAGAAAGAATGCAAAATTAGAGAATTCACTTTTTCCAAAGATGCTTAGAAAAATTTTAAAATCACTTAAGCAACACTGAACTTTGAATAAAATTAGTCATCATTAACATAGCAAGAGGAACCCTCTACAAAGCAGATTAGGAGGATAGGATAACAGTAAAGGGTCTGTGCAGAAATAAACAGGGCAGCATTCACTAATTTATGCAACTCCACTCACAATTACAAATGGTAATGTCAAACATTTTCCTACCTTATATTCAAAAGTGGCCTGGTTTTGTGAACTTGGACATCACAAATAGGACAATACTTGCTGGTCTCCAGGTAACGCACGATACATGTTTTACAGACTAGAGGCAGAAACAAGGTTCTTGTAAGTGTAAAAAAATATCAGACTGCTAAGCCTTAAAATTAGTGCCAGAAACAGAATTAAGTGCAGCCAAAAATATTTCTATTAAATAATTCAATGATCCGTAAGAACTTAAGACCATGCATCTTTTTGTTAAATGTGTGTTAAAATCACGGTATGTGCCCAAAGAAAATGACCCCATCACTTTGTACTTGCTGTGATATACAGATTTCATATTTTGGTACGCAATGTGCAATTTCAGGGGCACAAAGGAAATCTAAATTCTGTACTTACAGGAATGTAGACATTCTATTATCGTTGTGGCATCAATGAAGTATCCTCCACAAAGTACACACATTAGGTGAGGATTAAGCTCAGTGATCTTGATTCTGGTTGTTCGATGCATTTCTGCTTGATGAAAGATCCTGCAAGACAGATAGATTGGCCATAATTCAAAGAGAATTTGAGAGGATCTCCAATGCACTCTGAAACACTCGAGACTTCATAACACTGTACGGCTGGACCGTCCCACTGTTTTCCACAGGAGGAATGAAGCCATCAGACCTAAATTAAGGCCACTGAAGTGGTGGGAAAGGACCCATAACTTGTGATTCCTCGGGTCATTCCAGAAGAGAGAGAAAGAAAAGGTCGGGGTGGGGGCTGGGAGCCGCGAGCACTCGGATCTTTCGCGCATTTGTCTTCCAGCCCAGCAAGTCCCACCAGCTGCAGGAGCTGCCTGCCACAAGGTCCCGGCAGCTATTTCATGCACCAGACCACTGGGCTGGCTCCGGGTCTCCAGCTTTCGGGTGAAAACTTCCTTAGGAGTCTTCAATGGAAAACCCGGGAGCTTATGCCTCCCTCCGCTGCCCAGCGGTTCTCCTCGTTGTCGTCCTCGGCGGCGCCAGCAGTCGAGTCGATACAAAGGGAAAACAAATTCTGCTCTCTGCATCCCTGGCATTTCCGGAGCTGGGGTGCCGAGGCCGCAGGAGAAGCACCTCGAGTAGAGCCGGCCTCCGGCTGGGGCCTGAGCGTGGACGCTGGGCCGGACTGGGATGCCAGGGGGGGGATCGGCCGGCGGCGCCCCGGGCTCCGGGCTCCCTCTCGCTCGGGATTCGGAACTCTTCTCGGTCGGGGTTTCCATAGCAACTTACACTTACACTTGGCATCCGGCCACCTCTGCAACTCCGTGGAGCCGGGCCGCGCCGGAGCTTCAGGCTGGCGTGCGGGGTGGACGGCGGGCGGGCGGCGGCGGCGGCAGCGGGCGCGGGGGCGGGGCCGGCGCGGAGGCGGGGCCGGCGAGGGGGCGGGGTGGGGTGTGGGCGCTGCGGCGCGGGGGTGGGGCCGCCCTGTGGGGCTGGCGGGCCGGAGGGCAGGAGGCTGGCAACCTGGGGCACCCCGGGGGCGGGCAGACGAGGGGTAAAGGAAATTGCAAAGGGAGACCCTGGCCATTTAGGAGAGGCTCTTTGGGGGGCCTCTTTTCCACGTCGACGGGGTGCGAAGAGTTGCTTTCAAATCTGGAGTCTTTTGGTCTTTCCTGGTAGCAATCACTAGGTCAGAAACTTAAAACTTCATGGAGGGATCTTTCGAAAATCGTCAACTGTGCACTTAGCCTGAAACTGTCAGGGCTCAATTCGCAGAAATGTTTTACTGAACTGAACTTCTTTTTTAAAGCTGCTTTCTCTAATATAGTTCTGTGCATCAGAGGAGCGGTTGAAAGTTGGGGAGAAGGTTGAAATTAAAATCTGCTTGACAGGAAGACAAGAGGGCAAAACCCCTGTTTTATATAAATTAATTAGAGGCAAGAAAAGCTACTTTAAATGGCATGACAGCGGCAATATATAAAGAACCATGTGACCAGACCATTCCCAACGCTAGATCAACACCTTGTCAATCCAGAGCAACCATGGGCAAAAAAAACAAATGCCATTTTCTCAGCTTAACCTCTCTAACAACCCCCAACACGATGAGATGGTATTTCCAACAGATAACATACATTGCAGAGCAGTCACGGTGGGTCATAATTGACCCAGGGGGGGTCAATTACTGCATGCAATGTTCCTGAAAAAAAAAAATTACTTGCACTCCTTTCCTTTCAGAACCTGAAACAAGACAAAGCTATCTAGACCGTCAGAAGTACATTCTCCAGCTGCACTAAATAGAAATCAGGGAACCTGTGAAACTTGAAGATGCATCTGAGTTTTAATTCTTAGGGAATGGAAATGCAGAAGAGAAACGCCAATCAACATACCTCAGTGGCTGAGACCAAAAGCTTTAGAGTACCAAAAAAAAAAAGTTAAAAAACAAAAAGACAAAGCCTCTTTTATGAATGTGGAAATACTGGCAAACTAGCGACTTTCACCAGAAAACGTCAAGTGGGACTCTTCAGTTATCTTTAGATTACTTGCTCAGAAGAATGTTGTCAACGTATTGTTAATAGAACTGTAAGTGGGGCTGCAGAGGAGCTGTAGGTGGAGCAGAGAGTAACAATTTTAAATCCATTGTACTGAATGATTAAAAACAAGCCTTGGGTTCTTCAAGAAACAAAACAAAACAACAACAAAAACCTCTCCTCGTGGAGCCACTGGACCGTTCCTAGAAAGACAGTTGGCAAGGTGAAACCTGTCTGCCTGTGAAAGCAACAGCACACAAAGGTCTCCCATCACCAAGTTTAAGAAGAGGCTTCAGTGAAAAAAACTGTCCTTATTTCTCTTCTACTTTCCAGAAAACCAACACCAAGCACAAATACTGAGGCACAGAACAATCAAATGTCAGGGAAGGGTTATCTACTGGTGGCTTTGAAGGGTTAAGTCCCATATACTTAAACAAAACCCTTTCAAATTCAACTTAAGTCTTAATTCACACAAGTCCTCTACCTCTAGTTCAGAAGAACTTTGTCACAGTCTTATTACCATTTATAACTCTAGTAAATGGAACTTTGTTACTTATATAAAAGTCAGCTACATAATTAAGACTTCCAGAGCAGTCTGGCATGCCTGGTAAGGTTTAAGAAACAATCTCATGCTCCTTGGAAATGAAAACTTTCTAAGTCCCAACACAGAATCTGCCAATTAAGCAAGCAAAGTACACCACACACAATGGTACTAATATTCCATAGTCAGAACTTGCCATGTAACACACTCATTTGGGGCTGTCAGTTTAGTTGAAGGCCTAACACCAGTTATGTCAAAATGAAGGAAAACAGAAGCAGATTCTTATGTTAACAATCGGCCAGACTATTGAAATCTAAGAAATGCAAATGAACTCCATAATCTCGGTTGGGGCTCACAGTTCAACACAAGCTTGGGCTAGGGTGGTGTTAATTTGAGTCCCAGGGAGAAATTTGCCTATCAGAGCATCTAATGTACACCCAAGAACAACTTGATGGTAGAGGATAGGAGATTTATCAAGTACAAGTAAATGCTCAATTTTCTCACAAATGCCTGTGTTATGTATGTCTCTACGCTCATTCATTCATGGAAAGTTCTGTTTGACTTTATAGATAGCCTTACTAAGTATATTAGCTGAACAGGTACGTTATTTCAAATACCTCTGTACCCTGGGGCAGAAGAACAGAAATGAACTAAAATATTAAGCAGCCTACCAATTTACTGATAAAAGGAGCCTCTCAGGGTCAGCCTACTGAAAATACAATTTAAGTGGTAGTAAGCTATAACGAACAACTTGTAAACTAAGTATAAGTCCTTAGGGTAGCTTGATAATGTGTCTCCAAAACTTGAAGATTCAAGCTCCTATTTAAAAAAAAAAAAAGGTTGAAAGGTTGAATTGTTCATAACCTTCCAGGTATCACCAACCGACAGTTGAATTTGGATGAATATGCCCAGAATTTTGCCTACTTTAAGGGAAGGGGTTAATACATGCTTCTCTTTCAAATATTGAACCGTGACCACTAAGCCCACTAAATCCTTTTATTGCAATTGGGAATGATCAAAGCCTCTTTACTTGTTTACTTCCAATTATTAATTGTTAATTCTCCAGGGGGAAGAAACATCTATGCCGTGTCGCTGTCAAACCCAGAAGGCTGCATGCACACAAGGCAATCAACTTTCTGATGCTCCTTTGCCAAAGCATCCCTTTGCCACACACACTCCGACCTGGGCTCAGAGTGAGCCAAACCCACAAAACGTTCGGGGACTCAACCCGAACGTGGTGCTAAGTGCATCCTACCGTCGAGGTGGAGAGGGAAATTGCTGGGGGGCCGGGGGACTCGGGGGGGGGGAGATAGAAAAGAGGAAGGAGGAAAGAAAAGGAAACCTTCATCCAGGCGAATGTCCAGTTGCCATCATCACTCCCACCCCCCCTCCAAAGCTCTTCCTTTCCAAAGCCCACTTGCCCCCAGAACCCGTCCCGAGGAACGCTGCGAGAAACTCACCCGGGACCCCCGAACCCATCCCACCTCGCAAGTTTGCCCCTTTTCCCACCCAAACGCAGGAGGACCTCGGAAACAACCGGGGACCGCCATCTTACCAGCCCTCCACTTTCACACAAGTGTCCCTCCAAGTTAAGTTAATAACATTCGAGCGGAGGCTCCCCGCGGGCTAACAACCCCCGGGGAGGGAGGGCCCACCCCCGGGGAACCCGTCCCTATAAAATGGGGGCATTCTTTGGCGGTTGGGACCCCCCCGGAGCCCCTTTTCCCGGAGAGGCGGGCCGCCAGTCGACCCGAGCAGCGCCCGACTCGAGGCGCCCGTCCCCGTCGGGTCCCGATCTACCTCTCAACAAAGGGCGCCGCGACTGGGGGAGCCGCCGAGGCTGCCGAGGCAAGGGCTCCTCTCGGGGGCCATGTGCGTCGCGAGGGTGCCGAGGGGCGCTCCGGGGAGAAAGGAACTAAAACGTGGGGCGCGCGGCGCGGGGAGGCGCGGGGAGGCGCGGCGCGGCGCGGCCGGGGCTGCTCGGAGCGGGCGGCGGCTGGAGCGGCGCCGAGCCCGGCTGGCGGCGGTGGCGGCGGCGGCGCGGCGCGGCGCGGCGCGGGCTGCGGGTCGGTCCCGGCGCCGCGGGAGTCAGCGGGCGGCGGCGGCGGCGGGCGCGCGCTCGCGGGCGCGGGGCAGCGCGCGGGGCCGGGCGCCCACGCCGACTGTCAGCGCCCTCCGGGCCGGCGCGGGCGCGGGCGCGGGCGAGGCGCCGGGGTTGGGTGGGTGGGTGGGTGAGCGGGTGGGTAGGTCGGTGGGGGGTGACGCTCCCCGTCCCCCCGCGGCGCCCCCGCCGGGCCCCGGCCTCGTCCCGCGGGCGCCCGGCCTCCTACGTACCCGGAAAAGGCGGCCGGCGAGCGGCGATCGCGGCGGCGGAAAAGACAATGAAAGTTGCGAGTCGCTCAGCAGCGAGCGCACGGGCGCCGAGCGGCCATCTTGGAGCGAGCTGCAGGCGCCGCTGTCAATGGGCCACGAGCGCGGCCGGCGGGAGGGAGGGAGGTCGGCGGCCGCCGCGCTCGCTCGCTCGGCTCATGCCGCCGCCCCGGCCCGGCGCGCCCGGCCTCCTCCGCCTCCTCGCCCTCCTCCTCCCTCTCCTCTCCTCCCTCTCCCTCCTCCTCCTCCCGCCGCCGCTGCTGCTGCTGCTGCTGCGCCTCGGCCTCCTCCTCCTCCTCGGCCTCCAACGCCTCCTCCTCCTCCTCCTCCTCCTCCTCCTCCTCCTCCTCCTCCTCCTCCTCCGCCGCCGCCGCCGCCGCCGCCGCCGCCTCCCGCTCCTCACTGGGGGAGGGAGCCTTGGGCTCAGGCTGCGGGGTGGCCGCCCGGAGGTGCCTGCGATCCCGAGCGGGGCGCCCCGGCCCCCCACCTCCCCATTGTCTCGCCCGGGCCGACTGCGATTATGCTTCCCCACGAAGTGGCCTGCCGCGCCGCTGCTGGTGCTGGCGAGGGCGGTGTGGGTGTGGGTGTGGGTGCCCGTGTGTGGCGTGCCGAGGGGGAGCTGGAGGGGAGAGGCGGGGAGGGAGGGGAGTGGGGGAGGGGAGGGCGAAGCCCCCAAAAAATAAAAAAAATAACCACCGCGCGGCGCAGCAGGCAGAGTGGAAACTGACACCGGCTCCAAAATGGCTCGGCGTCCGCCCGCCCCCTCCCCTCCCCCTCCTCCCGCTCCCTCCTCCCGGCCCCGCCGCCGGGTCACGTGCTCCCCTCATTCCTTAAGGGCGGCCTGGGAATTAGTGTCGGTGTAGTCGGGCTCGGGCTCGCGGTCACCCCCGTCGACGGGTCGGAGGAGCCGCTCCCCCCCCCCGCCCACCCGCCCGCTGAGACATTTCTCCACTAGCGCCACACGCGCCTCCCGCCCTTCCTCCCTCCCCTCGCTCCCTCTCCGGCCCCGCGCCACGCCGCGCCGCCCCCCCCCCCCGTTATTTATTTTTCCGCCGCGCGCCCGGACTCCACGCAGCGCTCAATTGCGCGGCCACCCCGCTCGTGCCAGGGCGAGCGCCCCCGCCCCCAGGCGCAGGTAACGGGGAAGGCGCCGCCGCTTCCCGCGCGGGGCGCTGCACCCCCAAATCTTCTCCCCTCGCAGACACCGGCAGCCCAGAGAGCCCGCGATCCTCCCTCCCACCCACACCCCGGAGGATCGCATCCATCCTTCCCCACCACCCGAGGTCCCACTCGGAGCCCCTGGGATCTGCACCTCCGGAGTAATCATTAACACGCCAACTCGGATCAAACAGACTCGCGCCTCTCGGGTGGCGGAAACCCAGTCTTTATTCGCAATAGAATACTACTACTGGTCGCTTCCCTTTGTGAGATTCGCCCGAAGGGATCAATGTACAGTTAATACTCCAAGACGTGTCGAAGACTTAGCGTGTCCCTGTCCTCTCCCGCCTTTCCACGAGTGTAAAAAAAAATTATATATATATATATATATATATATATATATATATATATATATATATATATATATATATATATATATATATATAAAGCTTCAACAGTGATGAGTGGCACAGACTGCAAAGAGATGGGAATTTTTGTTTGGGGTCTTGGTTTTGTTTTGTTTTTTTCTACTGGAAAGGACGATGTCCAGCCCGCAGAGGCGGCAGTTCCGCAGCTCCTCGAGACCCGTGGGTCGTGTGGGTCGTTAGTCCCCAGGTTACAGCTGAGTAGCTCTCTCCAGGCTTTTGGAGGCATCCTTAAGTTTCCCCACTAAGTCCTAAAAACAAAACAAAACATATACATAAAACCCCGTGTACAGTTCACCTTTTTAAAGGCTGAAACACAAGAGGTACCCACTTTTCAAAGAGGCACCAAAAAGTCGGAGCCACTTTCTAAAGTTTCAATTTCACGAGGATTTTTAACCTTTGACAAGTCATTATCTGTCATAGGACTGTGGTTGGTTTTCTTCCTCCCCTCTAAAAGAGCTCATTTTTAAGTCGACTACTTGCCCTCCAATTTGAAAATTTGGAAAGAAGACTTCTAATCGAATCCTAATGGACAAGGTCCATCTCAATTCAATCTCAACGATGCTATCTAGGTATATAGGTTTGCTTTCTCTCTTGCTAAAAGTTTTAAAGTTTCACTCATGGTTAACATTGAAACGACTTTGTGAGAAGTGCCTTTTGAAAACTTTCATCTTAATTTCCAGTAATGATCTTCATTTTGAAAATGGTGGTTAGAAGCAAATTCGTTGTCACGACCATTTTATCAACACAGATTCTGAATTCCCCCAGTCTTGAGAAGAAAAACTTTTGGAATTTTACATACGCTTTTCCTTCACAAAGATCATTTAAAGTACTGTTTTAAAATTCTCAGAAAGTTTAAGTCAGTTTCTTAAAGCAAAAAAAAAAAAAAAAAAAAGTCATTTTCAAAGAGATACTCTTTGATTTTACTTTGCCCTACTGGATCAAAATCAACACAAGTGGAATCCACCCTCAAAAGTATACTTCACAAGTTATTTTAATTAGGAGACACCAATCAACAGGGACTAATTCTTAATTACTAATATCTTCGTTTCCAAAGTGAAGACTAGGTTAAATATTGCTTTGGAAACCCCTCCCCATTAAGTCCTTAACAGCCTTCATAACTACTGAGAGATGGTTAGATTAGCTTCCTTCAGCATTAATCCCAATTAAACCTCTATAAAAAGATAGGCAGGGCCACAGATCCTAATACTGTACCTGTAATTGTTCCATGCTGCAACTAAAACTAATCTCTGGGTTGGATCGGGAATCAGTGTTCTAAGGAAGGAAAAAAAAAAGAGTTGTTTTAATAAAGCTTTGAAATTACATTACACATTTTTTAAGATAGAATATATGTGTAAGTACCTCTACGTTTAAGGTCACCAAATATGCAGGTCTGTGTATCTTATAAAGTTGATTGGTCTAAAAGAACATAACACAAACATTTCAGCTTTTAACTCTGTACTGGAAAAGTTCCCTAAGTCCCCACAACAGCGAACAGTTTGTTAAATTTTACCTTTATCTGATATTCCAAACGCCAAGAAACATCGGTTATGTGAGGGAGAGTTCTACCTATACTGGAAAATACAATGATAATTTTGTAAATCCTATCTTGAGACAAACTGATCAGGAATTAACTCCAAAAAAGAGTCTACCTCACCACTTTCACCCCCACCTTAATTGCATTCATCCATTCTTAAGTTAAAACAATGTTAAACTTTACTTTCAAGTAAAAGTTTTCAGGTTATATCAAACTTTGTGATCTTCAAAGACAAAGTTTCACTTTGTTTCATCTGCCCTGACCCTTTTACTTTAGGCTAAGAGCACTGATTTATTTCACACCAGCAGCTCTGCATTCATACCTGCAAGTGAAAAGTGGCTCAGCTTGACATCTTATACTGTACCTACCTTCCCAGTAGAATTTCTAGAGAATTCTTATTATTCTGGAGGGGAAAATAAGACAAAAAAAATCCACATTTTTGCAAACAGAGCAGAAGAAAATATAGCATTGTAGTTTAAAAAAAAATCAAGTAACCTGATATTCCGTGCAAAACAGCTCTATTCGCTCTGTATTAAATTTGCAATCTTCTAGGAAAGTGCTAGAAAGGGAGGGAAAAATCCAAAGTTCAGTCTGTATTTTTTTTAAATTGCCATTTAAAAAAATGGGTCTTTAAATAAATTTTGTACCTTAGCATTGACTTATCAGCTCTTTGCTTTCCTGCTTCCAGTATGAAAGTTGCAGCAGCCGCATGACAATGTTTTAAAACCACTGGGTCGATATGCTTCAAGTCAGGGTGATCTAAAATAAATTAATTACCCGTGATGCTTAGGACAATGCAGTTTTTAAGTCAGTCATCTTTTCTGTAAGTGTTATTTTAAGTTGGATGAAGAAAATCCTTTAACAAGATAACTAAAATAATTCAACTATACAGACTGGCAAGAGAAGGGCATGGTCAAAGGCACAGCATCAGTAATTCTATTGCTTCCTGGTCTCAACTGCCTTCATCTGTCTTACAGTTTTATTAACGCGTAATATTGCCAGAGAAAAGGTAACTGCACCGTGGTTTTCTAACACTAGCTGGAGTAAGTTAAGAGGAAAATGAGAACGTAAATCTTTTACAAGGTGAGAATTCAAGACTGAATAAACGTTTCCTCTAAAGACGGATTGATTCATTGGAGGGTAACACCAGAGACATTAATACATCAAGGAAGGCGACAGAATGGCACTTCTTGGGAATTGAAAATACACTTTTCAAAACACATGCAAACTTTGACAGCTATTTTTTCTTTCTTTTTTTTTTTTTAAACTGAGTCCAGGTGGTGGTTCCCATTTCCGTTTAAAGAACTTCCACTTTCATACTTTGGGGGGTACAAATGCGCAACACTATGAAAACACAATGTGAATGATTGGGCTACTTCTATTTAAGGAGTCTGTACAAGCGATTTACTTCTTAATGTGCCTTTAATTCACACGGTCACCGCACCCCGCAATCGCTGAGGGGGGCGATTTAGAGTCGCCTCCGGGCCACTGGCGCGGAACCAAAACAGTCTGCACCCAGACTCTAAGATTTGGGTTGGGACCTATGCAAAAAAAAAAAAAAAAAAAACCTTAATGAACAAGAATGTGGCATTCACCAAGGGAAGCGGAGGTATTCTCTACGCTGGAAAAATGTCAACACTCTTTGACCTCGTAATTAATTGGAAACCCCCCCTCCTCATTTCAAACGTCTGCCGGCCTAGTCCCGGCCAGCAGGGATTGTCAGGGTGCTCCCCAGATGCAGTCAAGTGTCAAATCGCCTGTGCTTCGGCCCGGGCTAGAAATGGGGGACGTTTAGGCCACAAAACCAGCCTGGGAGCAAAGGAACAAAGAGCCTGGAAAGGAAAAAATCGGGACGGGGACGGGGAGCTGGCAGCGTTTGCTTGCAGGTGCCGATCACCGCAGCCCCAACACACAGACACACACACAGATACAGACACACACACTCCGTCCGGAGCGAAGTGCACACACAGCTCAGCCCCGACTTCCTTCCTCTTCCCGGGGCTTTCCGAGAACCCTCGCGCCCGGGCTCGGGCTCACTCCCGCTTCTCCTCTCGGCTCCGCGCTCTCCTCTCCACCCAGGCCGGTGCACTCGGAGCCGGAGCCGGGGCCGGGGCCGAGCGGCTTACCTAGCACGGCCTCGTCGGCCTGGGCGTCCAGGAGGCTCTGGAAAGCCGCCCGGACGAGCCGCGCGAAGGCCGGCGAGTCGAAGGCGCCGGGCTCGGCCAGCAGCTGCAAGCCTCGCTGAACGTGCGCCGAGAACTCCATTGTGAGCGCGCCGTGACCTTCGACACGCGCACCACGTGACCCGCACACGCCGCGCGCGCTCGGCTCGGCCGGCAGCGCGCGCACGCGCCTGCGCCTGGGGGCGGCGGCGGCGCGAGCTCAGGGGCCGAGGGCCTGCCCGGGAAGCTCGGGGCCTCCCCCACACACTCCGCGGCCGCCCGCCGCCGCTTCCGTCCGGTTTTCCTGTGTGAGGGGGCCGCGAGAGAGCCGGAGAGACGCTCCCCTTCCCTAACCCCCCGCTGAGCCGCTTTGTGGCTGCCACTCCGGGCGGCTCCCCCCGCCACTCCCCCGGCCTCACAGCTCCTCAGAGGCCCCCGGGAGGTGTCGGCATCCCGGCCCCCACTTTCCCGAGGCCACGCCCCCTCCCGCCTCAGAGCCCCAAGCGCCGGCCCTTCCCTCGGGAAGCTGCAGTCCAAGGCGACCGCTGGCTGCTCTTGCTTTTTCCCCGACCCTCCGCTGGCTGCCCCCGCAGCACTGGCTCTTTGTGAGCCAGACAGTCGATGTGTAATTATGTCCTCTCCTCCTCGTTGGGGTTTGGTTTTCTTTTGCCCCCCCCCCTTCATTGTGATTTGTCCACTACGCCGGTGGGATTGATTCCTTGCACACACACACACACACACACACACACACACACACACACACACACACACACACGTAGGAAACCTGGGTGGACGTGGGTGCTGGACAGTATGTCAGCGATTTGAGAAATGCATCCATCATTCACTTTCAGGCTTTGCAGATTCACACTGTTCATGTGCCACTTTGGCAGGGACTACAATAGCTTTCCAAAGGGAGCAGGCATTCGGTGCTACTGTAAGTCGTTACCGCTATGGCACCAATTGTCCAGAGGTTGTGCCTCAATTCAGATCAGACAGCTTGGTACAAAACACTGAAGAAGGGCAAGATCTTCATTAGAAGCGAGGAACTTTTGGTTCCCCCCAGGCTGTCAATATTTTCAACTAGTAGGTAAAATAGAGCTGCTTTTATAACTCGACGAAGTTGGGAAACAGGGTGATTCTTTTTTTGTTGTTGTTTATTTGTTTGGGTTTTTTTGTTTAACTGCGAAGCAAAATGGAACACGCATTCTTTTCATTAAAAGAATTGGTTAGAAAAACAAAAACTTAAAATGGGAGTACTATAGGGGAGGGATAAAGAATGAAGAGGTTTCAGTCTTCAAGAGACATTCATTGATTCAGACTAAACTTGAAACACTTCCGAGCATAATTTAGTTGGTTTTTTGTTGTTTTTTATTTTATTTTATTTTATTGTTCTACTCAATACAGGCAATATCAAG
The DNA here is from genome assembly GCF_024139225.1 of Suncus etruscus. Classification (NCBI taxonomy): domain Eukaryota; kingdom Metazoa; phylum Chordata; class Mammalia; order Eulipotyphla; family Soricidae; genus Suncus; species Suncus etruscus. The sequence continues at coordinate 27,003,817 of NC_064854.1, read as the reverse complement.
CTTGGCACCAGTAAGTGAAAAACACCTGAGTTTCCAACAACAAAGTTCCTGGGAATATAATTTAGCATCAGAAACAGATTCAGAAACTCCTCATTTTTTAAATCCAGCCTATTGGAGCATGGAGATTTAAAATATCTTTGTAGAATCTTTAGAAAAAAACATTTCATATTTATCTTTTCCTTTGTCATTTTCTTTCTAAATTCCTTATTTCCAATGAGTGGTAAAATGCCACTTGAAAATGTTCCAGGTATCTGATTTACATAGGGAATATTTTATTTACAAAGAGTCCATTTGTGTAAATATTAACCAGTCACAACAACACCCAAGTTATACGTGTGTGTATCACGTGTGTATTTTTAAGTTCTTAAGAAATTAGTGTTAATTTCTAATAAGATTTGAGTTGGTGATTCTAATCACAACAGGAGAAACAAAGCATTAATGCATGAGCATATATTTTTAAATGTTATTTTAAGAGTAAAATAAATGCGATTTACTGTGAACCTAAGTTCTCAGAAACTGTGTTAATAATATAACTCTTAAGTTATGACCTTATATATAGGTAAATACTTTCTCTTTCTTATAGGGCATTTATCCTCTTGCGTAAATATGTTAGGCCAAAGTGATGGATGGATACATTTCCAGCTCATACAGATTTTAACAATGATATATTTTGGTACTAGAATGATGATTTTTTTCCCCTGCTATAGTAATATATTTTCAAATTTTGAAGAAGACTTGGGATTAAGTATTTTAAATACAGATAAGACTGTGACTTTGACAAGCCATTCAAATACACTGAATGAGGAGAATTAATTATCCAGATCTAGACTCTTGGTTACTGAGATAAAAAAAAATCTATAGAATAAGTATGTATGAATATACTCTGAAAATGTAAGAAGTGTTATTTCCAATGTTTCTGTCACTGAAAACAGCATTGACATTTTCTTCATCTTCTAAAAAGTTGAAGCCTCACAGCCAAAAAACTAACTTTGGCAATCAAAGAGCCTTTTTTTAAAGAACATTTATATACAACTGAAAATATCAAAACTTTCTAACATCCTTATTTAATATTTTTGCCTCCTAAACAGCTAATTCCAAGGCAATACTGATAAGTTTCTTTTTTGGGAATCTAGGAATTATTTGATGAATTAGAAAGTTTCATCTTATATAGTGTTTTAAAAAATGAATCGGAATTCTTTTTTTTGGTGGGGGGCCACACCCGGCAGTGCTCAGGGGTCACTCCTGGCTGTCTGCTCAGAAATAGCTCCTGGCAGGCACGGGGGACCATATGGGACACCGGGATTCGAACCAACCACCTTTGGTCCTGGATCAGTTGCCGGGCCCAATGAATCAGAATTCTATGCAATTTAAAACATTATTATTTTATTTTAACACCACTGGCCTCTATACTGAGAATACATTTTTTTTTTATTTTTAGTTTTTGGGTTATACCTGACTGCTCAGAGGTTACTCCTGGATGTGCATTCAGGAATCACTCCTGGCATTGCTTGTGGGACCACATAAGGCCTGGGGATTAAGCCTGGGTCAGCCATGTGCAAGGAAAGTGTCTCACCCTCTATACTATGTTTCAGCCCCAAGTATTGAGAATATTGAGAATATTATTAAGATAGGTTGGGAAATTTACTGAATCTATGTGATTGGTCTACCCCAAAGACTATTGGTATATTTATTAAATGTATAAAGTACCTAGTTTTCAAGTACTTGTTATTAATATACATGTATATGTATGTATGTATGTATATATATATATATATATTTTTTATTTTTTTTTTTGCCACTTCAAGTGGTGCTCAGGGATTATACCTGGCAGTGTTTGGGACCATATGGGGATAGGGAATGCCAGGGATTGAACCTGGTTTAACTGTGTGCAAAGCAAGAGCCTCACCCATACTATTCCTCTGGCCCCTACTTCTAATTATTTTTAAGATTAGATATATATTTGATTTTGTGCAAATAAAGCTGAAGTATTCCTTAAAGAGTGCTTTGAACATTTGTGGGGAGATAATAAAGTCAAAATACTTAAGTGCTCATGAGCCATCCAGAAGTTTTAACCCACATGTATTTTATGTTTTCTTGTGAGATTCTATTTTATACCCACTCATTTTTTAAAAGAGAAAAATGTTTAAAACACTTGCATATTGTCTATGTACAAAAAGCCATTAAGCTATCTCTGACCCCTAAAACTGATTAGTTAATAGTTAAAGGTCTTAAAGCTTTGAAATAAATATTAATGATAATAGAATTTATTATTGTAATACCATTTAAATCACATATGGACATTTGGAAGGACTATTTAACTGAGTTATACTTGACATTTAAGAATATAGGTCAAATGATTTCAGTGACACTTATAACTGTATCTGGAAGGAAAAAATCTATATTCATTGACTATCTTACTTCAAAAGGAATAGATTGAGACTCAGAATTTGAATTGTCACGTTTTTCTTTTCACATTTATGATCAGGGTTCAGTGGTGTCAAATTGGCTCATGTAATATGTGTTGTTAAAGAGACTATTGAGTTTTCAGAGAGGACAAGAATGCTCTGGCTTTCAAATTAAACTCAAATTTAATTCAATTCCTAATTATTTGGTCATTGCTGTTATAATGCAGGCACATGTAACCTACCCCTCCCCTCACATAATATAAACTATCCTTCATGTATTGACTTTTAGGTAAATGCAAATTGTGTCATAGTATTTGAAGGGAAATGAAAATCTATCTTGAAAGAAACTAATTCATAGAAATGAAAAGCAGTGAAGTCAAACTAGAAAGATGAAAAATGTAATTTGATTTAAGGAATGAAGACAATTTTTTGAAGACAACTTTTATTTTTTAAAAACTATTTAAACACAGTGATTACATACATAATTATATGTATATATATAAACACCCCCTTTACCGTGCAACTTTCCCATCACTAATGTCCCCATCTCTTCTCTCCCCCACCCCCTGCCTGTATTCGAGACAGGCTAATTTAAAGATAAGGGAATTAGGGAAAAAATGAAAAGTAATCATACTTCATGCCTTTTTTTTTTTTTAACAAGATAGGAATAAGGCAAAGTATGTCTTGGAATTTCTCTGCATAGAAAATACTAAAATACTTCCTATTCAATAAGAGATTTAATGATTAAAATTAATTTCTGCGTGGAATATAAAAATGAAGTTTACTCCTTAGATCATAAGTCACTACTCTTTGCCAATAAAGTGATATAAAGATTAAGTGACTCATCATCTCATCAATCCCCTCAATTCTGTGAAATAAATGCTTTAGATAATAAGCACAGTTTTCCCCTACACAATGGATTGATTCTCCCCACCCCACATTATAAAGGTTGCCCCGCTTGCATTTACTACTGCAGTGACTTAGAGTCAGTCACAATGTAATATGGTTTAGCGAAGGGAAGCAAGGACTCATGTTAAACAAGCTTTATCTGAACATGTCTAATTCTTTCATATGCACACAGGGGGTCATTTAATTCAGTATATTTTAAGGACAGTGAATAGTTTTTGTTTGTTTGGAGCTCACAATCATCTATGCACAGGACTTACTCATGGCTCTGCAGGACTTACTCCTGGTGGGGATTTTGGGGTACCATATGGGGTGCCAGGGAACCAAGGTCAATTGCATGCAAGGCATCTGTCTTACACGAAGTACTATCTCTCAAGTCCAGAGATCAGGCGTTTTTACAAAGAAAAGAAGGAAGGTAGTGAAACAGAGACAGTGACAGACATACAGATATTTCCCGAGTATATGGTAAGATTATTATTTATTTTATCCAACACAGTTCATACATAACCCCAAGTCTCTCAGCTAAACTCAATTCTACTAAACCTCACACTCTTGCTCGAAATGGACTCAATGTTCATCTGCAGTGTCCAAAACTATCTTTATACAACAATAAAGACTAATTTTTTTTAGTGGGGCTGGGGGAGGTGGGAAGAGCTTGTTTCTGGTTTGGGTTTATTTTTCTGATATTTTACTAATTTATTTTATTTTATCTTAAATCACAGAAATTAGAGTTTTGTTCACATCTATGAATTCCAACAAAAATTGAGCATATGGGCCTACTCCATGAAATGTGATTGTTTAAAACCAACACTTTAAAAAATCTTAATTACATCTTTTTGTTGGTTTGTGTTTTGTTTTGGGGCCACATCTAGATATTTATACTTGGAGATTGCTCTTGGCTCTGCTCTCGGGAATTATTTCTGGCTGTGCTCAGGGGACCATATGGGATTCCAGGGATCAAACCTAGGTCAACTTTATGTAAGACAAGTGTCCTACCCACTGAAATATCTTCTCCATAACATCTTTTTAACATTAAATTAAACATTAAATTAAATTTAAATGTAATTAATTTACAAATATTCACATCATTTTGTTTAAATGAATATAATTTCTAAAAGAAAAATGGAGTGTGAAATTATACTTACCTTATAAAATGATTTGACTATGTTCCCTTATCAATGAACTATTTCAGAACAGAATTTATATTAAAAAAATCATTTATCAGTTAACTATTTCAGAATGGAAGTTATAAAAATGCCTCTTGGGGCAGCGAAGATAGAACAGTGGGTAATGTGCTGGCCTTGCAAACAAACCTGGCTGATCCAGGTTTGATCCTCGGCACTCCATACAGTCCCCAGCATCACCAGGACCAATTCCTAAATTAGATCTAGGAGTAACCCCTAATCGTACATGGATGTGGCCCTAAACCCTCCCCCCAAAAGAAAAGCCTGGAGCCAGAAAGGTAGTTGAGGGGGTTAAGGCATTTGCTTTACACACACTTGGCTTTACCGCAGGCACACTGGCAATACACATTGTCCCTTGAGCTCCATTCAGAGTGACCCTTGTGAACAGAACCTGGAATAGGCCCTGAGCACCACTGTGTGTGGCCCATCCCCCATCAAAAAAAAAAAGCATAAACTGAAATACAAATACTAAACAGGCTATATTAATTGTGTATTTTTATTCATTTAAAGTAATAATTTTAGCCAAATTTAGCTTTTATGAGATTACCTATCAAAGAAAGGTTGTGATGTTTCAGTCTTTTGAGATGTGTGTGTGTGTGTGTGTGTGTGTGTGTGTGTGTGTGTGTGTGTGTGTGATAGTTGACAGAATATTGCTGAAGAACTAAATATTTTATTTGGGGGTCATCCTCAGCAGTGCTAGAGTGCTAGGGATAACTGCTGGTTCTTTGCTTGTCAGGAATCAGGAATCATTCTTGACAAATGCTATGGATTGAACCCAGGTTGGTTGTGTGCAAGGAAGGCAAGTGCCTATCCACTGTACTCCTGCTTAAATCCGAACTAAAAATTTAGTTGTGATTTTCTTGAATATGTTATTTTCAAGAGACTACATATATATATATTGGTTTTTGGGTCACACCTGGCAGTGCTCAGGGGTAACTCCTGGCTCTACACTCAGAAATCTCCCCTGGCAGGCTCGGGGGACTATATGGGATGCCGGGATTTGAACCACAATCCTTCTGCATGCAAGGCAAATGCCCTACCTCAATGCTATTTCTCTGGCCCATTTTTCTTTTTTTTTTGAAATAAAGCAGACTTAAATAATAATATGTAAAATTTGGTTTTATTTGAAATAAATAAATAAATAAAATTTGAACTACATTTCAAAAAGCCTGAGTAAAATACTCTTAAACTCTCACTTATAGCTTTGGCATAGATACCCAGAAAATACCTTAATTATTTGTATATAACTGATGTTGACATCATGGTAAATGTGTAAATGTAATTTTGTAAATTTTTGTACTAATGTCTATGAAATAGATAAAACTTTTTTATTCCCCTCCACCATAGACTCAATTCTTTCTAAATGTCTGTGTGATTTTTCTGTCCACATTAAAATATAAAAGCAGTTCTAAATTTTTAAATATAATTCTCTTAAATTGAACCAATTGTTGTAACCATAATAATTGCTAGCAATAGGCTGAGAGGGACAATTATTAATATCTTCAATTTAGTTCACTAGTATTCATATAATCAATTTAGTTCATGTGTTTAGACACTTGGGCTTGTTTTACTTATATTTGGATAACTGTTCAATTGTTGAAATATTTTGTGCTAAAGGGAATAGGTATCATAAATGTGTAGAGAGCATTCTAAATTAAATAATAGGTCTTTTTTGTTTTGTTTTGTTTTTGAGCCACACAGGGCAGGGTTACTCCTGGCAGGCCCTGGGGATAAGATGCGATGCCAGGGCTGGAACCCAGCTTGGCCTCATGCAAGGCAAACTCCCTACCAGCTGTGTTATCACTCCAGTCCTTAACCAGCGACTTTCATTTGAATCGCCATGCTTTGCTAAAGCAGTTGGCATCAACCACTGTTTTATGTATGAACTGGTGCTGACCCGCAGGTGAGGGAGGCTGCAACCACTGGTCTCCAGCCTCCCCAGCTGCTGGTCCAATATACAGTCAGGCGGTGGGCTGCAACAGTAAAAAGGCAGAAGAACATTGCTTTAAACTATATATAAAGAAATGTAGGAAATAATAATGAAGATGGAAATACATGGGGAAATGAGGCCTCCGAAAATTAAATTCTTTTTTATAAACATGAAAGTGAAGGCAAATCTTAAATGAGACCCAAGTATAAAATTTGCATGAAATCATTGAGAAAAATTTAACTTTGAACTGCCAAAAATCAAAATTTAATAAAAAATATTTGTAAATTAAAATGAATCATTTTATAAGAACAGCGGGGTCAGTATATACATGTGGTATTTAATAAATTTATAAATATGCAATTGTGGGTGATACTCAGGGGTTATTCCGGCTCTACATGTAGAAATCACTCCTGTCTGGCACAAGGAATCATATGTGTTACTAGGAACTGGACCAGGGTTGACCCCATTCGAGGCAAGCACCCAACCTGCTGTATTATCTCTCTGGCTCACAGATAATAGCGGTTTCTCAACAATATGTGCTGAGATCATAATAGAAGAAAAATATTTTAACAGAAACGTTGCTGTTTTGAAATTTGCTTTAAATTAATTTTTGTATCAAGGTAGATAAAAATAAAAATAAACAGATATTTGTGAGATAGTTTAAGTACAGATTAAAGCTTTTTTAGAAACTTAAAATCATTTTCAAGTGAATACTTTAACTAAATTCAATTTAAAAAACTTTAAATAAGAGGTTTTCTTTTCACTTTTTTTCTGGCTACATCCAGCAGTGCTCAGGGGTTATTCTCACTCAGCACTCAGGAATCGATCCTGGCAGTCTCAGGGGACTATATGGGATACCAGGGACTAAAGCCTGGTCAGTGGCACACAAGGCAAGAAACTTACCCATAGTACTATCTCTTTGACTTCTAAATAAAAAAGATTTTTAAATTAAAGTTTTACTTTTACTTGTCTCAATAAGTACCTGTGGTCAATATTGTAGAGATGATGATATTCAGTGTCAATTGGTTTTCATGATGAATAATAACCTGTTACATTAAAATCAAAAGTGACTATGGAAAGCAGTCATTTTCCAACCAAACATTCTGTCAATTAATGTGTCACTGAATAACAACTGTAAATGACTAGTTAAACTGAAAGAAGAAATTACATTAAAAAAAGTCTATAAGTTCTTGTCATACTTTTTTTTCTCTCAACTCACCTTTATATTTTTCAAGTTTTAGATAATGTCTAAAGATAAAGCTGAGTTTGTATGTGAACATGATTTCTAAGCTGGATGGTTTAGAAACATTTGCATGTCACCAGGATCTTGGGCATATTATAAAATGTTTAAATGATAATCCTATAAATGCATATATATAAAGAAAAAATGCAGGGCCCAGGCAGAGAGTATAGTGGGTAAGGTATTTGCCTTGCATCTGGCTGACCTGAGTTTGATACCAGCGCCTCCCTGAGCATAGATCCAGGAGAAAGCCCTGAGCACCACCAGGTGTAGATCAAAAACCAAATCAAACCTGGTAATACTGTGTTTTGTTTGTTTGGGTCTCACACAGGGTTATTTCTAGAGATACTCAGAAACCATACATGGAACCCAGGATGGAACCCAATTCAGTCACAAGCAAAGCAAGCACCCCTCCCACTAGAAAGCATAATCCTATTTTATAGGATTATTTTATAGGAAAGATAATCCTATCTTATGTTTTGGGAAATATTGAATCAGTTTTTAGATGAAATAGTTGTTGAGATTAGAAATTTTATTGAAAAGGAAAGTAAAATATCATTTTGGAGTTTTAGTCAGAAAAAAGTTGAAAATCTTTTGAACTAGAGCGATAGTTCAATGATAGGGTATTAACTTGTATGTGACTGACTCAGGTTCTATTTCCAGCATCTCATAAGGTTTCCTTCCCCCCAGGACTTCCAGGAGTAATTCTTAAAAGCAGAGCTAGGAGTAACCGTTGAGCACTGCTGGTTGTGACCCCCAAACAAATAAATCAACAAATCTTGAACCACACCAGGTGGTAATGGAGAAACTCCTGACTCTGTATTAAAGTATGTCTTCTGGTAATTCTTGGAGACCTTGTGGTGTTGGACCTCCTGCATGGAAAGTGTGTACCCAGCCATTGACATACTTCTCTGGGACCCCAAGCAATTCTTTTGTTTTGTTTTGGGAGCAGACCTGATGATGCCAGAGGTCATTCCTGGCTCTGCACTCAGGAATCACTCCAGTGATGCCCAGTGGATCATATGGGTTGTTGGGGATTGAACTCATATTGGTTGTGTGCATGACAGGCACCTGACCTACTGTACTATTGCTCCAGGCCCCCAAAAATATTTTTTGAATAGGGAGGTTTTCATTACTTTGTGTTGGGTGTTTATTTATTTATTTTTGCTTAATTGACTGTTAGAATTACTATAAACCTATGTAAGTTATAGTTCCTCAAAGTATATTAACGATCACAAGATTTCAAACTTTAAAGTTATTACCTCTTTATTTTTTCTTTTCTTATAAAGAGTTCTTTTATTAGGCAAATAACTAATATGTAACAATCAAGAATATTTGTTGAAAAAATAGTATAGAATATGGAGTTGGAGAAAATTGGGTTCAAATTACTACTCAATCTCAATTTTTGCTCTATTCTAGTTCAAGAATTTGAACTTATTTTCACCCAACCTTATTTTTCTCAAACGGACAATGGAAATAGTTACAGCATCTTTTCCACCGGGTGTTATGAAGAACATTGAGAACCAATCCTTACCGTGGACTCCATTCACACAATGTTAACCAAACAATGTCATTTTGCCATTTTGAATTTTGTTTTTATAGGCTTTTTGTAGGCTTTTAATTAATTCATTAAATTTTATTAGTTTGGGGGCCACACCCAATGATGCTCAGGAATTAATCCTGGCTATGCATTCTGGAATTATTCCTGTTGGTTTCAAGGGACCATATCGGATGCTGGGGATTGAACCAAAGTTAGCTAACCTAAGTTAGCTGTGTACAAGATAAACACTCTCCCCTCCAAACTATTGCTCTGGCTCCAGGCATAAGCATTTTAAAACATGCAAATTTATAATTGTTGTGCTCTTGATGCAGCCATTTGAGGATGCCAGGCACATAAGCCCCTATTTAGAAAATGAAATAAAAACCTTCTATGCTGCCTAGCAGTTCTTTGCTCCAATGTGAATCTTCTAGAGTTACTTAAATGGCATCAGATACCCTCAAAAACCTTGCTGACCATAACTTTCTCAGTCCTCATTTATATCCTCCTTGCAAGGACTCTGGCCAGTTCCTATTATTATCAAGTTATTAACTACAATCTTCTGTTCACTTTCTTTTTCCCTTTGACTGTGGGAATGAGTCCAGCCACAACTCTGTCTCCTTTGCCCTAGGTCCCTCCATCCTAAGAAAGTCTAGTGGTTCTTTCCCTCTCTTCCAGATGGTTGTTACTCTGGTTTTTCTTGAGTCATTTTCTTTTGCTTAACAGCACTGTAGACAATTTCTAGGAGCAAGACAAAATGTCTTTCCGTTTTCCTCTGAAATGTTTCTAGTCTAATTTCAGTGAATGACTATCTCATACTCCAGCTAAAGCATACTCCAGTTTTAGTCTACTGTTAGAAATGGAGATAGATACGAAGCTATGAACAATTCAGTAAGTTAGGGCAAAAAATGGTATGTGGTTTTGTAACCACAATACACTGGAAACAGAGCCTTGCCATAATACCAACAATTTTTCCTTTTCCTCTTTGCAGATATGTGATCTATCCTCCTCCTGAACTTAGCAACCACTGATCAGACTACTTTGTCTCACTATTATCATGTCTTTTCAGGAATATCTTACATAGATATGGACTCGATCTTTCTGTTTCTAGATTTTGTGGCTGAATATTCTTACCATGTATTAAATATATACCTCACATTTTGGAAGTTTGTTTATACATCTTTACTTTATAGGAAGACTGACATTGGTAACATTTTTTAACAGAATAAAATCCAAAGGCTTTTTTTTTTTTTTTTTTTTTTAAAGGACAGATCCTGAAAAGAAAAAAATAACATTCAGCATTTATTTTACAGCAGTTTTCCCAAAGCAGCTTTACCCTGAAAAGAAGAATAGGTTCTGCAAATTTCTTCCCTGGAATTGCCTTTAAAAGCTGTGTAATTAACAGCTTTGTTTTGTTTTGTTTTGTTTTGTGGCCACACCCAGCAATGCTTAGGGCTTATCCCTAGATCTGTGCTCAGCAATCATGCCTGGCAGTGCTTGGGGGATCAAATGGGGTGCTGGGGATCAAACCCAAATTGGCCACATACAAAGCGAGTGCCTTATCCATTGTACTCTCACTACAGCCCCAGTGTTCCTGCTTTTATTATGTACTAGCCTTGTAGGTCTCATGTATTGTTGGGTATGATTTGGATGGACTGGGAATACTCAAAACAGTTTATATAGAATAATGGAAATAATGTTATTTTATACTTAGAAAGGCTTCATGAAAACATTTTATCTTTGGATAGTGGAAAAGCTATAAAGTTTTTGTGATTTATTGGTGCTAATATGTGTATCAGTAATATATTACTTCCTATTGATAGATTCTTACCTTGTAAGATTATACCATAGTTTATTTAGTTGTCATCATTTCATTTATGTTTATTACTTTTTTTTTTTTACTAAAGCACCATGATTTACAAAGTTACTCAGTTGGGTTTTAGATATGCTATGTCTCAGCACTAATTCCATCACCAGTGTGACTTTCTCTTCACCAGAGTCCCCAGTTTTCTACCCACCATCATAGCAAATTTACTTTTATATTTATTTGTTACAACACAAAGGCAAATGGTATCAAAACTTCAGGTCAAGTGTCAGTTTGAAATAATCGTCATGCCGTTACTAAAGTAGTTTCAAGGGATTTATTGGTCTGTGATTGGTTCCAGCTGAGCCATTTGTGATACTGTTTAGACTTACTGAGCTTGGTAAATTTCTATATAACTTTCCCAAAAGATTTCCTGGGATAGTATTGGGCTCACACTACTATAAAATTTGGAGGTCTTGAGCAGCTACTTGCAGATGCATGATCCAAGATTTATAAATCTGATGTAAATTGGGTGGCATGACAGTTAGATAAGGTTAAGTCACGGAACTGGGCTATTTCAGAGGGTAGAGAATGTGGCGCTGGGTTGCTGTGTTCATGCAGAAAGAAGAATCTGCCTGCATCCATTCTGAGAATTCCATAGATGTGTCAGCCTGGACCAGACTACTCGGAAAGTATTGGTGGCTCTTAATTTCATTTGAAACTTGGTAGAGGATCTGGAGCATTTTCCTCTATACCACTCTACTATACCACTTATATACACAGATCCCCTGGACCCATATTTCCCATCTATCACTTCTCCCACCCTCATTTTCTTTCCTTCTCTGCCTTTCTTTATAAGTTGGAGCCAACAGCAATCTAGGCATCCTCTCTTTAAAATATTCCACACATTCTCTTTAAAACATTCCAATTATTCTATATATCATATATAAGTGAGATCAACCTGTTTGTCATTTGATTTATATTTAAATTGTTTCTAGGTCTTAGAGATTCTGAAGAATTAAAATGTGCATGCTGGTTTTGTTTAGGTATATAGTCTTATTTCTTTTTTTATGATGGGGGAATTTGAGCCACGCCAAATGGTGCTCAAGGGAGCACTTTCTAGCTCTTCTAGCAGTGCTTGGGAGACCATACCTGGCACTAAGGATTGATTGAATCAGGGTCAACTGTATGCAAGACAAAACCTTAATTCCTGTATTCTCTCTTAATTCTCTCTCTGACCCCTCTTGTTCAAATTCAATTAATTGTATATGTTTTGTTCAATGGAATTTCTATGAGTATTGATCTACATGTCCATACTTTTGCCAATAACCATGTGCTCTCAATGTTGTTTATCTAAGTCTTCAAGTCAAGTAGTGTGAATCTTCTTAACTTTGTGGTAATTTTTTAAAATTACTTAAGTAATTTTATTTTGTTTGCTATATCCACCAAAGTTTTGATTCTGATTGCTGACTAATTATTTTTTAAGATACCTTTTGTGCAAGGCTAGAAAGATAGTATAGTGGATAGGTCACTTGCCTTGCATGTGGCCCACATGAGTTCAATCCTTCATACCATCTAATGGTCCCTCAAGCCCATCAGGAGAACGAATGCAGATCTGGTGGAAACCTGACTTTTGTAAATAGAGATAATTTATTTTTTTCTTCCAAATTGGTATTTTTGTTTGTTTTGGGGTAACAGCTAGAGATACCCAAAACTAACTCCTGGCTCTGTGCTCGGATATCATGCCTGGTGTGCTTAGGGTAACTATATGAAGTTGGTGAGAATTGAACCCAGGTTGACCAGTGCAAGGCAAGGCCCTATTCATTGTACTATCACTCTGGCCCCTAAATCTGTATTTCTTTATTGTCTTGTTTTATAATGCTTATTTGGAACTCTATAGGATGTTGAAAAGGGAATAGTAAAAGTAGGCACTTTTGTTCTTCATCTTCAGGAAAACATTTGGTCTTTTGGTATTAATTGTAATGTTAATTGAAATTTTCTCAGAGATGTCTTTCCTAAAGTATGGAACATAGGAGCACTGGGACATTTCTTGTATTCTTAGCTGGTTGTTGTATTTTATTTTATTTTCATCATTGTTTGGTGACTACACCAGCAATGCTTGGGGTTACTTCTGATTATGCATTCAGGAATTACTTGTAGCGGGGCTCAGGGGAACATATGGGCTTTTGAAATCGAATCTGGATTGGCTACATACAAAGCAAGAGCCTTACCCACAGTGTTCTTCCTCAGACCCCTGTTTTATTTATTTTTAAATCATATTGAACTTTTTTTTGGTTTTTCAGGCCACACCCATTTGATGCTCAGGTGTTACTCCTGGCTAAGCACTCAGAAATTGCCCCTGGCTTGGGGGGACCATATGGGATGCTGGGGGGTGGGGGGAATTGAACCCTGGTCCTTCCTTGGCTAGCGCTTGCAAGGTGGACACCTTACCTCTAGCGCCACCTTGCCGGCCCCCATATTAAACTTTTTTAAAACCTTTCTTTGTATCTATTGAGATGACCATACAGTTTTTATTTTTAGTTTGTTAACTTGACAAATGAATTATATTCACAGATTTTCAGCTTTTTTAAACTAACACATTCACTGGGTAAAGTTCACTTGGTCTTGACATATTACTTTTTTTAATATATTGTTGGATATGATTCATTACATTTTCTTAAGGATTTTTGTGAATGTTTTTATTAGGTATATTGGTCTAGAGTCTTTATGTTCCAATGTATTTGTCTCATTTGTAATGTTGACCTCCATCTTTTTCTGGAAAAAATTGTATATAAATTATTGCTAATTTTCCCATAAAAATATATGGGTTTGAGAGATAGTACAGTAGTAAGGCACTTTTCTTGTGCATGGCCTACCCAGGTCCAATCACTAAGTAGAATCAAGAATAATTCCTGAGCTCAGAGACAGGAGTTAGCTCTGAGCAAATTTAGGTGTGGTTCTAAAACCAAATAAAATTAAAATATTTAGTAAAATTCACAAGGGAAGCCTGTTTCTAAAATTTCTTTTATTTTCAGGCCTGAACTATGCATATCAAATGAATATAATAATATTAAATTTTGATGATTCTTTTTTTTATTTTTGTTCCATGACTTCTGGTGCTCAGTGAAGCATATGTACTTTTAGGATTCGAATCTGGATCAGCTGCGTGTAAGTCAAGTACCATACCTACTGTACTATCTCTCTGGCCCCTGCCTTTTTATTCTTAAAATAAATTTTGCTCTTTTCTTTGTCATTCAAACAGAAAAACATTTTACACTTGTTAAGGCATTTAATAAACAGAGAGTCCAAGTGATTGTATGTTCTTGAACAACACATTAGTGTGAAACAGCAATGCTTTACACAGTCAAGAAGAAATCAGACTGAATCAAAGGAAACTGGAATTGTAGAGACTAGAATATGGGAGTCAGAGGAGAGGGGCTGAAGGTAAAAATGAAGAAGAAAACAAGCAATTAGAAATTACTCAAGAATGTGGTACAGGTTCAGAGGGATAGAACAGCAGGGAGGGAGCTTGCCTTGTATGTTGCCAGCCAGGGTTTTCTCCCTGGCATCCCATATGATTCCCTGAGTACTGCCAGACTTAGTAACAAATATGAAGCCTTACATTGACCATTTTACTAGCCAAAAGCAGGCCCATAGTTCCCATGAAATTCTGTTAAGTTTGTTGATTTAACTTTACTTGTTCTTCACTTTAAATACTGTATTCCTGTTGTGCTTTTTACTTCAAAATAAGATATGTGCAGTGTGCACAGGAATTTGTTTATAGCTTTTTTTACAACTATAGTTCATCCCTCCAACAATCTAAGGGACAGTGAACTAGTTCCCCATTTAAAAAGCTTGAGGACCCCTGACATAAATAATATAAAAATGTAAAACAGCATAAACCATTGCTGAGGTGTGGCCAGGTCCGCAGGCAATCAGAGAGGGCTGTGATATAAAATCTAAGATGCTCAGTTCTAAGTTTGAATTCATGATGAACAACGAATATTTTGGTATAATTATGTTACAGATATTGTATTGTATCTATGTACATTTAAGATCCTTTTTATTTATCTTAAATTCACATTTCACTAGATACTATGCTTTCATTGTTAACTCTGGAAATCCTATTATAAAAGAACTTTGATTTCATTATGGACACTGTTGATGAGAGATCCCCAAAGGAAAGACCACAAAGATTTTGAAGGGATCCCAAAAGTCTAATCAGCATAAAAGAAGACAAAGCTGTTGATAACTAAAGAAAACTTGGATTATCAAATTTCCTGGTTACTCCTAACTATGGAATGGTTAATACAAATGTTAGCTGCATTTGAATGCTTTTCTCAATAATGTTAAAAGAAAATTTAACCAGAAGAAATAATACACTTAACACAGTATTAAATAAATGCTTGAAAGGCACTAATCTCTAATCCCTGGTAACATACTGTAATGGCTTTGTATTTTGTCAGTCTAGCTAAATTGGAAGTATGGTTCCTCAGATTCTCTTCTTTGTTTAGAGTTTACCATGAAGAAATATATGCATGAGGGAAAGGGGAGAGAGAGGGGGGAAGAGAGAAGAGGGGAGAGAGAGAGAGGAAGAGAGAAGAGGGGAGAGAGAGATAGAGAGAGAGAGAATGGAGACTAAGACTCTTGCCTTGCATCCTTCTCATCCTTGGCACCATAGTTATAAGCACTGCCAGGAGTCACTCATGAGTATAGAGCCAGGATAGTGTCTAAGCTCAGAAGGGATCCATTCCTTCTGTCCCCACACACACCCCAAAATAATCTGTGCAAGATTTCGAGCAAAGAAATGAAGCACCAGTCATTATTACATTGCAGGCACACTCTTGCTAATGCTCTGGCTCAGTTTGTTGGCTGAGGACTCCCTTGTTCATTGCCTGCCAAGCTCCTCAGCTGCTTTCAATACTGAGCCATTGGGTATAGGCAGAGGCAGTAGAAAGGCGCCATCCTTCATTGCCACAAGCGAGGGTACTTGCTCTCTACTAGCTCATGCCCAGAGTTTTCCTCACCAACTGCCTGCCCAACTGCTCTGCAGCAACTTCAAAACCTTTTCACTGTCTTATTGTGCTCCCATTTACATTTTTCTGCTGGTGACTTTTTATCGCTAGTTGCTCCCACTATTCCCCACCCTTACTGTTTTTCATTAACCTTTCACATGGCCCATAGCACTGTCCGTGGAAGACAGTTATGCACATGGAAAAGATAAGGCATGAGAGAGGGGAGAGAGAGAGAGAGAGAGAGAGAGAGAGAGAGAGAGAGAGAGAGAGAGAGAGAGAGAGAGAGAGAGAGAAGCATTGTTCTTTGCTCATTCAAGAATGTCCACAACTGGTGTCATCTGTCATAGGAACACATGACCTTGGTGTCTTTGTGTTGATATCTCCTAAGAGCGGCCCAATTAATGTGGTCATCTGTTCTCACTTAGGTGAGAGAAAAATAAGAGAGAGATGCATTGAATATTTTCAACCTAGCTAGGAGTCTAGTTCTATCTCATAAAGAGGTTTTTCCAGAGACAGAAAAGTTTAGATATTGGGTGGCATAGATAGCAAAAATGTTTTCCCATTCTGTTCTCTCATCCATAGACAGTCTTTTCATACTAAGCTTCCAGAAACAGAGGGAAAAAAAAGAAAAAGGAGGCAGGGAGAGATAAGAATTTAAAAGAAATAATTTGATTAATTTTATAAATAATTTCCCCCCGAGCAACAGATATGTGTTCATCTCCTTTACTAAAGTGTTCAGTCCCAAATGCTCATTGGTAACTGAATCCAGTTGCTGATGGTAAGTCAGGATCTCAGGAAGATGTGCATTGTCTTCTTCCTTTCTGGCTATTCTCTCAATATTTTGTGTGCAATAGACTGGTGAAAGAGCAATGACAAAGTCAATTTAGATCACCCACAAAATGTGGGGGAAAGACAGCTAGGGAGACAATGGAACTTAGTTGACTTAATATAGATATATACCTGTGTAAGGAAAGAAATAGTCCCCCTTTATAGCAAGAATCTTTTGGCTAGGTAGATGTTCTTACTTCCTTTACCTTCAACTGATTTGCATTTTTAACCCAAAGTGATAACTCAAACCAACACTTCTGAATTAATTGAGCCCTTAATGGGCCTGCAAATTAAAAGTTTCTATAATCTTCACCACTGTCAATGTAATGTTAGGTGGTGAACAAGCAGTCTAATGACATTTTCTGTTTATAATCAGGAGTACTCATCCTAGAAGACCACCTAAAGCATTCTTAAACTGCTATTCACTGACATGTGAACCTAAACCGGTCATTGACCCAGGAAACCCATGGCTGATGTCTAAGGAAGCTTTCTCTTTGGGGTTTTAAGATCTCCATGTCAGAACCAGCGTCACTGGAATAGAAAGCAAATATTTTGTGCACAAATCACAAGGTGTGATTGTAAATTGTCAGTAGGAGGAAGGTCTTCTGTTTTTTGGTTTCCAGGTTAATCTCTACTAGCTGTGAGAGAGATGTTTGCTGCTTCCCACAAGAGCATCAGGTATCAAGGACCCATGTCATCATCCCAGCGCTTTATTAGACTGACTACTTCTGGGTGATGAATATGTGATAGGTGAATTGTATGGCTAACAGCTCACCTCTTTGCTCTCTTATTTTCATTTTTTGTTGTTACAGTTGTTGTTTTAGTTTTGCTTTTGGCCACACCCAGCAGTACTCCTGGCCTATTCTTGACTCTATTCCAGGAGTAACCCTTAGGAATGCTCAGGGGACCATACAAAGTGCTGGGGATTTGAACCAGGGCCCATGGTATGCAAGGCAAGTGCCTTAGTTCTGCACTGTTTCTGGCCCTCGTCTTTTTTCTTTTTTCCTAAGGGGAAAGTTAAATTTTGATGGGCTTGTCTTTTTTTTAATTTAAACAAATTTATTACATACATGATTGTGTTTGGGTTTCAGTCATGTAAAGAACACCACCCATCACCAGTGCAACATTCCCGTCACCAATGTCCCAAATCTCCCTCCTCCCCACCCAATCCCTGCCTCTACTCTAGGCAGGCTTTCTATTTCCCTTGTACATTCTCATTATTAGGATAGTTTAAAACTTAGTTATTTCTCTAACTAAACTCATTCCTGTTTGCGGTGAGCTTCATGAGGTGAGCTGTAACTTCCAGCTTTTTTCTCTTTTGTGTCTGAAAGTTATTATTGCAAGAATGTCTTTCATTTTTCTTAAAACCCATAGATGAGTGAGATCATTCTGCGTCTTTCTCTCTCTCTCTCTGACTTATTTCACTCAGCATAATAGATTCCGTGTACATCCATGTATAGGAAAATTTCATGACTTCATCTCTCCTGACATCTGCATAATATTCCATTGTGTATATATACCACAGTTTCTTTAGCCATTCATCTGTTGAAGGGTATCTTGGCTGTTTCCAGAGTCTTGCTATGGTAAATAGTGCTACAATGAATATAGGTGTAAGGAAGGGATTTTTGTATTGTATTCTTGTGTTCCTAGGGTATATTCCTAGGAGTGGTATATCTGGGTCGTATGGGAACTCGATTTCCAGTTTTTGCTTTCCATAAAGGTTGAACTAGATGGCATTCCCACCAGCAGTGGATAAGAGTTCCTTTCTCTCCACATCCCCACCAACACTGCTTGTTCTCATTCTTTGTGATGTGTACCAATCTCTGGGGTGTGAAGTGGTACCTCATAATCATCTCCCTGATGATTAGTGATGTGGAGATGGGCTTGTCTTTTCCAAATATTTGTCCACTTCACTGAAGTGCAGGTGAATTAAACCTCCAGGTGAAGGAATAGTTCCTGAGGCTGTCAGATCTGACATGATGAGCTTCATTCAGGTGAGTCCTCAGGGATGGGCTGTTTCTTCCTGGGAACTTGTTGACATGGGGGGAAGGGTACACGGATGCTCCAATGGTCTGAATGTGGCCCTTCTTTGTTTTTGGGTCATGTCCAGTGATTTTCAGGGGTTACTCCTGGCTTTGCACTCAGAAATTACTTCTGGCTGCTATGGGGACCATATGGGATGCTGAACCCAGGTCAACTGCAAAGCAAGGCAAATGCTTTACCTGCTGTTCTATGGCTCCAGCCCCAAATGTGACCCTTCTTGTCAGGAGTGCTCTTGCTCTAGCTAAGATAAGGAGTCATTCTGAAAATTCATTTTAGCTCATGTATTCCTTTATGCTTTAGCAAAAAAAAAAAAAAACTAGATATAATAGGTGCTCAGAATTCTAGTTGGCCTATGTGAGAGGAGCTAAGATAAAAATCTCATTTTTATTTGTTTCAGTCTACACTTATGTAATGTCAACTGTATGCAAACATTGATTCAACGACTTGGACATAAAACTACTTGGAACAAAAGAAAACAAAAATCCTTGCCTTCATAGAGCATATGCTCAGGAATTAGAATTAGTTCTGAGCCAATTTTCAGTACTTCCCATTTGCCTCTCTATTTGCCTTTATGTTCATTTATCAATGGCATGCAGATGTCTCTAAGAAAGTAGAAATACTTCTTGATACATGCATTTGGCCTTGTTATACCTTTTTCTTCCTCGTGCCCCAGCACCCCCTCCCAACTTCCCTTTCAATGCTGGGATTCTGTGGATGTAATGTGGATAAAATATGTATGTATTGTTTATTGAATTGAGTCAGGATCAAGAATACAATAGGGTGAGTGACCGAACTCCACTTTTAAGACACATATAGCAAATCCCTGCTTATTTGAATTAGAAGTTGTTAATTTTTTAAAATAATTGTTAGGAATGAGAACCTTTCAAATGGTACTTAAGAGACTTTGGGGTCACTCCTGTCCATAGAATGCTACTCAGGCCTATCCTTGCTAGGGGCCACAGGGCTAAACCCAGCAGTTGCTCAGGGCCTTGTGTGGAGCAGCCCTTTGAATGATCTCTTCAAACTTGTATATCTTATGCACACACCCCCAGCACTACCTGGCATCCACACTATCCTAGCATGACCTGATTCTGCTGGACCCAAAATCAGTGGGCCCAAGCAACACTGCATTGCTGCTCAGAGAATTGAACTCATATAGCTCAGATGAAGAAGTATTTGGATTAATGCTTTTTGGGAAGTCCCTTCCCCCCAAAGAGAGTGTAGAACAAAGTTCTAAGCTGAATGATTAAAATAACCTAGAATAACTTAGAATACACTGAAACTCCAACTTTTATTGAATTTCTTTTTCTGTTTTTGTTTTTGGGCCACACCTGCCTGGTGATGCTCAGGGGTTAACTCCTGGCTATGCACTCAGAAATTGCTCCTGGCTTGGGGGACCATATGGGATGCTGGGGAATCAAACTGCAGTCAGTCCTAGGTCAGCCGCATGCAAGGCAAATGCCCTACTGCTGCACCACTACTCAGGCCCCTCTTACTGAATTTCTTTTTTTGTTTGTTTGATTTTTTGGTTTTTGGGGGGGCCACACCCGGTGGTGCTCAGGGGTTATTCCTGGCTGTCTGCTCAGAAATAGCTCCTGGCAGGCATGGGGGACCATATGGGACACCAGGATTCGAACCAGCCACCTTTGGTCCTGGATCGGCTGCTTGCAAGGCAAACACCACTGTGCTATCTCCCCGGACCCCTCTTACTGAATTTCTATTGCCAAAATATAATGAATAAAAACTTGTAATAAATATTTTATTTCTGACCTTACTTCAACCAAAATTCACTGTATCTGTTTCTTTTCTGCATGTATATTCACTCACATACATATATACACTTATAGATACATTTGCACTCATCCATATATAAAATAATATGAACACACCTCCTCAACATACTACTGAGTGAAAGTAGCCAGATACTAAAGAGCACATGTGTATAAATGTATTAGGTTCAGTAGGCAACAATTGTCAGTCTTCCTTGCTACAAGTCTGATGGTTGGCTGCTGAGGAGATTGTGACCTTCTTGAGTGGGAAGTGCTTGTGGGATGCTGATGTACTGTAGCTTTTTTTGGGAAGCACTATTTCTGGTTCTGTTCAAGAGCGACCTTTGGCAGTGCTCGATATCGGAATATTCTCTTGCCCCAATGTTGTTTCTTGAGATGTTGCTATTTATTTGTTTATTTAGTTTAGAAAAGGTTATGATGTATGCCTTACTGACAGTCAAAAGATTATGATCCTCTTATGATTAAAATAACACATTTTAAAATTAAAGTTTTCAAATTATTTTTTGTATCATATATTTACAGGCAGGTTGGATCTAGCAATTTTTTTTAATCTTTACCTAGGCACCATGATTACAAACACATTTGTAGTTGGGTTTAAGTTATAAAAAAAAGAACACCCCCTTTACCATTGCAATTTTCCCAATACCAGTGCCCCCCTTCACCTTCCTCCCTCAATCCTGCTTTCAAAATATTTTAGAAAGAAAATTATGAGGCCACCAATAGCATGCTTCCTTGACTGAGTCTTCGTACATTTAAAACAAAGAGTGAATCTCGGGCATTTTACAACTTAATTACATTAGGAAATTCAATTCTACTAATCTTTTAGGATAAATATTCTTTAGAATTATGGGCGACATTGAGACAATTAAAACTGCATGTACTTAAGGATTTGACCAGCAGATGAGTCACTAAGGACTGTATTGCTTTAAGGCAAATTTCAAGAGAAAAGAGCTGGAAGTTGCAGCTCACCTCATGAAGCTCACCGCAAACAGGGGTGAGTTTAGTTAAAGAAATAACTACGTTTTGAACTATCCTAATAATGAGAATGTACGAGGGAAATAGAAAGCCTGTCTAGAGTACAGGCAGGGGTTGGGTGGGGAGGAGGGAGATTTGAGACATTGGTGATGGGAATGTTGCACTGGTGATGGGTGGTGTTCTCTACATGACTGAAACCCAAATACAATCATGTATGTAATAAAGTTGGTTAAAAAAAAAAGGCAACTTTCAGTAATCAAAAACTTTCTGCAAAAGTTGAAGCCTCTTTTCACAAAGTGCAACTGACTACTTGCTGCAAGTATCTATTAGTTATACATTTGTAATTAAAAAAAAAAAGAATCAATGTGAGACTTTGTTGTATATGCTGATTCTGTTAAATCCCATTCTAGTCCATTCCATGTGTACTTCATAAGTCATGAACTGACAAGCTCATAAGCACATGCTTGCGACAGTCATTTGGATCTTCTCAGCTGGAATTCCTGTTCTCAGCACCTGTACTCCATGCACATACGTCATCCCTGGCTGTAATCCCTGTGCCCATCTGCTGGCCTGGCTTGCAGCCCACTCATAAATTTGGACTCTTGCCCTGATGTAGGTGCCAAGGAATAACAGTTTACACCAACAGCCTGGTCAACCATGTGAATACTTTCTCTGCCCAATGTCTGGACATGGCACCCCCTAAACTGAAGATCTGTGTGTCCTTCCCTTTATTACATCACAAAGCTTCTTGAGTGAGGTATAGGAACCAACAGTGGAGGTTGGAGGAAGAGGTCAAGGGAAGTAAGTGCCTTTGTATTTCTCCAGGTGAATTTCCCTGGGCAGCTCCACTGGGGGCCTGGATTGTCCTAGAAGGGTTAGTCTCCACAGAAGCAAGACCAGAGCCCACATAGAAAACATTTCCACCCCCAGTGAAAGCAGTCACAACAGAGAGCTGAGCCACAAGGCCACACACCAAAAGGATAATGGTCTTTCTCCTTTACCTTTCTTGAGGGATCAAAGGCTAAATTTATCTTATTTTTAAAACATTTTTGTCCATGATGCCACTTTACCTCAGATTTAGGACAAGAATTGTTTCTTTTTCATTCTTTCTTTTTCTTTTTCTTTCTTTCTCTCTTCCTTTTTTTCTTCCTTTCTCTTTCTTCCTTTTTACTTCTTCCCTTTCTTTTTCTCTTTCTCTTCCTTCCTTTTTCCTTTCTTCCTTTCTCTATTTCTTTTTCTTTCTTCCTTTCTCTTTCTTTTTCTTTCTTTCTTTCTTTCTTTCTTTCTTTCTTTCTTTCTTTCTTTCTTTCTTTCTTTCTTTCTTTCTTTCTTTCTTTCTTTCTTTCTTTCCTTTCTTTCTTTCTTTCCTTTCTTTCTTTCTTTCTTTCTTTCTTTCTTTCTTTCTTTCTTTCTTTCTTTCTTTCTTTCTTTCTCTTTATTTTTCTTTCTTTCTTTCTTTCTTTCTTTCTTTCTTTCTTTCTTTCTTTTTCTTTCTTTCTCTTTCTTTTTCTTTCTTTCTTTCTTTCTTTCTTTCCTTTCTCTCTTTCTTTCCTTTCTTTCTTTCTTTTTCTTTCTTTCTTTCTTTCTTTCCTTCTTTCTTTCTTTCTTTCTTTCTTTCTTTCTTTCTTTCTTTCTTTCTTTCTTTCTTTCTTTCTCTTTCTTCTTTCTTTCTTTCTTTCTCTTTGTTTCTTTTTTTCTTTCTTTCTTTCTTTCTTTCTTTCTTTCTTTCTTTCTTTCTTTCTTTCTTTCTTTCTTTCTTTCTCTCTCTCTCTCTCTCTCTCTCTCTCTCTCTCTGTCTCTTCTTTTTTCCCCCATATCAGTGGTGCTCAGGGGTTGCTCTGCACTTAAAAATTGCTCCTGACAGGCTGAGGGGAACATATGGGATGCTGAGAATCCAATACTGGCTGGCCGTGTGCAAGGCAAATACCCTACCTACGGTGCCTTTGCTCTAGCTGAGCAACAAGAATTTTCTAAGTGTTTCTGATGATAGTAGTGAAGGAACTACAACTAAGTGGATGAAAAAGAAATATAAAAGTCTGCTGTATACTATCTGTTAAAATTTTTGGCTATTTTTCATTGCTAGAATTGTGATTATGTTTAAACATAAAGTACTTGCATATAAATATCATGCCATTTTCTCTGTGTCATTGTATCCAGAGTAGATTACAGGTAGATGATAAAAAAATTATTTACAATTAATTTTCTTTTGTTTAGATAACATGGCTCCAAATAGCATCAGTATTTATTATTGATATACAAATTTCAGGCAGCCCACTAATTCCAAATCTTCAGGTAGGTGATGGACTCTTAAAAGCAAATATTTTATTTTATTTTGGGTTACACCTGGTAGGGCTTTATATTCAGGAACCACTCCTGGCAGGGCTCAGACAGCCATACATGGTGCAGGGGATAGAAATGTTAAGTGCTGGACCCGGAGAAATAGCACAGCAGCGTCTGCTTTGCAAGCAGCCGATCCAGGACCAAAGGTGGTTGGTTCGAATCCCGGTGTCCCATATGGTCCCCCGTGCCTGCCAGGAGCTATTTCTGAGCAGACAGTCAGGAAGAACCCCTGAGCACCACTGGGTGTGGCCCAAAAACAAAAAAATAAATAAATAAAAATAAAAATAAGAAATGTTATGTGCTATATGCAAGTCAAGTACCTTAACCGCCCCTTTTCCTCTTTCTCTCTCTTTTCTGGTGCCAAGCAAAAACTTTTAAACACCTATGTATAATTTAAAGTTAAAATATTCAAATATAGAAGAGGGACAAGAATCATATTCAGATGGAAAACACAAAATAGTATAAAATATGATGATTGATTCTTAGGTTGAAAATTATTTGAGGCATGAAACCCAGTAATCAATCTTGTAAATTCTTGAGAGATTCAGAAAAATTTTTTCCATTAGAAAAATAAAGAAAAATGTATGTATGAATAGAAGTCATGGATTTTGTGACTTTTAAGAAAACTGGGATAATAAATATGAAACTTTATTACATTTGGGATTAGTATGTTTTTGGCTAAATGACATGCACTATCTTTTTTCTATATCAAGTCTGATAAGTCAGAGCAAATAGATATGGAACTGTTTTACTCTAATTGCTTTAAATTAAGATATTAAGTACCTATTGTATACCTTGCATGTGCTAAGAACAAGGCATAGAAAACCCCTTGTAAAATTCAGGTATTGTATTGTTTGGTTGGGGTAGTATGTCAGTTCTCAGGGGACTGTGAGTTGCAGGGGATCATGAGGGTTCCCTTATGCATAGCCTATGCTCCAGCTGGAGCGACTTTTCCAGGCTGGCAGCAAGACTTTTGACCTGAAGGGTGAAGAGTGGTAAGTTTGTATTGGGATGGAATCTGATGTTCTGTTTGTGATATGATAGGCTAGAAATAACAATTAGACATGCATATGATGACACCTAAACAGGATTAAGGTGGGAGCCCAGAACCCAAGTCTGAGCAAGAAAGACAGCACTGAGAGTTGTCAACACAGAGAAAGTTCTTAGAGTCTAGGCATTGTTTGCAATCAAACCAGGACAAAGGTGCCTGGCCCAAAGATGCCTCTGAGTTTAGACTTGAAGATGACAAGGAGCAGATTAGAAGACTGAGAAGAGCATTGCCAGAAAAAATCAATGGGAAGTCACTGTGTTTTGTTTGCAAGAGGCAGATTTTGTTTGGTTTGAAGTTAAAAATCAACTGTTTCCCAAACAATATTATACTTCTTACCAAAAACTTGACAGTAGTGTGTAAAGTGGTATTGTTTCTTTTCTGCAAACAAATAGCCTATTTAGTGCCATTTAGTGTTGGAGTGCCATTAAATATTTAGATAATTAGCTGCAGAACTAATTGACCTGTGAGGGTGAGTCTTTGTAGCCCACTCTAGAAGGTCAAGTGTTTTGTTTTTGAATAAATAAAAATTGTTGCTTGAGAGCATGCAAATTAAATTCTCAGGCCAATTAATTGGATATTAAGGCTTGTTAAGAATGCTTATGGTGAGATTGTTCTATGGTCAGCTGTAGTGAGAAGCCAACTGATATTTGGGGACATGGCAAGTCTGTCTTACAGGAATAATGTCAATCAAAGGAGATGGCTGTTAATTACATCCTACAAATTGCCTGCTTGTTTTAGAGTTGGAGTTTCCCAGCCAGCTGAGTTCATTGCTTGTCACATAGAGGAGATTAAATTTGCCAGTACTATTGCTGGATATAGGAGGCTTGAAATAAATGTATCACCAAACTTACCACTTGAAGTTTGATTTCTTTTTTTTTTTTTTTTGGGCCACACCCATTTGACGCTCAGGGGTTACTCCTGGCTATGTGCTCAGAAGTCGCCCCTGGCTTGGGGGGACCATATGGGACGCCGGGGGATCGAACCGCGGTCCTTCCTTGGCTAGCGCTTGCAAGGCAGACACCTTACCTCCAGCACCACCTACCCGGCCCCTGAAGTTTGATTTCTAAGGAACAAGATGTAATGACAAGGGAACAAAGAAGAGATTAGGGTTTTAGCATTCAGAACTGAATATGAAAAAGGGGACTGATAGGCAAAAGGGTAAAGCTAAGAGTGGAAATGATCACTGTGGATACCACCAGCTATATTCTCCTCTTCTTTGCTAGCTCAATTCCTCTGCTCCTGTTTTCCATCTGGTAGCCTCATAACTCACTCTTCATACTATCCCACTTATTTCATTAGTTAAGACATTCTTGCTCAGGAACTATCCCAAACCAGTTTGGGCAGCAGGACATACAAGCATTTTGCTTAGGAGCCAGATGGAATCTTACTGTTAGTTGTTACACAAACCAGGTGTGATAGACACTGCTACTGGACCCCAAATCCAATCACCAGCTCCCTAAAACCTTCTTGGTTTTAGAAGACACGGATCATGAGAATAGGCATTCTCTTTCTGAGGCTCCCCCTGCCTTTGTTGTTGGAGAACACAATCATTTTATCTTATGGAAAAAAGACACCTTTCACAGTGCCCTGTCTGAATTATACCATTGAAATGGACTGCAACCTCTTGGGCGCTCATGGGGTTTCTCTGCACTCGTTGCTATACTGGTTTGCATTCCTTAATGTTTGAGTATTTGGTAAATTCTTTGAATCTAGGTAATGGGTCTTATTTTCATTTGATTACTTCATGTTAAGTAGGGGCAATTAAAACATTGTTCTGTATTAAACTGTCAGAGTAATTTCTGTCATATTCGCCACCTCTTTCGGCTTTTTGTTGTTTTGATTTCACCAACTACAACAAGATATGCCAGGGTGGGGTTGGGGATTCTCCCAAAACAATGCAAAGAATCAAACCTGGCTCCTGCATAGAGTTCAGCCCTTTGGGCATCTTCCCACAAACCTCCCACCCTACCTGTTTCGGATCACGTTTTCCTTCTAACATTATTTTCTTTTCTAACCTTATTCTTTCCGGTGGAATAAATATAACACACAACATAACACAATAAACAATAAATCTGAACTCTAACTTGAACCTTGACTTAGGGAAGGTTCAGCTTTCTTTGTCCTCTTTTCTTGACAACAGTACCAAGAGGTATAGAATTGTTTAATTCTGTTTTTATTTAATAATTAGTGAAAAGTTTTCTTGAAGAATATACTCTCCTTGTTTCTGTTTTTGTTTTTTAGGACCTTGTAAGTGGTCTTTTCCTTTTCTGTGCCTTAAACCTGAATTCTTCCTTGTTTTTAGGAAATCTCCTCCTTTGGATAACTGCATTGATGATTCAGTGTTAACACTGCCTCTCCTGAAATGATCCTGCACCCCAATCAAGTTCACTCCCTTCTGCCCTTGAAAGAAACCTCAGAAACTTCATCTCTATCATTTTATTTATTCATGTCCTTCAGTTGAGTTATTTAAAGTCCCTTGTTGAAATACTATTCATCTCTTATACCCACTTAAAGTGCAGCCTCTTTTAATTTTACATCCATCCACCAGCATTTACTAATAGCATTTTTTCCTCTGCTGCTATTGCATTGACAATATGTAATTATAAAATGTAACTCAATTTAAAATGATTTCTGCTGTTAGATCTTATATCTGCAATAAATTAGGAACTCTTTGAGTGTAGGAGTATATATGTTTACTTATGTATAATTGTGATGAGTTGTAATTATATAATAACCAAATCACCAACTAGCCCAGGGCTGGGAGTATAGTGGATATAAAATAATACTGGTGAATGGACTGATTGGACAGGATTATATTCTAAAACTTAATTTGAATACAACCTAAATATTTCTCTTTTTTGAAAATGTATTTACCAAAAATCATTTATCTAGTGCTATATAGATTTTAATTGCCCTACTTTCCAGTGAACTGCATGCTTAGTAATTAACACTCCATTTCATGGTGATTTTAGTTGCAATGCATTTTCTGAAACAAAAACATATATACATTGATCATTCTAAAAAATTTAGTTAGCATACAAAATTAGCTTGGAACTAAAATTTGGAGATAATTTGAGAAGCATAATTTCCTACTACTTAGAAAAGTCTAGGAATCTGCTTTCATCTGGAATGGAGCCCTGTTCAAATTCCAAACTTTATTGGCCATACATTATACTGAGTAATAATGTATCCTCAAATTTTGAAAAAAATATAAACGAAACAAGTAGAACATATTAAGAACACAAGAAGAGAGAAATAATTAAGAACACTAATTTGCAATGTATAGACATGCATTCTTTCCTAGGAGAATTTTCTCATTGCTCTGTGGCTAAGTACTGACATAAAATAAATCTTGAGGTTCTGGTAATGTAGCAGTCACACTGATTAATAAGAACTCCTGAATAAAAACTTCCAAATTCCTAGAAAATTTATCATCTGAAATACCAAAACATTTTCTCAATGTATTGAATTTATATTTTCAGTAAATCAAAAAAATATTTTCATAGCATTGGGATTTTGTCGTTGTTGTTTTGTTTTGTTTTGGGACAACACCCAGCAGTGCTTACTTCTGCCAGGGCTTACTCCTGGCTCTGCATTTGAGGAGGATTAGACCTGGTGGCACTCCTGGTGGCCTTAGAGAACCATATGTAGTGCTGGAGATCAAACCTGGGTTGGCTTCATGCAAGGCACCATTTTCATAGTTTTTAAGGAGGCTGAGCTCTGTGTAGTGTGCATAATGGTCTTGTATGTTCAGTTATTTTGGCTTGAATTTGCTGCTTATTCTTTTCATTTCTCAAAATTTGTTATATTTTGATTGCTTTATATCAGATGATACATATGACAAGAAAAGAATAGAATGTCTTTTTGCAAATTGAGTCTAATTACTATTATTATTATAAAAGAATGTTATTGTAAATTTGGGAAATTTCTACTATTAGCCTGAAAAGAAATCTTAATTCATGTTTGACCTTTTGTGTTCACACATCAAGTATAAAAACAATCAGCACAACTTATTGTATTTTTTGGTATTATTCTGGATTTGCAAAGTGTAGGTAGCATTTATAAAGTTGTTAAGAAAGCCAGTGGGGGGCCCGGAGAGATAGCACAGCGGTGTTTGCCTTGCAAGCAGCCGATCCAGGACTTAAGGTGGTTGGTTCGAATCCTGGTGTCTCAAATGGTCCCCCGTGCCTGCCAGGAGCTATTTCTGAGCAGACAGCCAGGAGTAACCCCTGAGCACCGCCGGGTGTGGCCCAAAAACCAAAAAAAAAAAAGAAAAAAAAGAAAAGAAAAAGAAAGAAAGCCAGTGGGGGGCTGGTGAGATAACATGGAAGTTTGCCTTGCATGCAGAAGGGCGGTTGTTCGAATCCCAGCATCCCATAAGGTCCCGAAGCCTGCCAGGAGCGATTTCTGAGCTAAGAGCCAGGAGTATCTTCTGAGTGCTGCTGGGTGTAGCCCAAAAACAAACAAACAAAAAACAAACAAAAAAAAGAAAGAAAGAAAGAAAGAAAGAAAGAAAGAAAAAGAAAGAAAAGAAAAAAATAGAAAGCCAGTGGGAGAAATCAGGCTAACATATGATGTGAATTTTCAGCAGCACAGAAGAAACAATTGTCCTTTGATTTTTAGCATTGATGGGTCACTGTTATGTGCATTAGCTACCTATGTTAGCTGTTAAAAATGACTGCTGAGAGCTGTATAGAGAATTCAGAGCATTGAGTGCAGGGATCAGAGTGATTGTAGAATGGATAAGGTTCTTGCCTTTCATGTGGTCAGCCCCAGTTAATTTTCTGAACACTTCCAGGAGTGACCCCTGATCTCACAGCGAGGAGTAAGCTCTGAGCATTGCCAATGTGAGGTCTCTCCCAAAATGAACACAAACTAAAATTCAAAGTGCTGAGTACCTGCTTTGTTAGCAGGGAGGTCCAGCTCTCTCCCCAGTATTGTTCCCTGATATTGCCAGAGATAGGAGCTCTAAACACCTCATTTGTGTGACAATGATTTGGTTGACCTGATGATGTTGATAATAACAAAAAATTAAATGTGCACTAATTGAACAAGACAACAACAAAATTGATGCTCAGGCACAGAAAAATTAGAAACATGTTTAATTTTCACATTTTACTAAACCAAGAGCAAACATATTATACTTCATCACAAGACCATACAGCCACATTAATTAATGTAACTTATGCAATCTCATTTTAAAAATTAAGGGTTTTGGTGATGATTTGAATAGCTTGAAAACCAAATTATAAGGATATTATAAGGTGTTAATTTTGAACAATGTAGTGACAGAGTAAGGCTCTCAGCATAAAACTGCAGTTTTATAAACTGATTTTAAATTTAGAAATTCACTATTTTAACCACAGGTCTAAAGTATATATTCACTTATCCTGGAAATGATTAATTTAAAAAACTTCAAAATCAATTACTTATATTAGTAAGGCAGTAACCCACATTTTCTCAAGTTAACCTTAAGTTTGCGGTTCTCAGCTTGTCCCCCAAGGAATGTCTGGCATGATACCTGTCACCATCATTTTAGAAATTAGTCAACCATAAAGGGGAGACTCTGAAAAACACAAAATTGCATTTAGGAGAGGATATTCTATTTCTTTCTGGTGATCTTTTTTTAGTTGTGTGATCTTTCACTAGGAATCCATTAGCCTGGGTTTACATTTGAACTGTTTTAGGGAAGAAGATGATACTTGCTAACAAATTCATGAGAAATTTGAGGTAATTGTGAATTGAAGATATTTGATTTATTTTATTTGCGGGGGGGAAGTAACACCCCACTCAGAGCCTACTCCTAGCAGGGCACAGGGACCATATGGGGTGCCAAGCTTCTGAATGAGATTCGCTCCATGCAAATGCCTCAACCCCTATGTTGTCTCTCCAGCCCCTCTTTATTTAATTTTTCCAGAGATGCTATTCCAGGCAGTGGTGACCTGATGCTTTACTACTCAGGCTGTGTGCTCAGGGTCACCACCATGATTATATTCACCAGTATGTGGAGGGGGGGGAGGGGAAAATAGAGTGGGCAGTGTTGTGGATTAAAATCACCTTGCACACAAGGGTCCTCACACTTTTTAAATAGGGGGCCAGTTCACTGTCCCTCAGACCATTGGAGGTCCAAACTATAATTTAGAAAAAAACTGAATAATAGTGGCTCATGGACTGTAGTTTGAGGACCCTTGCCCAAGACTGAGAGGAGGAGTTGAGAGAGAAAAGGAGGGGAGTTGGAGAATGCAGCACACACCCTATGCACGCACGCGCACAACGGGCCTGGGATGAGTTGTTTGTTAAGCAGAACAGGCAGGGGCTATAAAAATACTTGGTGGGTCAGATAAATGTCAATGGGCCGCATGTAATTCATGGACCATAGTTTGAGGACCCTTGTCTGGATTCTGAAGCTCCACTGCTTAGACTATCTATGGGCTGCATTAAGGATGTTTTTATTTTTACTTCACCTTTCCAATATTCTGGAATAATTTTTTGTGTTTTGGTAAGCTAAGATTTGCCATTTGCATCTCAATGAATTTTTTCTATCTGAATTATAAAGAGAAAATGCCAACACAAAGACAAGGAAAGTTGGGACTCAGAACTAAAGCCACTATATCAACATCTTTGGACAAAAATTGAGCTTGTGCAGTCTGTAGACCTTGTCTCTAGAAGCCTGTCTTAACCATTTGCATCTGCCATGTATGGAAGAGCTTTAGGACTCATTTCTAATAAAGAGGGCATGGCTGAAATGATAGACTGTTGCTCCTAAGCTTGGTTCTAGGGCATTGACCTTTCCTTTTGTGCCACTGTTTCTTTTTTGCTTGTTTGTTTTGGGGGGGGTTGTTTTTTATTTGTTTTGTTTTGTTTGTTTGGTTTTGGTTTTTGGACCACACCCGGTGATGTTCAGGGGTTACTCCTGGCTATGTGCTCAGAAATCGCTCCTGGTTTGGGGAACCATATGAGACACCAGGGGATTGAACCATGGTTTGTCCTAGGATGGTGCGTGCAAGGCAAATGCCCTACTGTTTACGCCACTGCTCCAGCCCCATGTGCCACTGTTTTATCCTCTCTCTCAGATTACCTTTCTCTGAATAAAGCTAGGTGCCAAGTTTTAAACAGATCTATTTTGGAGCCTGAGGAGTGAAGAACTAATGCCGCCTTCCATCAAAGCTGGGAAAAAGCTGGGGGAAATCAGCCCAACATCTTGCAAAAAAATGGAAACCTGCCAGTGCTTACATGGTGAGCCTGGAAGAGAATCTCAGGCCCAAGTAAATCTTGAAATGAGTCCAGCTCCAGAGAGCAACTGCTTGACGGGAACCTCCAATGAGACCTTGAGTTGGAACAAGCCAACTAACTTGTCCCGATTTCAGACAATCAGAAACTGTAAGGTCATAAATGTTTGCTCTTTCATGTTGGAAAATGTTGGAGTAGTTGGTTATGAAGCAATAGAAAAGCAACACAGATTATGAGTGACACTTCAATGCCTACATCCTTTGGCTAGAGGCCCAGGAGAAGCCATTTTGGACTCCTATTCACTCTATAATTCAGTTTGGTGTCCAATATGGGTAGTAGGAGTTCACCAAAACTTACACTCCTGACTGAGAGATTTTACATTCCACAATTCAGACAAAAACATACTAAGAGCTGGAGTTGGGGAACCTGAGCCCTAATCTTGACATTACTGGTTACCCGTGTCTGTTTAGGGGGGTGGAGAGATAGTATAGTGGGCAAGATGCTTGCCTTGCACACAATTGCCCTGGCTTGTTCTCCACCTCCCAAATGATACCAGGAACTATCCCTGAACTCAGAGCCAGGAGTAAAGTCCTGAGCATCATCAGGTGTGGTCAAACCTCCTAGCCCACCACCCAAAGATTCAGTTTGGATACGTCATATAATTACCAAAAACTTATTCCTCCTCTTCCTTTCTCACATGTTCTAAGCAGTCTGACACACCTCAACCTCCATTTATTTTAAATGGTCCTAATCAAAGCAATTTGTGAGAACTGAATGAGAGAATTTGTTGCAGGGACCTAGCACCTTGTATACATTAGGAATTACCATTTGTGTAATTAGTGCACATTTAATTTGCGATGATTGTCTACATCATAAAGTTAGGACAAAGACTCTCAACAGTGCCCTGGATACCATGCAGTGTGGGAATTGAACCTGAAGTTTTGCATGCAGAGCACAGCACTATAAGCCATCTCCCTGGCACTATTCTGGATATTTCTCTTCACAACTTTTGCATCAAAAATTATATATTCTTACAAAATAATATGACTAATATTTGCTTATGTTATTTAATTGCCTGGTCAACTGAGAAAGCATTTCCACTCTTCAAGTGAATATTTTATTTTATACATTTCTGCTGTAAGCCATGATGTTCTCATAAATTTAATATGAGGTAAAAATGCTAGCAGCAGGATTTTACTGAATGACAACACTCTTTGGAACTTCTTTGGAAGAAATTACTAGGAAATGTGACTATAAGTAGAATTGTGTCCATAAGATAATGACTACTTTTTTGGGGTGGTCATACCTGGCAGTTCACAGGGCTTACTCCTGGCTCTGCATTCATGAATCATTACTGTGGGCTCATGTCTACTCTTGGGGCTTTACTATCACTCCAGCTCAATAATGGCTTTTTTTTTTTTTTCAGGAGTTAAGACACTTGCCTTGTGTAGCTGTCCCTGGTTCAATTCACAGTCTATATATGACTAAAGCCAGGAGTGAAAGAGTGATCCAAAGAGTGAGCACATGACTAGGAATAGTTCTTGTTAACCATGAAGTGGGGCCTGAGACAGAGACAGAGAAAGAAGTAGTATATATATTTTTAACTCATCTAACCCCTATTTGAATGAATCATTTCCTTCAGAGGAATAACTTGTACTCTTTTTTGGCTTTTGGAGCTATACCTGGCCATGCTTAGGCATTTCTCCTTCCTGGCTCTGTGCTCAGGGATCACTCGTGGCAGAGGACCATTTAGGATGCTGGGGATGTACCCCAGGTTGGCCACATGCAAGCCACCTTACTATGGCTCTGGACCCATTTTAAAAATGTGTATCCAGCAACTGCCTTTGTGTTCCAGACATGTCTCATAACTTAGTTGTAGTGATAACATTGTCTGCCATGCAGGACTTCGTAGCTGGAGTCAGATGCACAGTTGACTTCTAAGGTATACTCTAGGGGAACAGCAGGCACATAAAAATTGGGGAGGTGATGAGAAAGGAAAATAACAAGGAAAACAACTAATAACTTGTGTCCTGAAAAATTAGTCAGAGTCAGTATGCAGGAAGAAGGGACAGAGAAGGATGACCCAGGCTGAGTTTGTAGCCCATGAGGCCAGGTTACAACAGAATTTCTTGTGGGGAAATGGCCTGAGGGGGGCCAGAGAGATAGAACAGTGGCAGGGCTTTTGCCTTGCATGCTGCTGACATAGGAGGGACCCGGTTCGATTCCTGGCACCCATATGGTCCCCCAGCCTGCCACGGGTGATTTCTGAGGGCAGAGCCAGAAATCTGAGCACTGCTGGGTGTGGCCCAACAACTAATCAATCAATAAAGTTATAATAAAGTTTTAAAAAAACGAGATGGATGGGCCCGGAGAGATAGCACAGCGGTGTTTGCCTTGCAAACAGCCGATCCAGGACCAAAGGTGGTTGGTTCAAATCCCGGTGTCCCATATGGTCCCTGGTGCCAGGAGCTATTTCTGAGCAGACAGCCAGGAGTAACCCCTGAGCAACGCCGGGTGTGGCCCAAAAAAAACAAAACAAAAAAAAAAACCCAAAAAACGAAATGGCCCGAGGGGAAGCAGAAACTCTGGTATGGTCGCTTTCCCTAGAGTTTGGCTATCCTGGGGCATTTACTTGTCAGCTAAGGACTTATTAATATTAAAGAGGGAACATTGTCACCAATAACATGGTTCTTCATAACTCAAAACTTTACAGAATTTTTAATATATATTTTTGGGAGATGGGTTGCCACACCTGGTGGTGCTCAGGGCTTACCCCTGGCTCTTCACTCAGGCATCACGCCAAGATAAGGCTCTAACCATCTTTGATGCTGGGGATGGAATGGCTCAGGTTGACCTAGCAGGGGTCTTCAAACTTTTTAAACAGGGGGCCAGTTCACTGTCCCTCAGACCATTGGAGGGTCTGACTATAGTCAAAACAAAACTTATGAATGAATTCTTATGCACACTGCATATATCTTATTTTGCAATGAAGAAACAAAACAGATACAAATACAATATGTGGCCCACAGGCCATAGTTTGAGGACCACTGAGTGTCTAGTGCAAAAAAAGTGCTGTGGTCTCTCTCAGGACATGGGACTCCTTTGAAACTGCTTTTAGGTCAAATGCCTTTGAATACGCACAAAGCTTATGAACATGCCTGATACTGAGGTGTTGAAATGATGTTTGAAATGGTGTTGAGGTGAGGGTATTAGGAAACAGACAATAATCACAGGAATTGCAGTGAGTAAACAAGTTGGTGACAAAGCAGATTAGTACTACTTGGAATCAAAATCCTGCTTTGATTATAAAGTATTCCATAAGACATTCACAGTAGACATGTTTGACTATGTTTGTAAAGTGATCACTCATTTTTTTAACTTGGCAGCAGGAGAATCATCCAGATTTCTCCAGGCAAAAATCCAGAGCATGATACTTCATGAAGAACATGGTGCCCTGTGAAGCTGTGGGTTGGGTTATGACGAGAATGAGAGTGGACTCTCTGTTGTCCACACTACACAGTCATCTCAGGTAATACTATCACCTTAGCATCAGGATTTCTCACCTTGAAGTACTGTCTTCCATTCCATTCTCTATTAAAAATGGGGGAGGGGAAGCTTCACAAGTTTGTGTGTCATCTGTGAGCAGAGACAATAACCCCAGAGAACTATTGGGATCCCACCCCTCAAAAGAAAAACAAGTAGGATTTATACATATTGGTTAGGGATACAATGTGTATGTGTGGGAGGATTTTTTTTTAGCAAGCCCTTCCCTTGCTGAATAAAAAGCCAGAACCCTTGAAGGACTAGTTCTCTACCATTCCCCTTCACCCTGTATACTATGCAGAGGCAAAACCCGTTGCAACAGCCTCCTAGAGACCATGAGATGAAACGCATGAGAATGAAAGCCAAGACATGAAGCCTGTTGGAAAGGTGAGGTGGAAATTCTGGGTCCCAGAAGCCACCAGGAGCCACCAGACCTGGAGCTACTCTGTCAGACTCCTTATATCAAAGACAAATTAGTCTCTTGGTCAGTGCCATCACTGAGCTTTCTGTGGTCTGTGGCTGAATATTTCTGTACATCCCTCTAGAGCAGCCAGGCTGGGACATGGGTGGGAGATGTGACATAGTTTGGAAGTAGAAACCAGCCTGTGAGGATGGGTTGGCTGAAAGCAAGGGAAGAGATGGAATAAATCAAGGGTGGTTTCTAGGTCTGGGGCTAGAAGGGGCTGATGGAAATGTATAATCTTGTTTTAATTCTGAATGTGGGAAAAGTTTTTTCTTTTACTACCACAGAAATAGCTAAGGGAGAGAAAACCATCTTTGTGTGGCTGCCATGCCACCTGTTTTCCATTGAGCCTAAGGAAAAAAACTGGGTTAAACTCATGTTAAATAATGCAGCAAAGGGTTGGAAA
This sequence comes from Suncus etruscus, assembly GCF_024139225.1. Lineage (NCBI taxonomy): Eukaryota > Metazoa > Chordata > Mammalia > Eulipotyphla > Soricidae > Suncus > Suncus etruscus. The sequence continues at coordinate 26,967,127 of NC_064854.1, read as the reverse complement.
TAGCTCACGTCTATGCGGAACTCTAGCCAGAGCAGAGAGCCACCTCTCCTTTGTCTTCTCACGACAGAAAGCTGCTTTTCCTTGAAAATCCAGGTGCGCAAAACTCAGCCCTTCCCTCAAACATTATGTTCTGGCTTTTATTGCTAGAAGGAAGATGATTATAATATGAATGTTTCTGAGGATTATGTTAATATCTTGAATCAGTAAAATAATGCCCCACAGCTGGGTCAAATAAACTTTCCAAACCAGAGCCTTCTTCTTCTTCTTCTTCTTCTTCTTCTTCTTTTTTTTTTTGGAAAAAACATGTTCTTTAATAAATATCATCATTATCTACATATATTTTGGGAGAGCCTCCTGAGTGGTGCTCAGGAGGGCCAGGGGCCCCACTAGTGGTTCTTGGCCAACAGGGTCATGGGTTCAGCTCCAGGGTTCAAGAATAGAGTGCCGCTCAGCCCTGCAGATTGGGATCCACAGGTCACCTAGGTGATGCTGGGGGCCTCCAGGGTTGCATCAGTGATGAGGGTCTTCAGTGCTGCACCCAGAGATACTGGGGTGCATGCCATAGGGGGAATATGTGGTGTCAGAAATTGAACTTGGGTCAAGTACATGCTCTGTGTGCTCCTTAACCATTACACTGTTCCAACCCCTATAGGTATATTTAAATAGGTAACTTAAATAAAAATAGGAGATGCTGTGTGTGTGTGTGTGTGTGTGTGTGTGTGTGTGTGTGTGTGTGTGTGTGTTAGGCCATATCTAGCAGTGCTCACAGTGCTCTGGGGTTACTCCTGGCTCTGTACTCAGAAGTTACAACTGGCAGGCCCAGGGGACCATATGGAATGCTGGGGATCAAACCCAGGTCAGCTGCTTACAAGGCAAATGCCCTACCCACTGTGCTATTGCTCCAGTCTTGCTTAGTATATGTTGTACCTACTATTTGTATTGCTCAGACTTTTCTTTTGTTGATGAACTTTCTCTAGATTCCAAATACATTGCTTGCTGCAAATAAAATTAGGTGAGGGTAATAGGTCAAATTCAGGGCCTCCTATATGGGAATATCTTACCAACATAATGCCTGGCCCCCTACAATTACCTTAAGAAAGGTAAAACATTCACACACACAAATACACACACACACACACACACACACACACACACACACCACCTCTAGAATTTAGTTACCTATGGATTTAGTTACCTATGTTAGGAGGAGCCCCTCTTCTTCCCATGCCCCAACTCCCAACTGCAGCTCAAATTTATAGGCTGGCCAGATAGCCAAGGGCATGACTAGGCTTGAAAGGGTGAAAGATATATTCTCTCTCTCTCTCTCTCTCTCTCTCTCTCTCTCTCTCTCTCTCTCTCTCTCTCTCTCTCTCTCTCTCTCTCTCTCTCTCTCTCTCTCTCTCTCTCCTTCTCTCTCCCTCTTACATTTAAAAAACATTGAACCAATGAAACAGGCTGCCATAGAATGTGAAACTGCAAAGATGTGAGGTAGTAGAATGAGGCCTAAGCATAGCCGGGAAGGCTCTGCTGGGAGCTCTTCCCTGCAGTCCCTGGAGGCAGGAAGTGGAAGCCAGGGTTGAAATAACAGCAAGATATGCCAGAGGCACCAGAAGGGATTGCATTCCTCTCAAGGCCACCTGAATAGAGATACTTCCCACAGAGCCTTAGCCCTGCTCACCTGTAACCACTGAGTTGAGGCAACCTGATGGCCTGTCCAAATAAAACCCTAAACAGTAGCAACAGTCTAAGGGCCTTAATCCTATAAATAATAATTATAGGAGTATTATTGTCATTGCAAACAAGTAATTATGGTTTCTGTTCTCTGTAAGCCTATGTTACATGAGAGCAAGCATTTGAGGGAGATTTTAAATCACACCAGGTGATGCTCAGGGTCTGTTCATGGCTCTCTGCTCAGAAAGTCCCTCCTGGGAGTGTTTTGGGGATCCCCTGGGGATAGAACCTGGGCTGACTGTATTCAAGGCCAGCACTTCAACTCCTGGAATCTCTCTCTGCTCAATAGCAGAGAAATGTAGCAGGAAATGCTGTAGTAAATAATTTGAGTCATTTTTTTTCTCCAGGGTTAACCCCAACCTCTATGGAAAACTTTTCAGTGCTGTTGGAGCATTCTGTGAAACTGGGGAGCATTTTCTAGACAAGGGATTTTTGCTGCCTTGCTCTGCTGTCCTGAGCCAGGTGGTGACTGGGGTGGAAGACATCACACTGGGGAGCTTGACCCAGCCACTCAAGACAGCATGGGACCATGGTATGGCATAGAAGTTAGTGCTACGTCTCTTCCTTAGGAGAGGCGACAGTGTCCTTGGCCCACCAGTCTCACCCCTTCTCTCCTCTGCCCTTCCTCCCAGATGCCTATTTCCACAATAGTTCCATAGGGGCCATTTACAGTCTAACTGATTTGATTACAGGGACCAGAGATCCTTGTTTTCCATATGGCTCACTTCAGTTTGATCCCAGATGTCACATATGGTCCCTTAAGGGATCACTCCCAACACAGCCAGGAATAAGGCCTGAGCACCACAGGATGTGACGCTTTAAAATTTTTAAATAAATAATGTGATCACAATAGTCAGAAATGTGAAGGAATGTGGTAAAATGAAATTCCAAAAAATTCAAGTTCAACTCACACTAATGAATAGTAAATGGGGTGATGATAATTTCAATTTACCCAGGAATCTTCCACCCAAGTCCTGAGAAAGGGCCAAATACACAGGAATTTTGCTTCTTCCCCACACTTTCTTCTCTGCCTGTCAGGAATCCAGGGCTCTGCACTACAATTTGACTATAATTAATCAGAGACTGGTGCACCTCATATTGTATTTTAAAATAAAGGTCATAGGGCCAGAGCAATAGCACAAAACAAAACAAACAAAAAGAATATTTTTTTCTTTGTTTCAGCAGTTGTGCATACATGCAATTTGTGAGGGTATCTAAATTGGTTAAATCTGATTAGAAAGGAAACTTGAGGATTTAGAAGGTTTCCAAAGAAATGACAAAATTGGAAAGACCTACTCCGTTGTCTTCCAGGAAGTTAGCAAAGGCAGGTACTTGGCCACTGAAGAGTCATTAGTAGAGAAAGGGAGGACTACTTGGCCTTCATTTTATTTTTTTAAACATTTATTTATTTATTTGTTTATTTATTTATTTATGTTTTGGGGCCACACCCGATGACACTCAGGGGTTACTCCTGGCTCTGTGCTCAGTAATCATTCCTGGCAGGCTTGAGGGACCATATGGATTGCTAGGGGTTGAACCTGGGTCTGTCCCAAGTCAGCAGGATGCAAGACAAACACCCTACTGCTGTGCTATTGCTCTGGCCCTATGACCTTTATTTTAAAATACAATATGAGGTGCACCAGTCTCTGATTAATTATAGTCAAATTGTAGTGCAGAGTGATCCAGAGCAAGGAGTAAGTCCTCGGCATCACTGGATGTGACCCAAAATCTTTTAAATTTTTTTGAAAAATTTATAAGTTGACAGTAGCAAGAAGTTTTGTTTATTGCTGTGAGTATTCCATTGTGTTGATATACAAATAAAGATTTGCTTTGTCCATCTATTGTTGGGTATTTGATTGTTCCCATATCCTGGCTATTGTACTTAGCACTGTAATGAAAAGAGGTATAAATAGATCTTTTCCAGTTAATTTTTTGTGTTCTTAGGATAGATGCTAAGAAGTGGAATTTCGGGTTACATGGAAGTTCTGCTTTTAATTTTTTGAAAAATCTCTATACTGTTCCACAGAGGCCGAACCAGATGAGAGTGCTACCATGAGTGTTCTTTTATCATCACAAACCCGCAGGTTCTGTTTTCTTCCGGTCATTTTTATCTAGGCCATTCTCATTGGTGTGAGCTAATATCTATTTGTCATTTTGATTTGGATTTCACTCATAATAAGTGATTTTTAACTTTTTTCATGTACCCATTGTCAGATGTATATACAAAGACAAAGAAGCTGTGTGCACAAAGTGTATCACAAAGAACCTCTTCAAAGCTGTATTGGAAAAAAAACTGGTTAGTTATATGCAAAAAGAAAAAAGAAGGGCCGGGCGGTGGCGCTAAAGGTAAGGTGCCTGCCTTGCCTGCACTAGCCTTGGACGGACCGCGGTTCGATCCCCCGGTTTCCCATATGGTCCCCCAAGCCAGGAGCAACTTCTGAGCACATAGCCAGGAGTAACCCCTGAGCGTTACCGGGTGTGGCCCAAAAAAAAAAAAAAAGAAAAAAGAAAAGAAATTGGATCACTATCTTATAAATTACACAATGATTAATTCAAGATGTATTAAATATCTTAATATTAGACATGAATCATAAAATACATAGAGGAAAATGTAAGCAAAACTATGGGATTTCAACCACATCAGGGATGTCTTCAATGAGAAAATAAGACCAAAAACAAAATAAATAGCACATCCAACTAAAAATTCTCTGCATAGAGGAAAATACTAGGAATAAAGTTAAAAAAAATCTATTGAATGGGAGAAAATATTTGTATGCCATGCTGCTCATAAAAAGATAATATCCAAGAAAAATAAACACCCAATAAGTTCAAGAAAAATAAATATATCCCAAAAAATTGGACAGAGAAAGGAACAGACATTTCCTTAAAGAAGACATAGAGATAGCCATTGGGTTCATGTTAAGTGAAATCAGAGGGAGGACAAATACCAGATATCTCATTCATATGTACTATATAGAGAAACAAAGAAAGGGACTGAACAGTATTTAATGATACCAAACCCATGGAAACTGAAGTTACCAAGTAGTGGCAGAAGGGGCTTGGAGAGAAAAAAAATACCATGACTGGAAGTGACATAAGGACAATGATGAAGGGTTTTGGGCATTTGGTGGTGGTGAAGGTATAGCAATTGTGTACACCAAAAGCAGAAATGTTAACTCTATGCTAACCCTGTTACCTCAACTACAATAAGAATTTTTTAAGTTAATGGCCTCTCAGTTGATGTGGCAGCCATCACTATATTAAAAAAAAAACAAAACAAAAGATAGTGGCAATTTTGAGGGAAATTGATAGAACTTGATAGAATTTGGTGAACTTGAGTACATTTAAAGAAAATAATGCCTTCCAGATTTCCAACTTCATAATGTCATATTACTCATTGACATCAAGGAAGGGGAGGATTAGATTTGCAGGCAAAAATGCATAGATTCAGATTAGGTTTTAGATATCCAGAAAGAATCCATATTTGATCTCAGGTTTATTTTTAGAGAGGCTAACTATTGCAAAGAGATGAGATATTTGAGTGGTGTAATTGTTTCTATTGCATAGATATAGACTACAATTAGAAATTTTTTGGTTTGGGATTATCTAAGGAGAGAAGAGAGACAGAATTTCATCATTGCATGTTAAGGTAATAGGTAACAAGAACTATGATAGAGGGAAAAGTCCCCAATTCTGGTGTCCATCTCAGAGAGCAGACTACTTGGAGGTTAAGTATGATTTGGATAGAAAAGGATTCACTAGGAGCCGGAGAGATAGCACAGCGGTGTTTGCCTTGCAAGCAGCTGATTCAGGACCTAACGTGGTTGGTTCAAATCCCGGTGTCCCATATGGTCCCCCGTGCCTGCCAGGAGCTATTTCTGAGCAGATAGCCAGGAGTATCCCCTGAGCAACGCCGGTTGTGGCCCCAAAACCAAAAACCAAAAACAAAAAAACAAAAATACAAAAACAAAAAAAAGAAAAGAATTCACTTGTAGTTGAGGTGTTAAGGCACATTCTTAGCATGTCTGAGTTCAATCTCCAGCACTTGTTGACCTGCAATCCCAAACCAGCATGGACAGGTAGATAAATAATTCATTAGATTTGAAAATGTGGAAGCTATTGATAAGAATTTTAACATTGCTAAGAGTCTTGGTACCCTTATTAACTATCCTTAACTTTCTTTACTCTGTCAAATAGAAGAATTGTATCTACTTTACATAGCTTTTATGTGTCGAGTACTTTACAGACTCTGTAGTACAAAGCATGGCAGGTGAGTTGATATATTAACAGAGAATAAATGTATGCATCTCTGAGGAATAGGTTCACTAATACCCTCCTTAAAACCTTATTGTGGAGAATAAATAATAAAAGAACATTCTGTGTTAGAAAAGTCAATTTAAAGAAACCATAGGAAGCCAGACAAGCCAGACTTGAGTCCATCATAGTGGGGTGTATTTGAATGGAACCAAATTAAATCTTCAAAGAAGTGGAAGGCGCGGGCATAGGGTTAGGTTCTATCAACTATTTATTTCTGTCAAAATCCTAGAAGATAGTTAGCTGCCAGAAAAGCTAAGAAAATAGTTGCAGAAGGCAGTCAAATAAACAGAAGCATCAACTTTATTTTACTTGCTATTCAGAACACAACCTGATTTGGGCTTTTGAACACTAGCACTGTTATTGAGGTGTGTTGTCAATGTTCTGGGCTTTAGCAAAAGTTACCGCAGATCAAAACAAGGCAGTAGCTATGGTTGAGGGGGAATGACAATGGCAAAGACAGAGCCATAGAGTTTGCGAGTTAAAAGCATGATGATCAAAACAAGACCTGGTTGGTAAAGTCTTGCTCATGGCAGCCCTAGTCTTCATTTGCCAAATTTAGAGGATTAGGATTAGGTTGAAGAAGACAGATAGCCAGAAATTGCTGGGACTGTCCCACCCCTGTGACATCGGGGACATTGGGGACATCCTCTATTTCTTTTAACTGAATGTGGATGAATTAACTTGAGTTTTCAGAGGAACCTGGGAGAAGATGATTTTCAGCAGCTAATAAACTGGAAACAAATATTATTCATGGATTCATTTTCTATAGAAATTGAGGGGATCCCAGCATAACTGATTTATTGCAGTGGTGAGTTTTCCCTTGGTCTGACTGAACACTGCAGAGTAGGTGCTCATTCCCAGATCATCTAATGTTGGCACCTCTGAGAGAGGAACCCAGGCAACTGAGGAGCAATTTCTATTCTTTTTTTTTTGGGGGGGGGGGGATGCTACATCTGGTGATGCTCACTGTTTACTTCTGGCTCTTCACTTAGGGATCACTCCCTGGCAGTATTCAAGGGACAATCTAAGGTGCCAAAGTTTGAACCCAGGTTAGTTGCGTGCAAGGCAGCTATAACTATTACTGTAACTATTGCTGTAACTATTACTCCAGTCACCTAATTTCTATGCTTCCAGATGGTTGGAAAAAGTAGCATTGTCTGTCTGCTGAGTTGCTGCATCAGCTGTCCCTGGGGTGGGAAGGCTGTGATGTGAGAACAGAGGAAGATCTTTTCAAAAGAAAGTAACAGGAAATATACTCAAAATTCAGGGCAGGGTATCTAGTCAAAGTCAGGAATAAAGGAGAAAAATTTCCTCTTAAACCATAAAATAAGATACTAGAATCAATTCAAATGGAGGAGGTACTCACAGGCTATTAAAATCAGACACATGAAGCAGATAACCAGCTAGGAAAGATGGAGCCTTGATTGAGTGGAACTGAGCTCAGAATACAGGCTCACCAATTTCTTCCCAAATCAGCACAAATCAGCTTCCAAAATCAGCAATATGTCTCTAACCTCTTGAACTAATATGAAGACTGCACCATTAAGAAATTGTTTCCAGTTACTTAAGATTCAAGTTCTTTTGTTGAAACATATCTATGATCACTGATGAAACTTTGAATTGCAAAGCAGGATCATCAATTGTGGGTAAATTAACTAGAAATCACACTTCATTTTTAGCTAGTGAAATGATTAGTTGATCTCTGTACCATATCTAAGAACAAGGGATCTACATAAAGTTGAAATCATTAGCATTTTGATGAACAGTTCATTTTTGTTTGAGTTATAAATCCAGCTTTAATTATTGATCATTCATCAATGTTCATTTATTTGGATATTACCTGAAAACTGTTGAAATATTACTTTTAAGATAGAACATTGAATGAGATGGAACCAGTTGGATCTCTCAGAAGCCAATTCTCACCCAATAAATAAATTAGCACCACTAATTTATTTGTGGTGCGAATTATAGATATTATATATAAATAAATTATAATTTATACATAGCACCAAAAATTATTGTGCTGGGGATAGAACCAAAGTCTCCCACGTGTAAAGCATAAGGCTGCTTCCAAGTTACATCCTCAGTCCCAACAGAAAATGTTGAATTGACAAGTTTTCTAATGTCCCTAGCATGGAAGCCATCACTAGTACAAAGGACAGTGGTAATAAAACCTAAAACCTACTACAAAATTATTCAAGAAACTGTCTTTTGTAATAGTATTTAATAAAACATGCAGAAATTTAGCTGTAATTTAATAATCATCTGGTTGACTTATGGAGACAGAAATGATCAGGTTGTCAAATACCCAACACAACTATTTCTCTTCTATTCTTATGACTATAATTTTAATTATAAAAGCATTTCATATTCAAGCTTGCACCTGGAATCTTTTATTTTTCCATGACATCTTATGCCAATAACAATTTTATAAGGTAGATTATATTCTTAAATTCTAATATTACCTAACCAGTTACTCTGACCAGGCAAAATTGTGAACAAAGTATTTGCTTCTGTTTCTCTATAATTCCCCATCCTTAGTCCCTTTTCAGTCCCTTTTCACCTCTTTAAGAGTAATTATCACTCTTCTTTCCACCAGTGTTTGCTTCTCTCATTCTCAGGAATAAACAATTACTAACAGCCAAAAATGTAAGTTTTCTCAGTACTATGTGGATTTAACCTAGGCTCTACCATTTGCACTAAACCATGGATACTGGGGTAACAACCACAGGGAAGGTACCTCCCTTGCAATTGCCCTGGACATGGTTTCAGCAGCAAGTTGCCTATCCCACCTGCAAGAAGGCAAATAAGAATTCTGCACCAGCATTCATTTCCCATATAACTTTCCTTTGTTTTTGAACCCCAGAAAAGATTTAATCATTTATATATTTGTTTGTTTAGTCTATGTCTATGGAAGGAAGATTATGGCAAAGAGTAAAACATGACTATCAATTTTTTATGATAAGTATTTTAAATTAAGACTTAAAATCCTAATTTCCAGATCTCATCTGAAAGAATTACCTTTATTTCACATTGTTTGTAAAGATAAGAGTTCCCCTCTACCCCAACAACTATCTTAGCTAAAAAAAAAATATTAGGTTGTAAAAGGGCCTGGGTTAAATTCTTACTTCTAATATCACCAAAAATGTTTTGGCAATCACTTTGTAAAACAAATTAAGTAAGAAAAATATAATTCAAAAAATAAGAGGATGGTTCCATTCAAGGTTATATTTAGTACAGTGCATGGTATGCAAATGTTCATTCATTTGTTAATTTTAGAGGACAGTATTTCAGTAATTGAAAACAGCTCATAGCCTGTTCAGTGAAGAAACTAAATGTTGTGTTGGTGTCAAGTAGTTAATTATGCTTTATAATCTTCAAATGGAGCATATAACTGATTTATGAAATTCTGTTAACATTGTATTTAGATCCTTGTTAGTAACCAAGAATTCTATTAGTTTCTTATTATTCTTATTGTACAAAATCAGCTGGGTATTTTATATGTTTAAAAACATTTCAATTGAGAACACTTGCAGTACAATAATATGAAGAATTTAAAGCAATGTTTAAAGACATTGTATGAAAACCACATAAAAAGATGACTGACTTTTTAATAAAATATTGCCTTTATTGCAACAATAATGTTTTCTTCAGTAATACAACTATGCAATTAAATGTATTACTTTGTAGAATTTTTATTAATTTTACTTAAGATTTAGAACAGAGATTTTTGTGACATAAAATCTATGCACCTCTAACTGATTGGCATCCTTTTGTTCTTTCTCTAAAATATTGTTTGACACTTTGAACATATTGTCAACTATTTAGCTGAAAGCAAAAAATAAAGTTTCATCCAAACAGATTTGAAACCTATAAAAGAACCTCAATAACTGCAATGCCCCCCCACAGAACTTTTTTTAGAATATCTGGGATCATATATAGATTTTATAAAGCAAGAAATGACAATAAATTCAAAATAACACTATTCTTTAATTCCAAATTAATATGAGGAGTTCTGTTCCTTGACCTCCTGATGTTTCAATCTTTCTTTACAATATGTATATTGCTCAGGTGACCTTGAATGTCAATACATTCAATATATTGGACAAATAAGTGCAAGTGTTCTTCTTAATTTTATATTTAAAATTATGAAAATTTAAACTACATCATTTTCTCATAAAACAGTTAAAGACACTGAGCATTTAAAAGAAAAATTTACAAATTTCAATTCACTTCATTATGAATTGACCATACTTGGTAGATATAATCAGAAGAGTAATACAGCAATGGGAAATCAATATTTAAAAGACATTAATATTTTTAATTGCCAATAGAATCATATTAAAATGAAGTAAAATGGAAAAAAGTAAAATGAAGATTTTTTATTGCTTCTGTAATGTACATATTTTATATTAAGCTTTTATACTTTCACTCCATTAAAATTAAATATCCAAATATACTGCTAACATATAAAACGTCTGGTATTAAAGATTTATTTGCAAATACATGAAACTTGAGAACAAGACAAATAAGGTTCATTTAAAGGATGTTTAGTATAATCTTTCAGTAGATTGAATCAATTATGACTTAGGTAACAAAGGCAATTTTAAATATAAAGTGCTTTAAAATATCAATAAATTAACAATATGAAAATTGTGAGAGACCTGTAGGTAATGTTAACAATAACAATCAATATAGTTTTGCAAAGATTGTATATGCTACAAATGGACTAACATGGACATTTTTAAATCAATTTTTTGCATGCCTCAAAACTTTCTTGCTAAAAATGTACTCTGAAGGCAATGTATATTGCCAATCTTTCTAAACGATTTAATTTTACCTTTTAACTCTGTGTGATTGTATGCCTTCTTTTACATGATAATTCTGCCAAATAGAGGTGCTTTTCTTTGTGAATTGCTTATTAACCAGCACTATTTAACACATAAAATGGATGTGGGGTACATTACCCTGGTAATCTTTGCTCTACACTGAAAATTAACCAGTGCAGGGACTTAGGAAAAGAAACTCAACTTTCTCTTAAGAGTTTAAAAAAGGATTTGCAATGATCAAAAAATAAAAGTAGGCCTTAATGCCTAATCACTTGTATTCAACTGCTAGGTTTAAGGACAGATAAAGCACCGATCAAGATACCAAGATACAACTTGCAGGTGTTATTTCTGAAGAAAGTGATCCTTGAGAGATGAGGAAAGTAATTTATTTTAAACTTTGTTTGTCCAGCTATTTGTCATAAAAATTTCACCAAAAACAAAAAATCCATAAGAAATTCCTTCTAGAAGTGGTCTTTAACACTGATACTTTAAAACCAGAAAATCATGAGTAAATTAAAAGGATTCTGTGTGTCCAATGTAAGTTTTCCCATAAAAGGGAAGCACAAAAGCTTGTCGTGCATATTGAAGAAACCTATAACACACACTGGACTTTTGTCAGAGCTATTTAGCATTTCACAAATTGTCATTCCACCGTGAACTCCTATAGTCTTTTCATCGTTCAGAAACAGAATTTAGAGTTATTTGTGAACTAGGCCTTGTAGCTTGTCAATATTTTTACTTCTTACGTTTGTGGAATTTACTTATACTAGAATCATAGCAGAATTTGAAATTTTAACTTGAGCGTTTCACACACAAACAGGAGGTGAGGGGTTTTTGAAAATCACCTAAATTAGAGGGGTCAAACTAATGTTGGAGATTAGTCACTGAGTTTTCTCTTAGGGAAAATAGTTTCATGCCAAAGTCATGTGAAACCTGCGTTTTAAACACAAGTTTTCTAAGAATAAAGGAAATTAACTGTGGTTTGGGGGTTTTGATGTTTGTTGTGTTCCTGTTTGAAAAAGATAGATGTTCCTCCAGAAATCTGTACCCGGTAAAACTAAACCAACTGTTGAACTGAAATGCTACTTCTTACTTAAACTCCCTGAAAGGCGTGGTAGTGATTGAACAGCCTCGACCTAGGGTCCGGGTCAGAGCCGCAGGTGGGCCGAGTGCACAGGTTCGAGCACCCCCGCAGCCTGTGCCGCGGGACCTAGGAGGGCATGGAGTTTGCTGCACGCACGGATGCAACACGGAGTCATCGGAGACCGAGTGCACCGCGAGCAGGTAAAGGCTGTGCCATTACATTTTGGGAGCTACCGGAGCGGTCGCGCAGCGGTGGGGCGCTTGCCTTGCACGCGGCTGACCCAGGACTGACCTGGGTTCTATCCCCAGTGTCGCCTATGGTTCTCCAAGCCAGGAGCGATTTCTGAGTACATGGCCAGGAGTAACCCCATTTTGATCGGACTGGGGAGCGCGGTGAGACACGGGGTCACGGACTTGAAGACTTTCCCCGCATAGGATGCAAAACCAGAGGAGCGCTGGGACTTTGGAGTTTGGTTCCTTGGACGGTGCTGGCGAGTACTCCCAGGAACCCCTGTCACCTCCCCTGGCCTTTGGAATCCCCGCATTTCGCGCTTCTAACGCTCTACCTTTGCGGAAGGAAGAAAGCAAGACCCGAGGAAGGGCAGATGCGGGGAGAAATCGACGGCGCGAGGGCTGCGGCCTCATTCGCCCAGGACACCCGCAACACCCGTGCGCGGAGGAGCCGGGCCAAGGCGCGCTGAAGTGCCGGGACGCACCGTCTCCTGGCCGGGCCAGCGGGTCCCCAGAGGCTTCTGGCGAAGGGAATTGGGATACGGGGGATTGAGGTGGGAGTGGGGCTGCCGAAGGGAACTCAGAAGGTGAGCTCAGGAACTTGCCCGGCGCGAGCGAGCTAGTCCTTGGGGGTGCAGGAGGAAGCCAAGTGCACTCGGAGAAAACGCACTCGGGGTGCGTTTGGCACTTCTCCAAGGACCCTCCGCTCGAACTCGACGGGAAGCAGCAGTCGGGTGTGTCGCGGGGTGAGAAGAACTGACAGTTTTCTTAAAACTTCGCTTCCAGATGCCTCCAGACGTCACCCCGACAAGTTTGGAGAAACCCACCGTTCCGAAAAGCGCACCCCGAAGATGCGCCTCCCCGCCTTCCCTGCAGACCCGCGCCCGGGTGTCCCGGCTTAGCTCTGACCTGGGACGTCTTTCCAGGAGTTGCGGGGCGGCCAGGTGCAAGAACCCCAGATTCTTTGGGAGGGGTTGGTGGCGCGGAGCCCGGCCACGTCCCCTCGCCGCCCGCGTAGGTGGAGGGGCTGCCGCGGCGGTGCGTCCTGTAGCCCTGGAAAGCACCGTTTTGGGGACGCTCCTCTTCCCCATGACAGGGTGCATTCTCCACCTCTTTCCCATCGGGTTAGTTTGTGGGGTTTGGTCCCCCACCTCACCCACCTCACCCCCGCGCCAGCTTTTCCCCAGCGCAACCCCACATCCCCGCTGGGCGGATGCCAGGGGCGGGGGGGTTTACGACTGGGACTGGAGCTCGGGGCTCCCCTCTGGGTCCCGACTGCGTGGAAGGTCAATGGGAGAGAGGGGTACCCCGCCAGGCCGGGGCCACGAGTTTGGATCCCCCTCAGGATCCCCGCACACCCCCCAGCTGTCAGAAAGGCATTTCAGCTGAGGTTTGCAGAAACGCGCTGGCGCCCGTCCACCGCCTGCGAACAAAACCAAACAAAAAGGGCCAAAGAAAAAGCGAACATGGCGCTGCAGAAAATGGAGCCTCGGCATCTAGAACGTTCTTCCTCCTCCTCCTCCTCTCGCCTCCCTTCAGACCTTCCTTCCTCTCCTCCTCGGCTGTGCACCCCAAACCCTTTCTTAGGAAGACCTTCCTCTACCCGCTTTTCCTTCCTTGCAACCCCCTCCCCACACCCCGGTCCGGGTTCCTCTTTCTCCATTTTGTGTCCCCGGAGCTTCGCCTCTTGGTTCCCTTTAAGCCAGGGCTCCCCTAAAGGGGTGCCTGCCCGCCCCCTTCCTCCCGCCCCGTCTCACTTTTCAGCTGAGTGTCAGCTGGGGGGCGGCGGGGAGGGAATGGGGGATTGAACTGAGGCCTCGGTGGGGGTTCGGGAGACGCCGGGCTGGGTGCTGAAGGTTTATTTTTAGAATCCGAGCCTCCCCTGCCCTGGGTGTGCGCCCGCCTGGCAGCTGCGGGGAACTTGGCCTTGCGCCCCGCATTACACCCGGCGGCTCCCCCGGCTTGGCCCGCGTCTTGTCTTCTGGACTAGACTCCGGGTCCGCGTCGACTCTTCCACGCACTCCACCCCACCCCACCCCCTTAACATTTGCAGCTTTGGTAGGCAGGCAAGATTTGGAGAGATGTGGAAAGGGAACCTCATTTTTCCCCCCGGGTTACTTCCAGGGAGGATTTGGAGAGAAAAGTACTAGGAGAGAAAAGTGCTAAGGAGTCGAAGGTTCGTCCACCTGGCTGGTCTTTAGAACTGAGAGAAAATTCCAGGCACTGGAGATAAAATGAAATAAAAATGAAGAGTAGATAAAATGAAGAGAGATAAAAATGAAGGTTTTTGTTTTACGGCAAAACTTCAAAAAGAATTGCCTTTTATTTTACACTCATGACTGCCTTTGTTTGTTTTAAATGATCTTACTAAAGAACAAACTCTTTTTGAGTCTTTTGAATACCCAACACCCCCAAATTGAGGTGACCCGGTAGTTTCTGGAGCCCTGGAACGGGTTTTGAAGTTAAGGTCTCTAAGCGCGGCCGAAGGAAACAATAACTCTGATAAAGAATAAAGCAGCTGATGCTGATTCCTGACTCTGCTTCCTCTGAGTGGTCAAAACTGGGCTGAATTGTTGGTTTTCTGGCGGGCAGATTTTGCCTCGGTTCCATGAGAGAACCAGCTGGTCGAAGCTATTTTGAATGAAGGGCTTAAGTCTATAAAAAAAAAAGGGGGGGGGAGGGGTGAAACCATTGACATCAATTTCTAGCCTAAGTAACTCTTTTAAAAAGGTTATTGTATTTGAAAAAAAAAAGATTTTGCATCCATACACACACACACACACACACACACAACACACACACACACACATTTACCAATTCTGTTCCTCTGCTTTGACATTTATCATTGTCATTTACCAGTTTCTCAAACCTGTCCATCTTAACCTCCTCCCTGTATTGCCAGAACCATATTCCCTAGGAAACAAAGAAATCTGTAAGTGTTCCTCATTTCTGTGATCCTAAAGCAGCTGTAATGATTGGAGGGGGGTACAAAGAAAAATGTTTTGAGAAGACCCTTTAAAAACAATATTGAGAAATAATTCTTTGAAGAAAGCATAGGATGGTTGTTTGTTTTAAATGACCTTCCTTGGTTTTCATTGCTTTGATTATAATTAGGTTATATGTCTATGTACACACGCATATACTTCAGAGTATTTCTTTATGAAGGATAGGAGAAAGTAGGTCTTGGCAAGCATCAAACTAAGGTAGCAAGGCCATAAATTGATAGCCTCAAAAATTTCATGTTTATGAAATTTAGTTTAGTACAAATTTGCCTTTTCCTCTGACTGAAATGGTTGATTGAGAAGTTTAGGAATAGACTCAAGTATTAAGCTTTGGTCCTCTCATTTTATGCTATTTCTCCTGATAGACAATCTGATGAGTTTAACTTGGTGAGTAGGTAGAACGTCCTCTCCCTCCCCCACTGCCTGGAACTTCTAAGAGAGGGCAAGGTTAGGGGTTACTAGAATCCTTCTGTTTAATTGGAATGATTCAATACTGATGCCACATTAATCCTATTAAGATGTTATTTCCAGCTCAGAAGGGATAAATTAAGGCTCAACTCGGATTATTTTAGGAGGACGACTGTGCTTACTCTAAGTAGTGGGGCCTAGAAATATTATTTATGAGAATAGACAAACGTATGAGTACCAATAGTATTCAAAGGCCATTGAGGCCTTGCATTGAGTAGGTTCTAAATCAAACGTTGTTGTCCATTGCTTATTTTACACTCTGATGCATGACTAATTTCTTCTTTATTTTCGCTCATTTTAAAATGTTAAATCTCTCCCTCACTTTTTATGCACAGATAAAACTTCTGATAAACAGACATTCTAAATAAGAAAAATGAGAAAAAAAATAAGAAAAAAGAACTTTAAAAATATTGGAAGGATAAAACAATATTGGAAGGAAATATATAAAAGTCTTTATTCTTGGAGTAGAAAAGGTTTCTGAAAACATCAAGATTTATAATCTTTATGATTCACAATAGGGAAATTATGCATAAAATATATAACAAAAAGACATTACAAAAGGCAATAAGTTAAACAGGATATTTTCAAAGCATGCACTTGACAAAGGGTTAGTATCCAGAATGTAAAAATAACGTAAAAATAGCATAAAGAATTTTATGAGTAAAAGAGGTAGACCATTAGCACATAAGAAGTAAAGTATATATGCACATATATATATAATTAACAAAAAGGATATTTATCTCAAAACAAGTGATTTCCTTTTGCAGAGAAAAAAGGAGGATGGGAAATAGTAAGGAGTCCATTGGGGGTGTCAACTCTATTATAAAAGAACAAAAGGCATCAATGGCAAGATGCTACCACTTGTATTTTTTGTACTTTTGTACCATTCTTTGTATTTATAAAAATAAGCATGTTTTTTAATTAAAAAATTATGATTAATTTTTAGCCCCTGAACTGATGACATTAATCTGTAGTCCAAAAGACAAGCGACTTTTTTCTTCTTTATAGTTGTTCATTTTTATAAAATGGAGCATTCGAGTACATGATACAGAGTAAGGCCATTTCCCACATTACCCTGGTGCTACATGGGAATATTACATGATAGTCACAGCAGGACTAGCCTTAGGTTGGCACCTCCCAGTTGTACACAAATAGATAGTAAGAAGAGAGAAACAAGTTTGAAACTATGGTAAAAGCATAACTGCATTTATTCCTATGTGATGGCATCAGTTAAGATATGTCTTAAAAAGTGAGCAAATTGACAGTCTTTGCCTTGGAGAGTTGCCCACACCTGAACCTGCTGTGTGGCCTCTTAGTTGTCTCAGTCTCATTGGCTTGTGCTTTCTTTATATAGAAAATTTGTTCACGTCTCAACCCAAGGTCTGTACTCTTGGATTTTTTTCCTCTCCTAAACTCATTTCTCTCTTTCCCTTCATATTTCATATTTCTCTAACTAAAACTATTTTCCTTCAAAAAATAAAAGTGAGGAAATCATTGTAGAAACAAATTTTGAAAAATCCATTTCAGGCTTTGCATACAAGACCTGATTTGGGCATCTCCTACTTTTTTTTTTTTTTAATGTGGTCTAAACACCAGGATGTGCTATTTTGGAGGTACATATGTTTATATACACAAACATATGTATATGTATATGCACTTATATAGTCTCATTTTCTATGGCAAGAGTTCACACTACGATGATATTATGCTGCTTTTCATTAACAGGAGTTCTGTTTACTTGTAGCTTCCATGGGATGTAGCAATTCATCTGCTTTGAGACCTTAGGTTCTAGTTTAATCGACAAGAATCATGAAACAAAATTGATCTGTTTCCTCATGTGTGATTTAGGTAAGAAGGATATAGAAACCAGATGTGTCATATAGTCCTGGCCAATACAGTCCCGGCCAATAAAGTTCAGATCAGTCAACAAAAAAATTGGGTTTGTCCTCTGGGAGATCCACATCCCACATACATATTACTGATTTTGTGAAAATAGCCTTCTAAAAGTTCTCAAACTCTGGTGAAGAGATAGACAGTGGGTGAGGGGTTTATTTTGCATGTGGACAGCCTGAGTTTGATCCCCAGCATTGCTAGGAGTGATTCTTAAGCACTGAGCCAGGAGTAAGCCTTGAGCACAGCAGGTGTGGCCCTGCTCTTTCTCTGCCTCTGCTTGAGTGACTCCTAACTGTTCAGTGGACTTTATGCAATGCCCTGGGTTGAACCAGAGTTAAGGTCCAAGTAGCGATATGCAATGGCAAATGCTTTCCCCCAATCTCTCCATTATCCTTTCTGTCATTATGTTTGTTCCTATTTGTTGAGTAAAAACTGACTGTGCTCAGGGAACTGTATGAATATCAGGGATTGGACCTGGGCCTGCCTTCATGTAAGTCGTACCTGCTCTACTATATTTTGACCCTCTGTTTTGTGTGATCAGACCAGTAAGAATTGCTGATGTTTTCTCAAAGACAAGGTGATTTCAGAATTCTGCAGTACATTTGACCTTTTCCACATGACTGCTGAGGAGCGAGAGTGTTATTGCAGTTGGAACTCGCCAGGAGTGATCCCTGTGTGCAAAGCCAGAAGTAAACCCTGAGCACTGCTGATTTGGCCTCCAAATAAAGCAAAACCACATGGGTGCCAAAAAGGCTGCTATGTTAGCCTTCTGCACAGTGGACACAAAGGTGGGAAGGCAGACAGAACATCTCTTCTGTGTCATACATTTGGACAAACTCCACCAAAAGAAATTTCTTACATCTCATTATCCAGAAATTTGGCTAATAATAATTTAGGGATTTGGCCTACCTTTCCACATCAAAAGAAATTGAATAAAATGAGAGTTGTGTTCAGCAAGGGAGAAATGGGAAAATAGTTTTGGGATAGGCAATAACCACTCTCTGTCACATCTGGACTACCCAAACAAACTTATCCATCACCCTCTTGAAATGTATTTGAGAATTTTATCAGTGATGTTTGGACTTTTCATCCACTGGACAATGTTTACTTTCGATTTACTTTATCTTTTTTTGAGACTCTTCTTCCCTAAAATGCATTCATTCATTCATCTAGTATTACTGTTCTGCTCCTCACGGCAGGTGTGGTACTGTTGTGTATGACTGGTCATCTCAGGAATTTTATGTAAATGGATGGAGGCTGAGAATAGCTCGAATGCCTTGTAAATTGGAGGCCTTGAGTTCAAGCACCCTGACCCCACTTTCCATGCTGAGGGGGATCCTGGTTTCACTGCTGCTTGAAATCTTTGATGTCACATTAAAATCTGGGTTCTGGGGCCGAAGCAATAGCACATAGCAATAGAAATAATATTATATAATAATAATAATAATAATAATAGCAAAATAGCAATAGCAAAGTGTTTGCCTTGCAAAGGGCCAACTTGGAACGGATCTGGGTTTGCCAGATCTGAGTCTGGATCTGAGTCTGCCAGGAGCGATTTCTGAGTGCAGAACCAGGAGTAACCCCAGAGTGCTGCCAGGTGTGGCCCCAAAACAAAATAAATAAATAAGAAATGTGTGACTATAGTGCACAACTAAGAATGTGTGGCCTCCAGTCATCACAACAACAAAATGAAATGGGAATGAGGACACATTTTTAAAAACGGGGACTCTAAAGATGGTTCAAAGGATCAGAGTGCATGCTTTACATGTGGGAGTCCCAGGTTTGATACCACCACATGGTTTCCTAAACATCTCTGTAAGCAACTCCTGAGCACACTGGCTCAGGGAACCCTATGGGGTGCTTAGATAGAACCCTGGTCAGTTGTGTGCAATGCAAGCTCCCTACATGCTATACTATCTCTCTGCTTCTTCCCCGGCATTTTGTTTTGTTTTAGGGGCCACACCTAGCAGTGCTCAGGGGTTACTCCTGGATCTGTGTTCAGGAATCATTCCTGGCAGGTTCCATGGACCATTTGGGATGCTGGAGATCAAATATGGGTCAGCTGTGTGCAAGGCAAACACCCTCTCCACTGTGCTTTCGATCCAGCCCTCCCTGCATTTCGAAAAAACTTAATCCATCACTATGTACCTTAAATATACAAATTTGAAAGATTTGTTATTCACTTTGGCCACAATAAAAATTAAAAATTTAATCTGATGAATATAGAATTCACCTGTGTCAAGTAGATTGTATTTTCTCAGTTCATTGCCTCTTACAGATTGTTTTCTTCCTTTTTCTCCTTCTTCCTTTTTTCTTCCTTCCCTCCTTTCTTCCCTCCTTCCCATTTTCTTTCCTTTATTCCTCTCTCCTTTCTTCCTTCCCTCTCTTCATCTTTCTTTTTCTCCTTTCTTCCCCCTCCTTTCTACCTTCCTTTCTTCTTTCCTTTCTTTCGTACTTTCTCTCTTTCGTACTTTCTCTCTTTCTTTCTTTCTTTCTTTCTTTCTTTCTTTCTTTCTTTCTTTCTTTCTTTCTTTCTTTCTTTCTTTCTTTCTTTCTTTCTTTCTTTCTTTCTTTCTTTCTTCTTTCTTTCTTTCTTTTCTTTCTCTTTCTTTCTTTTTCTCTTCTTCTTCTTTCTTTTTCTTTCTTTCTTTCTTTTTTTTTTTTCTTTCTTTCTTTCTTCTTTCTTCCTTCCTTCCTTCTTCCTTCTTTCTTTCTTCTTTCTTTCTTTCTTCTCTTTCTTTTCTTTCTTCTTTCTTCTTTTTTCTTTTCTCTTTCTTTCTTTCTTTCTTTCTTTCTTTCTTTCTTTCTTTCTTTCTTTCTTTCTTTCTTTCTTTCTTTCTTTCTTTCTTTCTTTCTTTCTTTCTTTCTTTTTCTTTCTCCCCTTTCCTTTTATTTTTTCTTTCACAATGATCTTAGTAAAGGAAAGTGTCTGGCAGCTCCATGGATAGTGAGATTCAATGACATGAGGGTAGTGAGTTTTGTGGTGTCCAGCATTGCTGTGTTTTCCTCAAAAGTATAAGAGTCCAGCCTGGAATTCACTTTGGGCTTGCCAATTCACAACCTTACACATTTTGGAAAACCTGGTACTGAAACTTTTTTACCTGGCAAGTTAGATATTCAGTTCCTTATTTCCCAGGACCCAGAGAGAGATTTTATTGGAGCCAAAGCATGGGGTAGGCCATGAGTTATGATAGCTATGTGGGAAGGGGTGTGACTTAGATGTATAATGACTCATATCAGAGATAATGCTCTTGAACCTGAAATATGTTCCAAGGATAGAGCCGAACTTACCCTTGCCTTATTATTTGGATTGGTAGATTTGCCTTATTATTTGGATTGGTAGAGACAAAGATAAGATATTCTAGATTGCAGAATTGGGTGAAAGGTTACATGAAAGTAGGAACATAAAACTTGTCTGTGGGAGAAAGCTTTTATTTTTAGTGTGTTGAGCTTGAGATATCTGTAAGGATGAGATGGATTTATGGCATTGGACTTTTGGAGAAGATCTGGGATAAATGTAAATTAATGTTATTGATTTATAGATTAGAATTGACAGCATGGGAATAGATGAGAGGATCCTATAGCGGAGAAGGACCAATGGTGTCATGATAATTGTGTAGACTGCTTGGATGAAGTCTGGAGATTTTTGCTCTTTTCTAAATATTCTGCATTTATCTTTTTCCCTGTAGTGGGTAGAGAAATTTAGAAGCTTTGCAATGAATATGCCAGCACTCTATTCTGTAGTGGTGATGGGGTAGATTGGTTGATAGGTTGGAGGGGTAGGAATACAACTAAGGTTGAACCATGAAGGAAGGATTTCAAGTATACTGACCAACCCATTGTCAAAAGAGCTAATTCTTATGGGGCTGTAGGAGAAGAACACCATATTTATGTTTCCATTGAAGGGAAAATAGATAAAGTCTATTTGACAGTATCAAATGGCTGAAAGAAATCTCTGGACTCTGACAATTCTAAAGAACTTGGTGACTTTTCTAAATTCTTATTTTTGTAGTAGCTGGTGGCAGAAATCTGCAAGAGGTCAAGGAATTGAAAAAGAGGACAATCCTGTTGATTAACAAGTCAATGTACTAGGACAAGGTAACAGGTTTTGTGTAAGGGGGTTATTTTCCTCATGTCGCTCTCTTACACAAGTCTTTATTTGCAGTGTCTGTCATTAGCAGAAAAATTTCTAGCTGATCTGCAATCTCTTACTTTCTAGGGTTTATTCTATTCTAGTCTCTGCTTATTTCTCCTGAGCAATAATAACCAATCTTAGGGCCCCTGTGTCCACAGATACAGGATTTCTCAATCTGAATTTCTAATTCCTTGACTTTACAAGTTTGTACTTGATATTTCTAGCTGCTTACGCAGATCTGGGCCCATGGTAGGTTTTCAGTGAATATGTACAACTTAATTCAAAAGTTGATCTAAACAATTTGATGATACAGCAGTAAATGTAGGTATTAAGTCACTGCATTTTGCATAGTGAGTAGACAAGGAAATGTTTCCTGTCAGACTTGTCATCAATTTCCATAATTAACTGGAAATCAGGGGAGAGTGTCAGCAGGGGTTAGTTTTCATTCAAGCATTCACAATGAAAAACAGTAGGTTGAAATATGTGGTTTAGAGGACTAGGGATATAGCCCAGAGGGACTGAGCACACGCCTGACATCAGCTAAACATTGATTTTGAACTGGCATCATGTGGCCTATGTAAAGACCACTGGCTGGAGTCATGAAGAACCCCTGCTCTACTGGGTCTAAGCACTTCATTGCTAAGCCAAGTATCACAGGAGTAGCTGCTATTAAAAAGAATAACAAAATAAATGTTTTTGCAAACCAGCATGAAAATTTTGTGGTTAACCTGGCCAGTGTAGCAAATTCTCTGTGCCTCCACTAAGTTTTGTTTTTATTTTCATTAAAATATAATTTATGTACCATGATATTCATTCCGTTAAAATGTGTGATTCAGTGCATTTACAGAGTTAGATAGCCTGCAACAATAATTACAGAACGTTTCCAATACCATGTCACAAAAAGCACCACACCAGTTAGAATCGCTCTCTATTTCTTTCTTCTTCCAGTGGCTTCTGCTTCTTATTTCTGTAGATTTTTAAAAATATGGACATTTAATGCAAATGGAATATAATATGTGGTCTTCTAAATTTTATTTGTTTCACCAAAAACAAAAACATTTTTTTCAGGGTTAATTCATTAAGTGCAGGGGTCATTATTTTATTGTTTTTATAGTTAAATCATATTCCATTAATTTGCTTACCATATTTTATTTATTGATTTATCAGTTGGACTAGAATAAATGTCATGTTATTGAGTTATGCCCCCTTTTTGGTTGTTATGTATTATATAGTTAGTAACATTACCATACAAGTTTTTGTGTGGTATTGTTTTCAGTCACCTAGAGAGAAATTTCAAGGTTATATAGTGACTCTATATTTAAAAATTAAAGGGATATCAATCATTTTCCATAGTGCTTAGATTTCTCTATTCCATTAGAAATATGTACAGCTCCAATGTTTTCAGATCCTGGTAATACTTGTTATTTTTCATTCTTTAAATATTGTTAGCCTTAAAGGCTAAAGTGATGTCTTATTTTATTCTATTGATATTTAAGATTTTTATAAGATTTTTGACATTTACAGATCAAAATTTTCATATGGTGTGAGTTAGGGATTTGGCATTATTCTTTTGCTTGTGGAGATATTGCCCTAGAACTATTTGATGCAAAGACTATTCTTTCCCCATTAAACTATATTGGCATTTTGTCAAAAAACAGTTGGTGGGGGGCGGGCGGAGCGGCCGCGGCTGCTGGGCGCGCGGTGTGTACGGGCCGTGGAGATCTGCTCTGCTCGACACTCTGACTCATCTTTTGGCTTTGCTGAGTTTCTCTACTGTTACCTGCACATTTGTAACTTCATCTTCAATGCGGGGCCACTGGCACACATTCTCTGCCTGTCTAGTAAGACTGGTTCTTTCCTGCTGGTCTACTGGGATTTAGAGGGATATTACAATGGAAGACATCAATAATTTCAAGACCCCAAACAAAGTGTCTGAAACAAAGAAAAATGCATTGGGTTCTACTCCCTGCGTAAATATTCCCGCCTCCCCGTTCATGCAGAAACTTGGTTTCGGTACTGGAGTAAGTGTCTACCTAATGAAGAGATCTCCAAGAGGTTTGTCTCATTCTCCCTGGGCTATAAAGAAACTTAATCCTCAATGTGACGGTCAGTATCAAAATGTGTATCAAAAAAGACTCACCGACGAAGCCAAGATTTTAAGAAATCTTCATCATCCAAACATTGTAGGCTATCGGCCTTCACGAAGGCCAGTGACGGGAGCCTGTGTCTAGCCATGGAGTTCGGTGGTGAGAAATCCCTGCATGACCTCATAGAGGAGCGACACATGAGCGATGGGGGGCCCTTCCCTGCAGCCAACATCCTCAAGGTGGCTGTGAACATGGCCCGGGGACTCAAGTATCTGCACCAAGAGAAGAAGCTGCTTCATGGAGACATAAAGTCCTCGAATGTAGTGATTAAAGGAGACTTTGAAACAATCAAAATCTGTGATGTCGGCGTTTCTCTGCCACTGGATGAAAATATGACAGTGACCGACCCTGAAGCCTGTTACATTGGCACAGAACCCTGGAAGCCCAAGGAGGCCTTGGAGGAGGGCGGGGTCATCACCGACAAGGCTGACATCTTCGCCTTTGGCCTCTGGGACATGATGACTCTGGCCATCCCACACGTGAACCTTCCCGAGGGGGATGACGAAGATGCCAGTTTCGACGAGAGTGACTTTGATGTTGAGGCTTATTATGCCGCCCTGGGTACCCGGCCCCCTGTCAACATGGATGAGCTTGATGGATCATACCAGCAAGTGCTCGAGCTCTTCTCTGTGTGCACCAATGAAGAACCCCAGGACAGGCCTTCTGCAGCCCAAGTCGTGGATGCTCTGGACACAGCCAGGCCCTGAGGCTCACCTACCTCCTGGGTGTACTGAGCTGGGGACCCCATTAGGGCTGCTGTGCTGGCAGGTGAATATCTCAGATAAAAGGTTTTCCTGCTTCGGCTTCTGTTAAAAGGTAGCGGGTTTCTTGTAGTTTTAACTCCTTTGCTAATCTGAAGACAATTCTGTGCCGGTGGGTGACATTTGTTTGGTCCCATCACTTAGTAATGAGCTTGAAGGTTCTGTCTGGTAATGACTTTGTTGAAGGCAGCACTTTGGGTAGGGCAGAAGCAGTCTGCATTGGCCCGTCTGGAAACATGGAAGCCTTTCATATAGATCAATAAAGGTTTTATTTAGACGAGGAAATATGAGATTAGGACTCCTCAGATATTTCATTCAAGCTTGTAGTACCATCTCCTGATATCTATGCTTTAACTTATTTTATTTTTTAAAATTGTTATTGTCTTAGGGCTACAGCCAGTGAGGCTCAAGGGTTGGTTTTCTGGTAGTGCTTAGGGGACTTTATGTGATACTGGACTTTGAACCTGGATTGACCATATGCAAGACAAAGCCCCTTCCCACTATACTGTTTCTTCAGCTCCCTATTAAAGTTGTTTGCTGTACTGAGATTATATTTTTACTAACCTGTATGTTATATGTTAAACCTCCCAAAGTTCTGGTAAGAAAATAAACTTAGTGGTATATAAAAAAATAAATAAATAAAATTAAAAAAAAAAAGTTGGTGACATGTGTACGGACTTGCAACTCTATTTTATAGATCACTGTCTATCCTTATGTAAGTATCACAATTAAAATTCCAGAACAGTAAAGCATGTTGCATTGAAGAAATTCTCAAATTCCATGGTAACTCAAAAAGATGAACTTTTTGGAAAAATAAATCTTTGTATCAGTCTATCAAAAGTAAATTAATTGTATGTATAAATCTAAATGTAAATATGCACCCGCAGGGAGCTTTAATTTAACTCTACTTTTTTTCTTTTTCTTTTTTTTTTTTTTTTTTTGGTTTTTGGGCCACACCCATTGATACTCAGGGATTACTCCTGGCTATGCACTCAGAAATTGCTCCTGGTTTGGGGGAACCATATGGGATGCTGGGGATTGAACCTCGGTCCGTCCTAGGTTAGCATATGCAAGGTAAACACCCGACTGCTTGCACCACTGCTTCGGCCACTTAATTCTACTTTTATATAAAAGTACATCCTGGCAATTTCTTTATGTATTTTATGAAGCAATTACAAAGCCACTTAAAAATAAAGAAATTCAATTCAATTTATTATTGTTAGAATGCTTTCTGTTGGGGGCCGAAGCAGTGGTACAGTGGTAGGGAGTTTGCCTTGCACATGCTAACCTAAGATGAACCATGGTTTGATCCTCAGGTGTTCCAAATGGTCCCCCAAGCCAGGAGCGATTTCTGAGCGCATAACCAGGAGTAATCCCTGAGCATCACTGGGTGTGGACCAAAAAAAAAAGAATAATTACTGGAGAGATAGCTCGGTCGTAGGGTGTTTGCCTTGCATGCAGCTGAGCCAGGACAGATGGTGGTTCAAATCCGGCATCCCATATAGTCCCTCGAGCCTGCCAGGAGCAATTTCTGAACGCAGAGCCAGGAGTAATCCCTGAGTACTGCCGGGTGTGACCCAAAAACAAAAACGAAAAAAGAATGCTTCCTGTTAATCCAATTTAGAATTTAACATTCAGCCTCAAGCAAAATCCTTCATATTATTTATTTTAGAAAATATTATTAGTCATATTCAGTAAACTTAGACAAAAGAATTAGATGACTATTTGAAGTACAAGAATTCTCAGGAATTTAAGGACAAGTCATGATTCAACTGTAGTGTATTTCTTGATTGATATCACTGACTCATACAAACCATTCTTTGGAAGGCAGACCTGGATAAGACCTCTTGGCTAACTAAAGTTTGACAAAGTTCAGAGATTCCATGTAAGTCTTAGTTTGCTGTTTCAGATATTTCCATTTATCTGTTCACTAAGAGATTAACAGGTTGGACAACTTGATATTTCATGTCAACTATTTAACACATAGGAAAAACTGTACTCAATTCTCCATAGTCATAACAAAAAGAAAAGCAGATAGGAAATAATTTGTACTTTATTTGAAGATAATGAAAGATGAAGGAGAAATAGAGTTACTACAACAAAAGATGAAAGAAAAGTATAGAAACAGAGACAGAAAAGAAAGAACCCCCACTTGGGGTAGAGTGAGTCACATTCAAGAGGGGTCTGATTCCTGGTATCCCACATGGACCCCTGAGCAAAGCTAGGAGTGATTCCTGAGTGCAGAGCCAGGAATAATCCCTTATCATTGCTGGGTGTGGCTCCCAAACAAACAAAACCTATTTGTATGGATACTCATTCCTCCTAGGACTTAACACTACAACATAAGTCTGAAAATGGCCTGAGTAAATGAAGGTTCCCATTTACTACTCTTGTAGAACATTACTTGGGTTCTAAGGACAATCCAACATAACTTGGGTTCTAAGGACAATCCAACAATCCCAAATTGGATAATACAAGCTTGATAACCAAATTGGTCCCATCTCGTTAGCTACTTGCAATCTATCCCAGGTACTGGGGGTTGTGGTATCCTTTGGAAGTACCTTCCCTCCAACTTACTAGTGTCTGTGGGTGGTTGAGCAATATACCCATTGTGCCACAGAGTATGGTGCTGTATACTAACACCCTTAAATACACTACATGCTTATTTTTTGTGGGGCTTGGGGCCACACCTGATAGTGTTCAGGGGTTATTCCTGGCTTTGCACTTACAAATCACTCCTGGCAGGCTCGGGGGACCATATAGGATGCTGGGTGCCAAACCTGGGTTAGCTGCATGCAAGGCAAAGCTCTCTCTACTGTGCTATCACTCCCTTTCCATCCACTACAATTTTGTACCTGGCCATCAGTTGCTTCCTAAGAAGTCTCAAGGCACTCATCAAAGGGTCCCAAACTTCTTTCACTAAGCCCCATCATTACTGGTTATAACACATCACAAGTTCTGGGAAACTAGAAAGGGCTGGCAGCCCCACCTACCTGCCAAGCAATGACAGCAAGTGCATAGCATTGTCTACTCAGCATACCTCAGTCTGATACCTGGACTGAGCCCAACCATTGAGATGACAGAACTGAGATGGGCAACATTCCTGCTTGCTGTGCTGCCCAGACTAGCAGATGGGCAAGTGTAGTCTACACAGGGAATTCACTGAGCTTCTAGCCTCAGAAGCCAGAGGACACTGTTCTAAACTCCATAGGGTGTCATCCACACAAGACCAGTCCTACAAGATCCACCGAGACAGTAGAGATGTCTAGTACATAAAGATGAGACAATGAACACAAAAAGAGGAAAATGGTTGGCTGAGAAACTTGCTCAGAACAAAGGAGTAAAATAAGCCTCAGAGAAAGACCTTAAAGAAATAGATGTAATGAAACTACCTGATAAAAAATTCAAAATAAGGTTATAAATGTTCCCCAAGTATAAAGTAGAAAATAAAAGATCCAGAGTTTTTAGAGCTAAAATAAAATGATCAACTGAGAAAATATTAGAGGGGTCTAACAAAAAATTGCATCAAAAAATTTAAAAATCACTTATAAAGGAGCCCAATGCAATAAATTTCACTCAGAGATGCAAAACAAAAAATAACTTAAAAGTGTAAGAATGACTTACTGTAGTGGTTTTCAATCTTTGCACATCCCCTAGATAGCAGTAAAATTGACAATGAGACCTCTGCAACAACATAAAGAAAAATAATATGCACATTATAGGGACCTTAGAAAGAGAAAAAAGAAAGGAACAGAAAAAAATTTTTTGAGGAAAGTCTGGTTAAAAACTTCTCCCAACATAAAAAAGCCTTGGGATGGGGTAATGAGTATATATGGAGCCAGGGGTTGATCCCATGATGGTATGCTTTAAGGATGGAGAAACCCTGAATCTCTTAGGCCACAGGAATTCCCTTTCTTCCCCAATGCTTACTGTGCCTATGCAAAAAAAAAAAAAAAAAAGTGGGGGGAACGCCAAACCCTATCACTCCAGCACCCATACTTTTGTTTTGTTTTGTTTTGATTTGTTAGTTTTTTATTTTATTTTCCTTCTCTTTTTTCTTCCACTTTTCTCATTCTTTTTCACTCTTGTGGTTATTATTTAGAGATTTATTTTTATTTGCCGCGTCCATTTTCTTTTCTTTTTTCTTCCATTTTTCTTTTTTTTTTTCTCTCTCCCTCTCTTCTTTCTTTTTTGGTAGTTGTCACCAAATTTTTTTCTCCCCTTTTTCTTATCCTTTTTATCTCCAATGACGGTGGAATAGATGCTCAATCTACAACAAGCTGTAAAGTGGAGACCAGTTGCACTAGTATACTGGGGGGTAGAGGAGGGAGAAATGGGATACATACCGGGAACAGGGGCGGAGGGAGGACAGCACTGGTGGTGGGAATGCCCCTCACTCATTGTCACTATGTACCATAAATGATGCAGTGAAAGATTTGTAATGCACTTTGGTCACAATAAAACTTTAAAAAAATAATAATAAAATAAAATTTTAAAATTAAAAAAAATAAAAAACTTCTCCCAAGTTCTGAGGAAGAAGACAGACATCCAAGCAGAGAAATTCCAGGAAGTCTCAAATAAAAGGAACTTTTAAAAATCCACATCAAGATAACATTAGAGTTTGAGTGGTAAATGTTAAAGATAAGATCTTAAAAACATTAAAAAAAAAAAACACCTTGGCATGTACAAGGGAAAATTCTTAAGGCTAGAGTCAACCTTTCAGCAGAAATGTTTCAGGTTACTAGCATAAAGCAGGTCATATTCAAAATACTGGAAGAAAAAAATTTCCAACCAAAAAATCTATACCTGGCAGAATTCCCATTCAGAAATGAAGAGAGGCCAGAACCATAGCACAGCAGTAGTCATTTGCCTTGCACGCAGCTGACCCAGGATGGCCCTGGGTTCCATCCCCAGCGTTCCATATGGTCCCCCAAGCCAGGAGCGATTTCTGAGTGCATAGCCAGGAGTAACCCCTGCGCATCACCAGGTGTGGTCCAAATATCCCCCACCCTCCAAAAAAGGAAAAAATAAAGGAAGAGATGAAGAGTTTCTCAGTCAAGCAAAGCTAAAGAATTCAGGGACCTAAGAGATAGTATAGTGTGTAAAGCCCTTGCCTTGCATGTTCAATCCCTGGTATCACAATTGGTCTCCTGAGCACCCTGTGAGATCACTGAGCTTGGCTGGGTGTGACCCAAGTCCCACCCCCACCCCCTGCTTAATAAAGAACTTGTCACTAATCAGCTGCCCTTGTAATATTCAAGACTCTTACCTAAGTGGAAATTTACAAAGATTGATAATACATACATGAGAAAAAAATCTCAGTGGAAAAAGTAACTATACAATAGAATAATGGGGCAGGATCACTTATAAAGGAAGAATGAAGATTTAGAACACAAAGGTAATAAAGCCACAGAAAAAGTTAAAAGATAAATATAAGATAAAAATATAAATAAGATGCCCCTAAATGTGGAAACAAGGAGGGCAAGATGCAAAGTTTGGGAATGTGTTCAGATTGAAATGTCAACCGTTGAGTAGAGGGGCATAGATAACTCAAGGTCATGCATTGGATCCCTCTTTATTTTTATTTTTTATTGAATCACCATGAGATACAGAGTTAAAAAGTGGCTGAGTTTCATATAATATTTCAACAGTCATTCCTTCACCAATGCTCATTTCCCTAACCTGCCTCTATGGTAGATTGAACCCCTCTTTGAAACTTGGTACCACATGGCCTCCTAACTACCACCAGGTATTGCTCTGAGGGCCCCTGAACACTGCCAGGATAGTCCCATTAATATCCACATCACAGGGCCCAAGCAACTCAGCATTTTTAGGCCCTAGAATTGAGCCATAAGGCCCAATTAGAGGTTTATTATTGGGAGAGGCCCCTAGGCTTTCTGAGGCCTGCTTGGGAGCCCACACCCAAGTTTCAAAAATCAAAATCAATATTAACCCAAGACATCTTTATTTGGGCGTTTTTTCTCGAAGGCTATATCTGAAACTCATGGTAACCACAAAGCAAAAACCTATAATATAGAGAAACAGAGCAAATGAATAAACAAAAACAAAAAATCCTTTAATTCTAACAACATAATAGAACAGTATAGTAGAAAAAGGGGTGAGTGGAGAGTAAGAAAGAGCCTGGAAGTCAAACTCAAGGCTTCACATCCTGAATGCTAGGCATGTGCTCTACTCTTGCCCCAATTTGGGGAACCCTAAGATAAAAATGTTAAGCATTAGTTCAATAGCATGTATTGACAATTTAATACGAGGTTACTCACATTGTATAATGTTGAACTCTGAAGTTGCTTCTGCCAAATTCAAGCTCAGTACCACTCATCTCATTGTGCTTGTTCCAGCCTCAAAGTTTTCTTTTATTTTGTAAATGTTTCAGACGGATGTTACACTACCCAGTTTACAATATATGTTAAATAAGGGGATCAAAAGTACTTTACCTGTATCTGCTCATGAGAAAACATCAAACAACTTGTCTTTCATGGTCATTAAAAGCCTGTTCTCTTCATAAATGTCAAAGTTATGATATGCAAGAGATTCTGTCATAGAGAAATAGAGGAACTGTCATAGAGTGAAGACTGAAATGACATAACAAGTCAAAAGTAAATCATGATGCTGGGTTTTCTTTTGCAGTAAAGGGCTTTATTGGAATGATTGGTGAAATCGGAATAAGATCGTTATGTTAGAACTTAATCACAATAGCGGATCTGATTTTGATCCTCTGGCTCTCTAATGTTAAATAGATCCTATTAAGATCCTGTAGTTTTAATGACATTTCTTGATTTTGGAAAACACACTGAGGTATTAGGAAATTTCATATCTGTAATATCTATGTGGAAAATATTTCTGTAATTTACTCTATAGAAGAACAGAAAATATTACAACTGAGGAAAAACATACTTGATGCAGCAATATTAATGTTAAAATTAGAATTTTTGTACTGTACTTGCAACTTTTTTATTTGCCTAAAATTATGGTAAATAAAAATTTTATGTAGTGGAAGGTTTTTAAAGTTTATAAGCTATTAAAAAGTCTAACTATATAATATATAAGAATTATTGTAAAATTTAAATTTTCATATAGATATAAAACTTCATATAAAATAAATATTAAAATAAAAAATTTAAAGGCAAAGGGCTAGCAGTTAAGACACAGTCTAGAGAAAGGTGTCTGGGTTTGAACTCTCAACCTATCATATCCTATATTAAGAATCTTGGGAAAGCATTCTTCTTTCTTTCCTTCTTTTTCTTCTTCCCTCCCTCGTTTCTTTTGTTCTTTCTTTTCTTTTTCTTTCTTTCTTTTTTCCTTTCCTTTTTCTTTCTCCATTCTTTTCCTCCTTCCCTTCCTTTCCCTTCCCTTCCCTTCCCTTCCCTTCCCTTTCCTGTTCCTTTCCATTTCCCTTTCCATTTCCCTTTCTGTTCCCCTTTTCCTTTTTCTTTCCTTTCCTTCCTTTCTCCTGGCAATGCTTGAGGTCACTTCTGGCTCTGCACTCAGTACTTATTTCTGGTCCTATTCATGCAATAGGGGACAGAACCTAGGTGCTCCAGTACAAATTAACAATCGCTGGGGGGAGATGCCAGATGTGGTCTGAAGCTGTGAGGAAGAAGCCTTTCTCCAGGAAATCCTTTTACTTGGACATGCCTGCTGGCAAGACTCTCCAGCTGTTAATAGGAGCCATCCAGCAGTTGAAGAAAGAAAAGATTAAAAAAAAAAAAAAAAAAAAGAATCTTGGGAAAGTTACTTTAGGAGTCTTGCAAAAGTTGCTTAATGTTTAAATTTCCCTCCTGATAAAACAGGAATGATAATGATTAAACTTAACACACAAAAATGTCACAACATTTACATAAGTAAATGTTTGCAAGGGACTTGGAACATTGAGGACACCAAGTGTTGTATAAGTATTTGTCAAATGAATATGCAAGGTAATTTAAATTTAAAGGCATAGAAATCATTTTAATGAAGTACTTAAGCTTTAAAAACTTAAAAATTAAGAAATCTTTTCTTGGGGCCGGAGAGATAGCATGGAGGTAAGGCGTTTGCCTTTCATGCAGAAGGTCATCGGTTCGAATCCCGGCGTCCCATATGGTCCCCTGTGCCTGCCAGGAGCAATTTCTGAGCATGGAGCCAGGAGTAACCCCTGAGCACTGCCGGTGTGACCCAAAAACCACAAAAAAAAAAAAAAAAAAAGAAATCTTTTCTTGGGCCTCAGGGAGATAGTACCACTAGTGGATAGGTACTGGCCTTGTATGTGGTTGATCCAGGATTAATCCCCAACACCCTGTATGGTTCCCAAGCCCACCAGTAGTGATTCGGAGCACAGGGACAGACGTAAATCCTGACTACAGTAAGGTGTAGTCCCCAATAAAGCAAAACAAAACATTAATTTAAAAAATAAAAAATACTTTTCTCCTATAAATTGATTTGAATTCTTATTAGACTCTTCTTTATTGACTGAGTTCCCGGCATTGCCCTTGATAATTTCTTGTACTAATATTTGTTCTTCATAATAGGAACTTGATTTTAATAACAAGAAATGTTTAATATAGCTATTTTATATTCATTATTATTTTAAATTATCTAATACAAATACATGTATTTAGCATATGTAGGACAAACTTTAAGAGGTAGAAAGAGGGATCCTGATTTTGCTTATTGATGGCATAGACAGAGAGGGAATCACACCACACCATGGTGTCACGTATTAAACCCAAAGCACCTACATGCAAAGTATGTGTTCCAGCCCATGGGGCCATCTTGCTGGGGTTGGGTCACATTTCTGACTTTAACATGTGTACAAGTTAAACGGGAATGAAATACCAAAGATGGTTACGATATAACGTGAGGATGGGAGGAGAAGGAACTGTCAAATGTTTCATTGAAGAGAAAGATTCTATCTAGGGGAGGGAGGGAGCCAAGATTTCTGAGAGGATGAGGCCACTGCCTGAATTGGAGGAGGTTTGAGGCTTTAAGAGGCAACATGGCAAAGGGTGAATGTTTGGAATAGGGGGAAAAACAAAAGCAATGAGGCTTAGCAGAAAAGCACCGTGTGAAATTTAAATTTTAAGTCTAATATTGGGATTTAAAAAATGAAACAAACAAAAACCCAGAAATGAAGCAAGAAAAAGCCATCTCCCTGTTCCACATCTCATTCTTTTTCTCACCAGAGTAAGCAAATTAACAGCTTGGAGCTAATCTTTAACAAAACTATAGATGCAATTTACATGCAGAGCAAAGAAATCTATAGCAAAGCTTCTTAAACTTATTTCCACTGTGATCTTTTTGACCCAATAAATTTTATGCAATCCCAAGAGTATAGGAATATAAAATAGATATATAAACCAAACATTTACTGATAATAAATTATAAAGAAATTTATCCTAACGGACTCCCACTCTGGGGCTCTGGGCGAATGACTCACAGTTTAAGAAGTTGGACTCTATTCCAAGTGTCAGCAAACTATGGCCTGCTAGACTAACTGGTCCGCTGTTGGTATAATTGGTCTTCACCCTACTCAGTATGATTCTTTTTTGCTAGTGCTTGTCAATTATTGGATGCAAGCACTTTTGGATTGGCCTCTTACCCTACCTGTTCCCCAGCCCCAGGATGTGGTCTTTAGCTTTCTAATAAAGACTCGAAGTCTCGGAGAAACTACTTATGGTTTCAGTTTTTTTCACATCTGAGCCATCTGCTTCTTAGGAATGGAAGTCTTGTGCGTGGAAGTTCTTGCAACTGTTTTATCCCAGCAATCATGTGTGGATTATTTCCTGTGTCTGTGTTTGTGTTTGCTTCCAAACTCGTGTCCCTCCAATCCCCTGGGATTGGGACATGAGGCTTCTGCTTCAGCCCACAGTCTGCTTTTGTTAATAAAGTTTCATTGGAACATAAAAACAAGTTTGTATTTTAAGTTTTAATTTTGAACTATTCTAATCTCAAGGTTTCTTATTCATAAAATAAGCACAGTACTACTATCATCTTACAGTTGAGAGAGAGAGATGCATGCTTGAGAGTAATTGCTCATAAAATGAGTTTGTTATTTGGGGATACACATTAATGGGCATATTATAGTAAGAAAATGGGAACATTGAACCATATTGAATTCATATTGAATGATGGGAGTGAGGATAGAGAGGAGAAGCTTAAGTCAAAGTTAAGAGACATTCTAATGGTAGAGCCTATGATTTTTGTTTTGTTTTATTTTTGGACAATACCTGGCAGCGCTCAGGGGTTACTCCTGGTTCTCTGCTCAGAAATTGCTCCTGGCAGGCATGGGGGACCATATGGCATGTCTGGATTCGAACCACCATTGGTCCTGGGTCGGCACTTGCAAGTCAAACACCCTACCGCTGTGCTATCTTTCCAGCACCAAGCATATGTTTTTTTGAGCGATCAAAGTTAAGATACGATAAGAGTTTTGTTAAGCTCAGGTTGTTTAAGTGTAATATTGTCTTTATGGAGACAAATCTTTACTGTTTGTCATAATTGTTGAGGACACTAGCTGTCTAATCATCTTATCTCATACTTGAAAAACATCCCTTTGGCAGTTTCCTACTTCAAATATATAAGAACATTTGCTATTTAACATATTCTACAGTGATGCATGTTATTATGCTCTAAAATCGGTTTCTTTGTTCAAATATGGATTTTTAATTTTATGTTGAGTTTGCTTCAAATCTAGAGTAATTTAGATTACATAGCTCTGTCTTCCTAAAATAAAGCCAGGGATGTGACAAGCAGTAGAGCACAAGCTTTGTATTTGTGAGCCCCTGAGCTTAGTCCTTAACAACACAACCCCTTACCCACCACCCCTCCAGTGTATCTGGGTGTAGTCCTGCTGACCCCTGAGTCTATTCCAAGTGTAGCCCCCACAATAATGAAAAACAATTACCTGGGCCTCAGCTATATAGTTCAGTTGTAGGACACTTGCCTTGCACACAGCCATCCAGGGTTTAACCTTTTTTCACTTAGATGGTCCCCTGAGCCCTGTCAGGAGTGATTCCAGAGCTCAGAGCCTAGAGTAAGCCTGAACACAGCTGAGTGTGCCCACCCCCAACAACAATAACAACAAAACAAAACCGGCAATAAATACCTAAGATGTTTATTTTCTTTAAAAAATTCTGATGGTTTTTTGAGTGAAATGTTGATTAAATACTAACTTGTTACTAGCTAGCTATAGTCATCTTAATGCTTTAGTTCACTGTAATTCAAGGTTTATAGAAAGCAACTGGAAGGAGGTACAATTCTTTAACATACACACACACCCCATCTTCAAAACCTTTGAAACTGTGGAAATGGAGAATAATAAATGATGTTCCCTTGGACTTTATACTCTGTCCTCACTAAGAATTGTGATGACAGTTGACTGGGAATTTTCATGATTCAGTCATTTTGACCTTGGTGACCAGAGGCTTAGAGACTCTAGTTTAATTTGATTGTAGCCCTAATTGGCTTAAGTTTTTTAGGAGGCTAGAGAGATAGTACAGTGGGTAGGGCACTCATTTTGCATGCAGAATACCTGAATCCTATATAATATCCCGAGCTCCACAAGTAGTTTCCCAGTGCAGATACAGGAATAAGTCCTAAGCACAGCTGGGTCTGGTCCCTAAACAAAAAAAAATTTTTTTACTATATATACAGATATGTATATATATATATATACAGATATATATGTATATATATACAGATATATATATATATAGTTTTTCTTTCTTTGTTTTTAAATGAAACTTAATCTTTGGAGAAATTGAAAAACAGACTGACCAACAGTTTAGAAGTGAAAGTCACATTTCCGTGTTCTTATTTTTCCAAAAGATCTATGAACTAGGCAAATTTAATTTCTGTGAAGGAAACAGGGAACATTTACTGTGGAAGCAAGGCAAATTTTTGGACTCTTCCTCTCTTTTTGCTTATCTTCGTGAATTCATTCCACACTGGTTTCTCTTCTAAGGTTCTTACCAGAATGCTCCTTCCTCCCACTCTGAGGCATACTTTCCCTTTGGCATTTATTTTCCTTATTCTTTGGGAGCAAAGGGATAGAGGATATCTATGTGGTTTGGGGGCCAAAGCTACTCCTGACTCTGCTCAGGGGTTACACCTTGCTGTGGTGGGGGACTACACAAGGGACTAAAATTTGAACCAAGGAAGACCACATGCAATGCAAGTGCCTTAAGCCCTATATTATCTCTCTGGGAAAATATTAATTTTTCATAGGTGACAGTTGAGAAAGGCAGGACTGCTAATTGATCAATGTAGAAAGTTTTCAACTACTGTGAAAACACACAGTGGGAAGTAGAAGTCCATGGTTTCCTTATTATTTGTGGTGGTCATGAGATTGTCCAAGAGGTCATCCCCACAAAATTACTGAGATAACTGGGGTCTTACTAGAGAAGTTTTTCAGTGTATTGAAGAAAATCAAATGTCATGCTTCTCCCATCTTAACCTAGATCCATGATTTTAATGATCCAGAAAGAGCTGACAAAGGTCCTTTCAGTGAATAATCTTTTTTATGAATGAGTTAAGCAATGATTAGAAGTCCAATTCTGAATTATTTAACAAAATCACTGACATGATTTCCAATTGCAGAAGGGAGGTTTATGAGGAAAATATATTCTTAATGACCTTGATTGAACTCCACTAAATTGAATAACAATGTGTTTTTTCTATTTCTCAATTTCTTATCTGTTTTCTTAAACCATGTTGGTTTAAATAAAGATAGTTATTGGAAGAGTTTAAAAAAACTACACAAATAATGTAATTTTTTGTTTTGTTTTGTTTTGGGGCCATACCCAGCAGTGCTCAACGGTTACTCCTAGATTTGCACTCAGGAATCATTTCTGGCTGGTTTGCGAGAACATATGGGGTCCTCAGTATTAAGCCTGGGTTAGCCATGGGCAAAGCAAACACCCTACCCATTGTAATATCACTCTTGCTCCAAGGACATGATATTCTAATAGATCTTCACTTATCTTCACTTATCTTAGTTTGTGGAAAACATTGATTACAGGAGCAGTGCACATTCTGAGAATATTTTGTGTCATGGTACTATTGACCTGTTGCACTGATAACTAGCCTGAGACAAAAGTTTTGAGTGAGAATGATACTTTTGATTAGTAGTAAGTATACTTTAAGCTTAAGATTGGTAAAGGAATCAACATCCATTTTACAATAAATCAATTTTAAAATGAGACTTCAGTTGACTTTGAAGTTTAGTTCTTTTGTTGTTACTGAAACCAATTTAGCATTTTCTTTCGGTTTCCTAAACCTCAATATTCCACTGCTTAGCATGGTTTCTCTAACACTAAATTTCTTTTAAATTCCTACTGTTTTTTTTTCTTATTTTTTAAAATTTATTAAAGAAAATAAATTCTATAGTTAATATAACTGATTATAATACGTTTCTTTCAGGATGACAGAAAGTGAAGTTATTCAAATATAGAAAGAAAATAGAAAATTTAAAAATATATGGAAAAAGAAGGGGAGAAAATTTATTAACAGTTATATTCGTGAAAATTATTGAATCACCAATGAAGTCATTAGTACATTCCCCCTTCTTTTTTTTTTTTTTTGAGATTGGAGATACACTAAAAGAAAAAAATGTGTGTGGCAGGTGTCGTTTGGATAGGCACTGCAAAATATGGAAAGAATTGAAAGACAAGACCTGTGGCTAAAAAACTGGGAGATCTTGGGGCCGGCGAGGTGGCACTAGAGGTAAGGTGTCTGCCTTGCAAGCGCCAGCCAAGGAAGGACCATGGTTCGATCCCCCGGCGTCCCATATGGTCCCCCCAAAGCCAGGGGCAATTTTTGAGCGCTTAGCCAGGAGTAAACCCCTGAGCATCAAACGGGTGTGGCCTGAAAAACAACAAAAAACAAACAAACAAAAAGCAGGGAGATCTTACCCCTGATGTATTTTGGCATTAGACCAACTCAAGGCTCCAGGCATACTAGGTTGTCCAGCCCCATAGTCATTCTTGGTGGTCAGCTCTTCACCATCACAGTTGTTGCTATCAGGTAGCTGCAGTTATAGATCCTGATTTCTTTATAGTAGCTATGTTGAAGTTCAGGTGTTGTGTAGTGTCTTCTGGTTCCATCTCACCATCAGTTAGCATTGCAGAAAATTCTGCCCTAAAAGCAAACTGTTGCTGTTGCCTGGTTGTCAGGGTCACATAAGAACTGTCTTTGGAGTAAGTCAGTGACATGGCAGTGGTAGGGCTTTCCTTGGGAGAATTTGTTCCTGGTGCTGATATAGCAAACCATGTTTGTTTCTGTAGGTGGTATCCATGGTGGTCATTGTCCAATCAACTGGAGTCTAAGGCAAGTCACTATGCCAAGTGTTTAGGGTGTAAGGTCCCATTGCAGTATAAAAATATTTTTGTTCCCATTTCTATAATGTTCCCATCAAAAAACTTGTTTCAGTCTGTTAATTTTTCCCATTTTAATGTGCCTATGCAAAAATGGACAACGCCAAATGGTATTACTAGTGCATGTGGGGGGCGAGGTGTCAAGACCAACAGTACCCAGTACCCAGGACCTTTTGTTTACATGAACACTGAACAGAGACTTGTCTACTAGTATTTCATAGTGAACAAATCCCAAGGGTAGGGGAAGTTGCCTCTACATAAGGAGATATTCAATAATGGTTATGCTTATTAAAGGAGTATATCTAAAAGAAATATTAAA
Organism: Suncus etruscus; assembly: GCF_024139225.1. Taxonomy (NCBI): domain Eukaryota; kingdom Metazoa; phylum Chordata; class Mammalia; order Eulipotyphla; family Soricidae; genus Suncus; species Suncus etruscus. The sequence goes on along the minus strand of NC_064854.1, from coordinate 26,927,842 downwards.
GGAAATGTATATGTCCTCTTTGAATCTTTTGAAATAGGTAGGGTAGGGGTAAGATCTAGGGTGCAGCTCCAACTTGTGATTTGGTTTTGTGGAGTCTAGGGAAAATGGCTTCCAACAGTCCCATATCAGGAAGCAGGGGATTTCTCAGGAATCAAATCTGGTAGCAAGCAATAGTACAGAATGAAAGGAGGTGAAGAAAGAAGGGCCACCAAGAGCAACTCAATAGCATCAGACTGTCGGTTTCTTCTCATGCTGAGAATCTATCTTTGAACTTTGGGTGCTGGCTGGAATCTGTCTGGGCTGGGGAGAATGTTCTGCTTCATGAGGAGTTAAGGACTGAGAGTAAAATAATGGTTAAATGTGGATAAATAACATGAAGGGCTTGAAAAGGATTTGTAAGGTGGTGAGCCAAAAAATAGAAAGGGGAGAAGGATTATCTATAATAGAGGGGAGAACATTATACTACATAGGCATTATATCTATTGCAGACAGATATTAGACTGACCCTGCTATGACGTACACATACCCTCATGTGCTGACATTGGCAGCCAGAGGATAGATGTGTGGGTTACATTTAAAAAGCTTTCGAAGGTGATATGGGACAGAACACTAAAGAAAGAAGAAAAAGAAAAGAAAAAAGAAAAGAAAAGAAAGTAAAGCTGGCAAGTCTACTGTAGAAGGTTTTCCTTCCCACCCACCACCCCCTCTTTAGCTGATCATGTTTGGCTATGAAGAAAGGCTTCATAGCTTAAGTTGTGTGTGGAGTGTTCTTAAGAATAATCATAGGGGGCCCGGAGAGATAGCATGGTGGTGTTTCCCTTGCAAGCAGCCGATCCAGGACCAAAGGTGGTTGGTTCGAATCCCAGTGTCCCATATGGTCCCCGAGCCTGCCAGGAGCTATTTCATAGTTTTCAAGTCTAAACAACCAAGTGACATGGTAATGAGCACTGTATGGGGTGACTGTACCATGACATTGATATTATATCTATTACAGGCGAACATTAGACAGCCATTGATATGACGAACATATATGCTCATGAGATCAATCCATGGTTTACAGTTAAAAAGCAGATCCAGGTAAAATGGTATATAAGAAATTGTTTAAAAGGTTAGGGAGGGGGAAGGAGAAATAATTAAAGCCAGCAAAGGTTTTCCATTGTATGGTCTGATCCTGTTTGGTGAAGGAAATCCCTACTGGGGAAAGGCTACCTGGGATAGATTGTGCATAGAGCATTCTAGTGAATACGTGATATGGCGATGAGCACTGTATAGGGCAAGGGTCTCAAACTCGCGGCCCTCGGGCCGTTTGTGGCCCTCTGTACAACATTTTGTGGCACACAGCCAGCCTTCAAATATCGAAGTATTCACGATTATTCACTTATTGAATAATCGCAATAAAAATCACATTAGTAAGAAAAAAATCACATTAAACATTTGCATACCCCGAGCAATTCCATTCAGGGTATGCAAATGTTTAATGCGATTTTTTTTCTTACTAATGCGATTTTTTATTGCAAATATTCGGTAAGCGAATAATCAGGAATACTTTGCGCCTAGTGCAGACTTCATTTCCACTGCTCCTGCCCGCTGTCCCTTGCATTATTGGAGGCCTAAGGAAGAGAAGGGAGAGAACAGAGTGAAGTTTATTACAGAATTAGATTTTGTCATAACTTCATCATGACTTCATCAAAGCCTGCAGTAAAGAGAAAGATTGATGATGAGCACAGACAATTTCAGGAAAAGTGAGAGACGCAGTATTTCTTTGTTGAGCACAGGGGCATCCCCACATGTCTTATTTGCTCAGAGAAATTTGAAGTGCACAAGGAATACAACTTGAAACGCCTTTATTCAACTAAACATGCTGAGGAAATGCGAGAGCCAAGCAGGTTGCCAGTCTTAAAGCATGTCTAATGATGCAACAAGATTTCTTTAAGAAAGCAACCAAAGAGAATGTTGCAACAGTCGAAGTTAGTTACATGGTAGTGAGATGATTGCTAAGGCAGGGAAACCATTCACAGAAGGAGAGTTTGTTAAAAAATGCATGTTACAGGCTGCAAGTATTATCTTGGAAAAGAAAGGCCAGTTTAGCAAAATCAGCCTTTCTGCCAACACTGTGGCAGAGTGCATTTCTGACATGTAAACTGTGTGAGAAAGCCAAATGTTTTGATGCATACTCAGTTGCTCTTGACGAGGGCACAGATATAACAGACACTGCATGCAGCTCACAATTTATGTCTGTGGTGTTGATTGCAATTTTGAATTGACAGAGGAGCTGCTCACAATAATTCCAATGCATGGCCAGACCACCGCTAATGAGATCTTTCAGCATCTGTGTGATGCCATTGAGAATGCAGGTTTGCCATGGAAGAGGTTTGCTGGAATAATAACCGATGGAGTGCCATTGATGACAGGGAGGAAAATGGACTGGTGGCACTTGTTCAAAAAAACTTGAAGAGGAGGGTGTAGAGAAGGCCATTGCTCTTCACTGCATTATCCATCAGCAGGCCCTTTGCAGTAAATGCCTGCCGTGTGACAATGTGGTGTCTGTTGTTGTGAAATGCATCAACCAAATCAGATCCAGGGGCTTAAAGCACAGGAGGTTCCATGCTATTTTAGAGGAAATGGAGTCAGAATATGGAGATGTGCTCTATTTCACCGAGGTACATTGGCTCAGCAGGGGAAATGTCCTGAAAACTTTTTTTGAGTTGAGAGAAGAAGTGAAAGCTTTCATGGAGAAGGATGGGATGTTGTTTCTGAGTTGAGTGATCACAAATGTCATGGACTTAGCTTTTTTTGTTGATATCACACTTAAGCTGAATGTACTAAACAAGATGTTACAAGGCCCGGGTCAGCTTATCAGTGCTGCCTATGACAACGTGAGAGCATTCTCCACAAAACTTGTGTTATGGAAATCCCAGCTCTCTCAGACAAACCTTTGCCATTTCCCAGCATGCAAGGAACTTGTGGATGCAGGTATACCATTCAGTGGTGAGAAATATGTTGATGCTATTTTTTAAGCTAGAGAAGGAATTTGATCACAGATTTGCAGACTTCAAAAAGCACAGAGCCACTTTCCAAATTTTTGTGGACCCCTTTTTCTTTGAAATGCAAGATGCCCCTCCTGTGCTTCAAATGAAGCTCATTGACCTGCAATGCAACTCTGATCTCAAAGCCAAGTTCAGGGAGATTAGTGGAAAAGCAGACATGTATGGGCAATTTTTGAGAGAATTGCCCCCCAGCTTTCCTGAGCTTTCCCGAATGTTCAAGCGCACCATGTGCCTTTTTGGGAGCACATATTTGTGTGAAAAGTTATTCTCCACATTGAACTTCAATAAGTCAAAGTACAGGTCTAGACAATGATGATCATCTTCAAGCCATACTGAGGGTCACAACTGCTTCCTCTCTAAAGCCAAATGTGGTTCAGATTTGTGAAAAGAAGCGCTGTCAAGTCTCTGGCAGCAAGGAATAGGTAAAAGATGCCATGTTCAGAAGAACTGTTCATGATCTTCACTCAATGTTCTATTTATGTTCAGAAGAAATAATTAAAACTGTTAATAATGACGTTTGAGGACTTTTTTTTGTGTGAAATCCCTTATGCGGCCCTGCCTTACCCCACTTTTCCTCCTGTGGCCCCCAGGTAAATTGAGTTTGAGACCCCTGGTATAGGGGGTATATACTATGTATTATTATCCTGTGGGTTTTGCACATCCCGTTTCCTTTTCTAGAGGCAAACCTATAATTATGAGCATTATGGTATAATGGTAGACTAACAACAGTTGTTAGTCTTGCACCAGCGTGGTTTCGTAAAAAAAGTATTGATGAGAAGGAGGGTAAAGTTCTTTGGTAAGGCTGCCTGTGCTGCCTCGTCCCACTCTGTGAGGTGGGTCACTGAATAGCCTTCCCTCCCTCCCCACCTTGGACCCACCTGAGTGAGCAGGGCTAGGGTGAAATGGGTGCCGCCCATGGGGTGCTGGAGGCCTCGGGGCTGGGGATTTCCTTGTTACCCGGCTCCCCTGCCCTGGCGGGACGTTCTGCTCCCAGATGAAAATGAATTCCGGTTATAGCACTGGGAGCAGCAGCTGGATTTTTTTTTTCTTCTTAACAACGCAATCATCAAACTTTGATATACAGCATTTGAAAAGATTAAGGTCATGCAAAATTGTGTTGATGAAAATTGTGATTATGGGGGCCGGGCGGTGGTGCTAAAGGTAAGGTGCCTGCCTTGCCTGCGCTAGCCTTGGACGGACCGCGGTTTGATCCCCCGGTGTCCCATATGGTCCCCCAAGCCAGGAGCAACTTCTGAGCACATAGCCAGGAGTAACCCTTGAGCGTTACCAGGTATGGCCCAAAAACCAAAAAAAAAAAAAAAAGAAAATTGTGATTATGGGGCCGGAGAGATAGCATGGAGGTAAGTCATTTGCCTTTCATGCAGGAGGTCATCGGTTCGAATCCCGGCGTCCCATATGGTCCCCCGTGCCTGCCAGGAGCAATTTCTGAGTCTGGAGCCAGGAATAAACCCTGAGCACTGCCGGGTGTGACCCAAAAACCACAAAAAAAAAAAAAAAAAAAAAAAAAAAAAAAAGAAAAAAAAAAAGAAAATTGTGATTATTTGGCTGGTATTTAACTAGCTGCCAGTTATCTAAAATTATTGAATTTTACCTGAAAGGTTGATAGATGTGAGTCATCTTAAGAGCCTTGACTCTTAAGATAGGTGGCTCCTATTTCCCCAGATATTCTTTCCTCTTTCTCTACCTTCCTAAGAAGGAATTAAAATAAACAGCCCATTATTTAGCATAGGTCAGTTCCTTACATTCTTGGGAAAGGTAAAATTGCAGTTTAGTTGTGTAAAAATGCCCATTTCTCTCTTTTTAGCAATTATTGTGACCTAAGGAGTAATAAAACTATAAGAATAATTTGTTGTGGTTTATCCTGTTTCTAAAATTAATCTAGTGGATTTAATTTGGCTTTTAAATCTGGGCATAGCTCCACTACTAAGCTCAAAAAGAATGACAATCAGCTGAATCTTCCCAGATGGGACCAATCTACTGACTGAAAAACCTGGGGTGTACTTAGAAGGGAGGTGGGCAGACTCTCCACACACATCCTCAATCCACCAATAGATAACTAGATAACTCAGCAGCTCCTGCCCACACCTACCATCTTGCAGATAAACGGCCCAACTCCACAACTCCAAAACTTAATACTGTCAGCCCAAAAGTATCATAACAAATCTGATGGGAAAGTTGCATAAAAAATTACTAAGCTCAATGAACCTAAACAATAATACTAAAGGCTGAACTCGCACTAACCAGACTGTAAACCTCAAATAATAATGTTAGTATTGAGAAAAATAACAATTATCACAAGTTGACTTTTTTTGATGTAAGTTTTGACAAGTCCATTTGTTTACGTGTTTTCCCAAACTAACTGAAGTAAATTTATTTGTGCCTATAAGAAAGCAAGCTGAGGTGGTGGATGGGAAATTGGATATTAGTGTTGGAACATTTAATGCCTGAAATATCTGTATTTTCAACAACTTGGTAAATCACCGTGTTACCAAAAACAAAAAAAGCTAGGGATAGATTAAGGCCAAAATGAGACAATCACAGCAACTTAAGTGACAATACAGACTCTTGTGATCATTTGTGAGCAGTCATTTTGCATCAAAGTCATGTCGAATATATTTTGTCTGTTAATAATTTTAAAGCTATATATCATTAGTTTTAAGAGTTTTATTTTATAGAGTTTTTTATATTCTCTCTATAAAAAGATATAATCTATATTTTATAGAGTTTTGTTTTTATGTAATATTTTTATGAAATTTTTCTTTTCAAATATTTTCAAGTAGACGGGCCGAAGTGATAGTACAGCGGTAGGGCATTTGCCTTGTTCGCAGCTGACCTGGGTGGGACCTAGGTGGGTCCAATCCCCAGAATATTATATGATCCCCGAGCCTGCTGGGAGCAATTTCTTTTTGTTTGTTTGTTTGTTTGTTTGTGGTTTTTGGGTCACACCCAGCAGTGCTCAGGGGAAACTCCTGGCTCCATGCTCAGAAATTGCTCCTGGCAGGCATGGGGGACCATATGGGAAGTCGGATTCGAACTGATGACCTTCTGCATGAAAGGCAAACGCCTTACCTCCATGCTATCTCTCCGGCCCCCAGGAGCAATTTCTGAGTGCAGAGTCAGGAGTAATCCCTGAGCGTCGCCTGGTGTGGCCCCTAAACCAAAACAAGTAAACAAACAAAAAAATCTCAAGTGGACACCTCAAAAAGGACAAAGTAAATAGCTGTGGCAATAATATTATTTTACTTTGTTAAAAAGATTACAATTATTGGGCCCGGAGAGATAGCACAGCGGTGTTTGCCTTGCAAGCAGCCGATCCAGGACCAAAGGTGGTTGGTTCGAATCCCGGTGTCCCATATGGTCCCCTGAGCCTGCCAGGAGCTATTTCTGAGCAGACAGCCAGGAGTAACCCCTGAGCACCGCCGGGTGTGACCCAAAAAACCAAAAAAAAAAAAAAAAAAAAAAAAAAGATTACAATTATTGAGCCAGACTTATAGATTGATTTTTAAAACAATGGTACATTATTTTAACACACAATGAGATAACATTCTTTTGTGAATTTGTTTAGTAGATTTCTCATCATTTCTCTTTTTAAAAGTTAAAATGTTAGTATAATGATAAGTAAGGAAAAGATATTGGAGTGAAAATATTTGTTTATATGAATATTTTTGAAGCAGTAAATATTAATAAAGAGGTGGTGAGGATAATCTGTTTTAACTGAATACTCACAGGAACACTATTAGAAAGGAAAGAATACTCATTTTGGCATTCAGAAAAGAAAAAACAGTGCCTAATAATTTTTGTTCAGCTTAACAGATTCATAAAATAAATATACTTAGCAGCATGTATAATGCTACATAATGCAATGAAATCAGGCATTAAATATTCTTTATAAGCACTTTCTGTATTTTAGAATTTTCAAGTGCATTTGTAAATATTTTTTAAAAGACCAGTCAAGATTGGTATGAATTCACAACTGTTTAATATCCCATCATTTCATAGGAACTTTACCAATTATTTCCAAAGTCAATTTAAGTTGTCTGGTGAAGCAACAGGAATTCAGAAATGTTGATTGGACTAAGGCATGTTGCATGCAACTTCTATAAATCACGGTATGAATTCTTTCCCCCAGAGATTCTAGACAGAGCAAGTTAGTGATTGCTAAAAATTTAACTACAGAACTGTCAAGTGAGAACTTTTTGCAGAGCAAAGGTGGATGGTGGTGAGGAAAAGAGTGGAGTTTTGAAGAGAAATTCAAAGGTAGCAGCCAATGTTCACACAGTGGGAAAGATTTTCACGTGGAGTGTTTTTTAAAGATGTGACATGTTTGCCAGCCACATTTCTGTGCCAGAAATTTCCAGGAGTTAATCAAATCCTACTTTTCTTCTTTACAGTCTCTTTCCTCAAATCAGTCTAAACATTTGGGCGAGGTTGGTATTTGAATTGGCTCAATTGTGGATGTAAAAACTAACCCTTAGGGGAGTCCAGGACGGGCTGGGCGATGAACTACTTACTCCAAGCTCACGAAGAGAAGCTTGTGGCTGCAGTATTTTTCCTGCTGTCCTTTTCCAGTAACAAAAATGTGAATGTGACAAATGGCACTTGTGGTCAGCCCCAAACAAACAGGGGTGGCACCTACGACTTCAAAGACAGTTGAAAATAACAAGAAAGAAGCCACATACAAAGTAGATGACCTGGTCCCACAAAAAGCCAACAGCTCTCATCTTAAAAGAGGACAAAATTTTCTTTCCTTGCAAGAGGAAAGTTCGAGGTTCCTGAACGTTCCAAAGGAAGCAGTGAATTAAAAAAATAAATACATAAAAGTAACACGATTTAAATATGCAGCCAGAAATCCTCTTGGACTGGATCATTTCTCAAGATACCACGAAGCCGAGCTCAGCAGAATGCAGAGGGTTAGAAATACTTAGTTACCAAATCATTTCCAAAGCCAATTTAAGTTGTCTTAGGAAGCAACAGGAATTCAGAAACGTTGATTGGACTAATAAGGCGTGCTGCCTGCACCTTCTATAAATCACGGTATGAATTCTCACCACCACCACCACCACTATCGCCACATCACCCCCGGAGATTCTGGACAGAGCAAGTTTAAATAGAAAACTAAAAACATTTCCAATCTTCAGTCTGAAACTGGACGGGAAGGAGCAGGCGCTGCCTTTATTGTTCCTCTTAGAAGCCGTGGCTGGAGCGCAGAGCCGCAACGGAGTCTCTGTGGCGCAATCGGTTAGCGCGTTCGGCTGTTAACCGAAAGGTTGGTGGTTCGAGCCCACCCAGGGACGCTCCTCTTTTGTGGGTGTTCTTGCTTGCAAGGTCATTTTATCCAAGGGGCATTTCAGAGCCCCTGAAGAGGCAGTCTTGGGCCCCCACACAATGGAGAAGAGAATCCACGGGTCCCCCTTCTTCTCCTTTCCCAGCTTGACGGGGCACCCAGCTGCCCTTTTGGGCCTATTCCGGGGCTTCCTCGTTTCTCGATCCCGCGCCTCCTTTCTCTCCTATTTTCCCGTTTCCAAAAGGGGGCCTCCTCCTGCACCCCCAAAACGGTGTTCGATCTCCCGACTCTCCCCCCAAAGCGAGGTCAGTTCCAGGTCGCCGTGGGCGTGCATGGGCACGTTCAAAGGCCCGATCGGCTCTTCTGCCCCGACCGGGGCTCGAACCCGCCGCCTTGACCGCGCTCCGGTGGGTGGGGCCGGCGGGGTCAAGTTCAAGTTGTAAAATCCGCCTTTACAGAGAACTCAGCGTCGCTTGGGCCGACCGTGCTCGTGTCCAACTGCTCCGGCCACTTCTGAAGTCGCCTTGGGACACGGTCTCGGTGTGGCCCGGGCTGGGAGGACGTTTAAACCCTGCACCGGCCTGTCTCCAGTCGGGGTGCAAGGCTGGGAGAGAAGGGCCCCTCTGCACACCTTCCCGTCTCCTCGCAGAGGGAGAAAGACTGATGGAGGCGCAGAGGAGCAGTCAGAGCAAAAGTGAAAGTGCGTCTCGGCTTTGCACCCACGATGCATTAATGCTGCAATTATGATGTTGCAAAACTGAGCGCCCCGCAGCCTTCCCCGGGCTCTAGGGACCTCTGGAAAGTCCCTTGGGCTTTCTTCTCGCCGTCTCTGTGTGCGAAGGAAGCAACAGTTTCAGCAGGGGAATTCTTGTCTTCAATCTAAATGGCAAGAAAGATGAAAGTCGCCTGTCTTCCCCCTGCAGGGCTAGAAAATCTTATCCATTCGCCTGGTTATCCAAGAGAGGTGCACAGAGTTGCTCACTGCTTGTGGGATGCTGTGCTGGGTCTCTGCTGGATGCAAAGGTGTAGTGTGGTTCCCAGCCCTGAGAAGTAGGGGCTATGTTCACAGATAAGCACCCCACCCCAGGCAACTCACAAACGGAATAAAACACGAAGCTCCTCCTCAGGCCATAGTCCGGCAGGCAGGAGATTCGAACCCGTGGAGGGGAGCTCCAGAGTCTACGCGGCTCCCTGCTGCGTTGTTTTTCCCCTCTGCAACGAATTCAGCTTCTTGAGGAATTCATTTCAAAGCAAATGTTTTAAGAGGGGTTGAGACACACACATATAATATATAATGTATAATGTATTAATATAAATTAAGCCTACATACAAAATAAAAACCACTGAACATTTGAGAGAATATTAAAGGGCATGATTCCATCACACCTTCATTGTACTCTTGTCATTTAATTCAAATGAAAGCTGAGCGGGAAGCAGGGATCTTTTCTTTTTATATATCTTTTTAATATTTTTTATTTAAAGAAAATGTTTCACATAGTTGACATAACTGATCATAGTACATTGGTTTCAAGATAAGGGAAAGCAAAGTTATTTAGAAAAATAGAAAGAAAAACTAAAAAAAAAAATAAAATGGAAGAGAAGAGAAAAGAAAATTCAATAAAAGTATATTTGTGGAAATTATTGTATCTCCAATAAAGTCGTTAATATAACAGCAGAAGGTTTAGTAAGCTATTTTTATTTTCAAGATATGAGATTAAAAAATACAATTAAAAAGATGTGGTTTTTTTTGAAGGTGTGACCAGTTTTTGTTTTCTTCTCTTTCCACCCCCAAATGCACCGGCAATATAATGTAGCACCATTTCTCCCTGCAAAAGCACACTAAAAGAGGGCGAAATCTTACATATAAAAACGAACTCTTATCTACTAGGGATAAAAACTCATACTTGTTTACAATACAGTGGCATCTCCCATCTTGAAAATATATCGCGTGGACCCAACTTAGACCCCAGATGATTAGACACCAACCTTCCAGCCTTGAATCCTGGATCCCAGACAGAAACGCACAGTTCTTCACAGTAGCTACAGGAAACAAATCCCATCCGGGACATCCTTAATACTGCTCGGACACCAACAAGTGCCAGCTCTAATATGATAGCCTGACAATGAGGAAATTGGGAACAACTAGACCTAAGAGCAGGCTATCCTACCTCACCAGCTAACGATAAGACAATATCAGAAGACTTGTCACCCTTTGGTCTGTGCAAAAGCTAAGATCGAGATCTACAGATGACTGGCTGATAGAACTATGACCGAGCAGTATGTATCCTGGGACCAATTAAAAAAAAAAAAAAAAAAAAGCCCTACTCTAGGGTTTGATCTACGACCTGCACAACAACCATGATCTCTAATTCCAGAGGTCTGATTGAGACAATAGCAACTGAATCCTTCTGATAACATAATGAAAGAGGCTATCCCAGGCTCCATCCTAAAATCAGCGCAAAGACCAAGACCACCAACGACAGAAGGATTAAAATGACACTGAGGGAACAGAACTTCTAGAACCACAAAGAAAGACTTCATCATAAGTTCCACTCCTTGACCTGTGCAGATACCGAGATCTCTAGATACAGAGTTCTGACTTTGTCACCCAGGACGGAGCAGAAGTCTTCCATACACCACAAAAGCACCAAGGGGAGAGTAAATGAAACTGAAAGGAGTCTATAGTTAATCCCATGACAATATACTTCAAGGGTGGAGAAACCCTGTTTCTCTTATGCCAAGGGAATTCCTTTTCGAATGACCCCAAAATTTACTGTGCCTGTGCAGGAGGGAAAAAAAGGGCAAGAAGCACAAAACATTTTTTATTTTATTATAATTTTTATATATTTATTTATCTAGTTTTTGTCAATTTCTTTGTTTTGGTGTGGATATTGAAGCTGTTGTCTCCATTTTTATTTATTTATTTATTTTCTTCTTTTCTCTTCTCCCTTTATGCGCTCTGCCATGTTTTTCATCTAAAGACCATGGCTTTTATGTGGTGCTTATCTTTATTGTTGGAATGCTCACTGGATATTTTATTTGACACTTCTTTTTTGTACTGTTGTGGTGTTTCACCTTCTTTTTCCCCTTCATCTCTCAAACAGGATGAGAGCCTCTGCCATTTTCGACGTTTTTGATCTTTACCCCAGTTTATTACTTTTCTTTTCTCCAAACAAAACCACATAACTTGAACTATCTAGTCCTGCCCCCCAATTAGAGGGGGAAATAAGTGTGATATTAAGACCAAACAGGTGTAAGATCACTAAGTAGTAAGCTAGGTACAGAGGGGACTACTCAGGCTAGCAGCCCCTGGGGTAAGGGAGGAGGATAATGGGAGGCAGGACTGGAACGGAGGTGGAGGGAGGACAATTCGGTGATGGGAATTCCCCTGATTTTATATTAATATGTACCTAAAATATTATTGTCAAAGATATGTAAACCACTATAATTAAAATAAAAATTATATTAAAAAAAAGATGTGGGTATGGCAGTTGCTGTTTGCACAGGCACAGTAAAATGTGGGAGAAATAGAAAGAAAAAACCTTGGCCTAAACACAGGGAGACCTTACCCATGAAGTATCCTGGAACCAGAAATCTTAATGTGAATCTTGTCTTTGGGAATCTTCTGATAGCATTTGTGTAGAGAAAAAATAATTTAGAAATGAAGGGAGGTTGAAACAGCTCAGACAAAATAGGGATGGAGGAATGGAGAGAAGGACTTCATTGCAACAAAGAGGGAGAGAATTGAACATTCTTGGCCCTGTTGTGGTGCGCATTTGGGGAGCCCAGGCTTACCCCAATTTCAGTCCACCTTTGTGACAGCGCCTAGATTTTTCACTTGACAGGTGCCTGGCTGGCAGTTTTAAATTTGATCCTGAATTTCTAAGTACGTTCTACCTCTCTCTATTTGGGGGATTAATAGGATTTAGAAGCCAGGAAAAAAAGAGGGAGGATTAAATGGGAATGGAGCTGGGCCCGAAAGTAAAACCATTTATCGCAGGCAGCTCATCTTGCCATGTGAACGAGCGCTCAGAGCATTTCCGTGAACTTGGCTATTACATACAGGTAAGCTACGACGGGAAACAGGAAACATTTCTTCAATAGTTATGGGTAAATTGATTTTTTTTAAATATGCATGTGTATTGGCTCTAGACACCTCAAAAATTGTTATTTCTCAGGAAAGAAATTTTTTTTTCTTCATTTCTTGGGTCTATACTATTGGCCAAGTTCAAAAACATATTGAGTTATTAAAACACACAAGACTGAAGAACATTTCCAAGGTTATCTGGAGCATATGCTTTTGTCTATGTTCCTAATGTTGCTCCTAATATGCCCAGAAACAGTTGTATGCTTAAACTTCGCCTGCTAATCAGAGGAAAACTCGTGGAAGAATGCAATAAAGAACAGCTCAATCACTATTGCTTGCAAACTTAGTAGGGAATGTAGGCTCATAATCAACAATTGTTCATTTAAATATTATTAAAATATTATATTGCAGCATTTCATTAGATGGTGGAGGTTGGGAGGGAAACTCCAGGTTAGTAAGTCTTTGTTTTCACTTCTCACACCTGTGTCTGATGTCATCTGATATAAGGTTTGGGGGGAGTGGGTGGGTAAGCCCTAGAGAAACACAGTTCTTCTGTTTCTGCATATAAAATACATCATACTGAGCAATGGCAAGGTTTCTTTTAAATGAATTATTTGAACTACATTTTAAAAATTGAAACAGCATAGTTTGTAATAGTATCGAAGTCATTTTATATTACACCAATCCCACCTTCGGTGTTTCCAATCTCTCCAATTTTTATTCTTTAAAGTAAAATTTAATCTTCTATTTATATTATATGTTATTTATTATATATTATGTTAAGTTATAATGTATGTGGAATATGTTATAATATATAATTCATTGATATTTAATAACAGCCAAGCTGTTATTTCAGATGAAAAGTTATTTCAGATGAAAAGATGAAAAAGGAGATGCTAAAAAAAAAAAAAAGAAAAGAAAAAGGAGATGCTTATTTCAGTTTATCTCCCAGCACCCAGAGTTTGTATAAATTGATTTTCTCTATTTTGTTCACTGATGACGTCCCTAGACACCACAGATAAGTGACATCAGCCTGTACTTTTTGAAAATTTCAGGGTTTGTAATACTACTGAGAAATAGTATTTTTGAAAGGTTGATCTATAAGTATCCAAGGCAAAGTTTCACTTTGTTTTATTCACAATTTTATTTTATTAAAATAAAGTATGCCTAAAGATATAATAATAAATAGCTGTAAAATTTTAAGTGCATTGATATGTTCTGTAATATTGTTTCTGATGATGGGAAATTGTGAGCTAGATAAACTATGCAACACTAGTTAAAAATAGTGACACGGGAAAAATGGCTTTAGATTGCCTTGTGTGCTGTTAAGAAATATTATAATGTGCTACAATCTGGGGACTTGAGGGACAAAGTAATTGTACATGGATTCTGTTTTATTTTATCTTAACGTTCTTTGGCTGAAAGTTCAAAGTTAAGATATCAGCAAGGGGACTTCTTCTGAGAATTATGTTATGGGTGATTGTCCTTCCACTGTAACTTTACCTTGTCCTCTTTCTTTGCATCTTTTGTTCTCATAATTCAAAATAAAAAAATTTAAAAAAATTAAAAAAAGGGATGAAGAGGGGCATAAAAAATAGTGACACAAGGGGCTGGAGAGATAGCATGGAGGTAGGGCATTTGCTTTACATGCAGAAGGACAGTGGTTCGAATCCCATATGGTTCCCTGAGCCTGCCCAGAGCAATTTCTGAGCATAGAGCCAGGAGTAGCCCCTGAGCGCTGTTGGGTGTGACCCCCAAAAAAAACAAACAAAAAATTTAAATAAATAAATAAATAAAAATTGTGACATGAGTCATGGTGTAGTGTATAGTCACTAGAATGCTGTATAACCATTTACATAACATTTTGAGGAATTAACATTTTTCAAGAATGTTAAAATAGGACCAGAGAAAGTACAGAGGGTAAGGCCTATGGCTGACCTGGGTTTCAATTCCCCGCACCCAGTGTTCAATTCCCAAGCACTGCCAAGAGTTGAACCAGAGAGCAGAGTCAGGAGTAAACCCCTGGGCACTACTGGATGTGGCCCTCAAACAAAACAAAAACATAAACAAGCAAAAAGAATGTTAAAGCATAACATTATATACAAAAATCTGGAAATAAACTATCCCAAAAATGTGAGATTGAATCATTTAAATTGGTCAACAACAAAACTTTCTTTGGGTTGAGCAGAGTACTCCCCTCCAAAAAATTATCAAAATGAGATAATACACCAAAATAACAAAAGTAATATTTTTGATTAAATTTTACTTTCCAAGTTATCCACAATAAATGTTTGTGATTTTTATTTATTAAAACATTTTAACCATAAAAATAATACCTGAATACATACTTAAACATACATACTACATAAATCTGAAGTCAACATTTCTCTCCTAAAATTATCATTGAAGGGGAGTAGGGACCTGAGACATAAATCTTTGCAGATATAGTCAAATAGTTTCAACAGAGTGCCCAAACTCTCCTGGAGAAAGGACAATAATTTTGACAAATGGTGTGGAGAAAACAGCATGTCCACATGCAAAAGAATACAGCTTTATAACAGTTTCATAACATATTCAAAATGTTAGAAAGGATCACAAATCTAAGTGTAAGATCCAAAATAATAAAACTATTCATTTTTTGGATGTGACACCAAGTATTCAGACAATAAAAGAAAACAAATAGATAAATTGTATTTTATTTACAAATAAAATCCTCTGTGCAACAAAGAAAGCTGTGACCTAAGATCTTCCTGAGGTTGCCACAAGATGTCTTCCAAACTCCCTCTTGGTCTGAACTTTACTCCTGGATTTGATCCCTCCTCCCCCAATACTTAGATTGGGAGGTTTTTATCCTTTAGAGATAAAGCATTGCTTTCAAACCCAATCAATTCTGGTTCCTTAATATTTTCTCTATGTTCTGACTGAAATTTCATACTTCCTTTCCCCCCCTTTACTTGTGCATTATGCATGTCCTTTTTATAGGCAGCTAAAAACAAAAACAAAACTAGTGACACTCTCAGTGACCTGACTATAAATATCCTCAGTCAGATCTACAAATTCTTGGGGTACCTTCTAGTTCCCTTCATACTGCAGGTGACAGTTTCACCACTATATGTGTGTGTGTGTGTGTGTGTGTGTGTGGTGTGCACATGCATGCTTGCTTCATATTCTATTATTGCATAGTCATTCTCAAAATCCCTCCTGAAGTCTCAAAAAGCAATTTCATTCATTTTTTCCACCCTTCACTCATGGGCTCTCTCAGGAACCTCATCTTTCTTCTGCAAATTCCCCCAAAGCAAGTTTACCTGCATTAGCTTCATGTGAAGGAAGACCTATTTCCAGTTGCCAAGATCTGTTTAGCTGCCTATTGTTGTCTAACAAACCACCATAAAACAAGGTAGCTTAACACAACACTGCTTTATTCTCTCTCTTGAGTCCCCAATCCTCAGAGCCTCAGCTCAGCGCCTTTGCTGTGGTTACCTAGAATTGTCTTGTGGTTGAGACCTGATGTCTGCCACCTAGCGCCCCTTCTTGTGACCTCCTCATGGCTCATCCCTCATGGCTTCTCTCCAGCAGTCATATAGTTTGTTTTGAGTGGCAGTTCTGAGAGACCAGGGAAGATCATCATTCTTTAAACTAAAACAATTTTTATCTGCACTCTGCAGTTTTATGAAGAAATAGTAGACATGTCACTACATAGTTTTAAATCATATCACCTGATGGTGTGATTTACATATCCTGTTGACACTTGAATAGGTTGGGCATGCTGATGTGGAAAATGGAAAGTTTGCAAATATTTTATAGTTGGTCTTCCATATGCACAGGTAGCTATGAAACTTACTGATAGAAAAAGATTCAAGGATAAGTGAATCTATACTGTTCAAATTTGAGTTTTCAAGAGTCAACTATGTTATGAAATGATTATACAATAGGCTAATCTAATCATCCATCATCCCATCCCATACATCTATCCATCCACCTAATCCATCCATCTATGCATCTATCCATCTAAGACATCCATCCATCCATTTTCTCATATGGATATAATAAAAAGAAAAAGTAAAGCATGATTTTTTTTTTTGGAATAATCATCTGAGAAGTCACTCTCTTTTTTGGGGGGGGAGAGGAGATGCTCACAGTTAGTGTCAATGGGACCAGGGCTTGAGAAGTCACTCCTTTGATACTTGGTAACCAAGCCAGGTATTTTAAAAATGAAATTATATATATATATATATATATATATATATATATATATATATATATATATTTTTTTTTTTTTTTTTTTGGTTTTTGGGCCACACCCGGTAACGCTCAAGGGTTACTCCTGGCTATGTGCTCAGAAGTTGCTCCTGGCTTGGGGGACCATATGGGACACCGGGGGATCGAACCGCGGTCCGTCCAAGGCTAGCAAAGGCAAGGCAGGCACCTAACCTTTAGCGCCACCGCCCGGCCCCATGAAATTATATTTTATGTAAATTATATTAAATTACAACCTTTCCTATAAGAGCCTACTCTTCCTCTGCTTTCATATTATTATTTGGAACTTTGCCATTTACTGAAATTGTTTGTTTGTTTGTTTGTTTTGGGTCACACCCAGTGATGCTCAGGGGTTACTTCTGGCTATGCACTCAGAAATTGCTCCTGGCTTGGGGAACCATATGGGATGCAGTCCATCCTAGGCTAACGCAGACAAGACACCACTTGTGTCACCGCTCCGGCCACCATTTACTGAAAAATTTTAAGTCTCAAAATTACCAATGATGAGGATCTT
This sequence comes from Suncus etruscus, assembly GCF_024139225.1. Classification (NCBI taxonomy): domain Eukaryota; kingdom Metazoa; phylum Chordata; class Mammalia; order Eulipotyphla; family Soricidae; genus Suncus; species Suncus etruscus. The sequence goes on along the minus strand of NC_064854.1, from coordinate 26,910,632 downwards.
TACTTTTATTCCAAGAGGATAACTTAGCATTTAGAACTACAAAACAAATTACAAAACAAATGGTATATTGAAAGTTAATGCCAAATTTATTTATTTATTTATTTATTTTTGGTTTTTGAGCCACACCCAGTGTCGCTCAGGGGTTACTCCTGGCTATGCGCTCAGAAGTCGCTCCTGGCTTGGGGGACCATATGGGACGCTGGGGGGATCAAACCGCGGTCCGTCTAGGCTAGCATAGGTAAGGCAGGCACCTTACCTCTAGTGCCACCGCCCGGCCCCAATGCCTGAATATTTTTAAAGATAGACAGTAGGATATTCAGACTATCTTTTCTTTCAAAAGTTGCTTATTTAAGTCTATTGATGATAATTTAAAGTAGGCTGCATGTTATTTTTACTTTAAAGCATATAACAACTAATTTGGAAATAGTGTGAGGAGAGATGGTTATTATAAACATAGTTGTATGACAGAGCTAGAATGGAAGAAAAACTTGTCATATCTTAAATATGGATTGAGGTATGCATTATTACTGTTGCTTTTTACTTATACATAGAAGGGAGGAAGTGTTGGTAATTCCGAGTAACTGAATGGCTTTGTTTGGTTGAGGATAAATCCTGGGAGCTCAATGCAGATCAAACATTAAAATGCTTGTATGTTGCTCCTCTTTTTGGATACCTGCCGCTTCTTATAACATCGATTGGCTACACGTCAAATACTATTTTGCATGATAGTTATTACTACCACTTTCTCTTTATGCTATTAAAATATGGGTTTGTTAAAGATAATTTTAAAATTTATGCTATTAAGAATTATGCTAACTTTTAATCATACTACATAAATAATTGTATGCAGTTACTGTCTCTGGCTGCCGTGAAATGACAATTCTCCATGAGTGTGTCATCTATTTTCAGTAGCATCCTCTTGTATGTTAGCACAGTGCACTTTCATTTATTTTCTGTTTTTCTTAGGAATTAACACTCTCTTTTCATTTGGTTAATAAGGGCTGGAAGGACGGGCCACAATATGAAGCTTACCACAAAGAGTGGTGAGTGCAGTTAGAGAAATAACTACACCAACAACTATCATGACAATGGTAGTGAGTGATAGAAGTAATATGCCTGTCTTGAATACAGGCAAGAGATTCGGGGAAGAAGGAATATGGGGGTCATTGGCAGTGGGAAGGTTGCACTGGTAACTGGGGGTGTTTATTTTTTATAACTAAAACCCAACTACAAACATGTTTGTAATCACCGTACTTAAATAAAGATATTATCTTTAAAAATAAAATAAACTGTTTTAAAGATAAAAACAATAAAATGTTTTCAAGATTTTAAACCTATTTGTAATTCCTAGTAGGAAAAGTTGATTTAAATGAATGCCCCACTGGCAAACCACTGTAAAATGTTTCAACTGTGCCTGGAGGATATAGGTGGGGGCCATCTTCCTAGAATTCCTATGCAGTTTGTGTTCTTTGTCCTGAATTAGGGTGATCTCAGTTGCTTTTCTTTTGACACACACTTTATTTGTCATAAAGGCCTAATTCTTTTTTTTTTTTTTTTTGGGCTTTGGGCCACACCCGGCGTTACTCAGGGGTTACTCCTGGCTGTCTGCTCAGGAATAGCTCCTGGCAGGCAGGGGGGACCATATGGGACACCGGGATTCGAACCAACCACCTTTGGTCCTGGATCGGCTCCTTGCAAGGCAAACGCCCCAAAGGCCTAATTCTTGACATTCAAGCTTTGGGTTGCTCTGGCAATTGCTCTCAACCTATTTGTTGGATTATGAGCCACCCATTGGAAGGCCACCATAACTTTTAGGGTCCTTGTCGTTCAGTCTATGACACATATTATACATATAATATATAATATGACACATATTATGTTGACTAATAATATGAATATAACACCTTTTTTTTTTTTTTTTGTTTTTTGGGCCACACCTGGCAGTGCTCAGGGGTTACTCCTGTCTATCTGCTCAGAAATAGCTCCTGGCAGGCACGGGAGACCATATGGGACACTGGGATTCGAACCAACCACCTTTGGTCCTGGATCGGCTGCTTGCAAGGCAAATGCTGCTGTTCTATCTCTCCGGGCCCTATTTTTTATTTTTTAAAGATTCAACATACAAGTGAAAATACACAGTAGTATGGCCTTTGATTTTTTTTCCTGTCTAATTTATTTCACTTAACAGAATGTTCCCAGGGGTTGCTTTTTAATAACAATGTTTTATGCTCTAAAGTCAGAGTATATGCATACATATTTTTAAAATTTTTATTACAGAAGTTATTCAAGAAAGTTTGTATTTGACCTATATTCTTATACCAAAAATAGATCACCAAAATGGGAAGGAAAACTTTCTAATAAAATAAATTTGAGATCATAAATCAATAACTAGGTCAAAGAGGTCTGGCTGAAAGCTTAGTTGATTTGTAAAAAAAAAAAAAAAGGAAAACAAAACATTGCAAAGTTGGTCTATCTTTCTTTTTAATGTTTTGAATTCAACTGTGAAATACTGTAATATAACAGAAGATGTACAATTAAAGTCATTTGTTCATTTATTTAGTTACTTTCTTGGGTATAAAAACTTAGTTTTTTTGTTTGTTTTGGATATTTCTTTGGTGGGAGCCATAGCTGCCAGTGAGTGCTCAGGGTTTACTCATGGCTCCATGTTCAGGGAATCGTTCTTCCTGAGTTCTGGGGACTGTATGGGATGCCAGGGTTATATCCTGGGTCAATCACTTGCAGTACAAACACCCTAGCCACTGTACTATGTCTCCAGACCCTACAACAAGATTTTTAAAACTCACAAAATACTACAGGTTCCAACCAAACTTTCCTAATTCATTCCTTCCTTCCTTCCTTCCTTCCTTCCTTCCTTCCTTCCTTCCTTCCTTCCTTCCTTCCTTCCTTCCTTCCTTCCTTCCTTCCTTCCTTCCTTCCTTCCTTCCTTCCTTCCTTCCTTCCTTCCTTCCACTATTGGGTCACAACCAGCAGTGATCAGGGGTTCCTCCTGACTCTGCACTTAGGAATTAGTTCTGACAGTGCTTGGGAAATCATACAGAATGCCAAGGATTGAACTTGGGTCAATCACAATCAACTATCATGCTGGTTCCCCTCTCTGCCCATTTTTAGTTAGATTGTATGTTTTTTGTTTAATTGTATGAATTATTAATATATGTCTTATTTTTGTTTTCCTTTCTTTGGAGGAACAGGGGTAAGGGACACACACCCAGTTGTGCTCAGGGTCGATTCTTGGCTCTACTCCATACTGACCTCTGCAATGCCTGGGGGACCACATATGATGCTTGGGAAGGGATCAGCCACAGGCAAGACAAATAATCTTACTTCCTGTGCTATCTCTGACCCCTGATTTATTGTATTTTGGATATTAACCCATTGTCTGGTATTTAGTTTGCAAATATCTTCTTCCTTCCAATAGGCTGCCTTTTATTTTGACAACAATGTCTTGCTGTGCAGAACGTTTTTAGTTTGAGGTAGTCCAGTTTGTTTATATTCTCATTTCTCTTGCTGAGGAGACATGTGCACAGACTTCACTAAGGCCAATTTCAAAGATTTATCACTTTTGCTTTCTTCTATGTATTTTCTTTGGGGGGTCTTCAAGACAAATCTTTAAACCATTTGGAATTAATTTTAGGATCAAGCTTAAACTAGTAGTTTAGTTCCATTCTTTTTCACCTAGCTACCTACCCGACTTTCCTTTTTTCAGAACCAAATGCCCCAGGTCTCTGTCATAAATTAGTTGTTGGGCACTAATCCTTAGATATACAAATAATGAAGAAATCGGGGTGGTTTTGGTTTAGACTTCCTCTTATTAACTTAAGACATCTATTAACAATAAATAATACTTAGGCTGTTAAGATTATAATTGCTAGTTAAATATATGATGAACTGAATTATAAAAATAACTCAGGGCTGGAGTGAAAACACAGCAAGTAGGGTGCTTGCTTTGCATGCAGCTGCCTGGAGTTTGATCTCCAACACACTCTGACATATTCTGAGACATTCAGGACTAATTGCTGAGTGCAGAGCCAGTAGTAAGCTCTGATTATTACCAGGGATGGCTCAAAATGAGAGAGAGAGAGAGAGAGAGAGAGAGAGAGAGAGAGAGAGAGAGAGAGAGAGAGAGAGAGAGAGAGAGAAACGAAAGAAAAAATAAGAGAGAGAGAAATGAAAGAAAAAATAAAAGAAATGACATAATCAGGGCTGGAGAAAGTGTTCAGAGTTAAGGCAGGCCTGAAGGGGTCCCCCAGGCCTCCTGAGCACTGCTTTGGATCTGCCCCTTAAAAGTAGGGACATGGTCAAATGCATATTCCTTGAAGTGACATTATTTAGCACAGCATTGAAGTGGAGTTAATACTTAAAAAAGCACCTAACACACAGATTCAATGTTGTCAGTTCATTGGACTTAAAACCTATTGATTTTGTCAATATATAAACAAAACAAACAAGTCTATAATTCATATGTGTTTTTAGAGCTATTAGCCGCATCAACATTCATGAAACTTGGGATTTTTTTGAGTGAGTAGGATTTGGACATTCATTGCCCCAAAAAGTGGACTTTGGGGAATAAAAATTTGAGTTTATTTGAATCAATGCCAAGAAAAGGATATTACGATTCAGGACATGCTACTAAAATAAAAGAAAGCTAAATTTGAAACAAAAGGGTAAAAATAAGTAATAAAAGCATAATAACTACTAATTACACCTAAATGCACAGAAAAGAAACAATTGAGCAACATCGTTTTTGACTTGTCCATTGGAAAAATTTAAATAGAAAATGGTGATTAGTGTTGTGGTTACCTTACCTTCGAGCTTTATCATTGTCAGTTTTTAAAGCAAGACATGGGATGTTACAGCTTAAAATTACTTTAAATTTTATAAACCTGAGAGAGTTTTGTTCTTGGTTTTTTTTGTATTGTTTTTTTGTTGGTTTGTTTTTGTTTTTGGGTCACATCCAGTGGCGCTCAGTGGTTACTCCTGGCTCTAGGGTCAAAAATCACTTCTGGCAGGCATGGAGGACCATATGGGATGCCTGGATTTGAATCACAATCTGTCCTGGATCGGCTGGTTGCAGGGCAAACGCCCTACCTCTGTGCTATCTCTCCGGCCCCACAGAGTTTTTTTTTTTAAGTGACTTACCGTATTTTCATACTATAAGATGTACTTTTTCACCCCAAAAGATGGGAGAAATGTCTGTGCATCTTATGGAGCGAATGCCGCCTGGAGCTAAAGCCTGAGTGCAGGGGAGGGGGGCAGATACTAACCACTTGACATCCACAGTGTTACACCCCCTTTATTACTCAGACATACACATAGTATGAGCAATCAGGTTAACACACTTTCACCATCACATATAGAGCTTTTGTTTAAGACTATTTGATCGCTGCTGTAACTTTTTTTATATTAACAAAAAAGTATTTTAAAATGTTTTTTTTATTTTCTGATATAAAAAAAAGAGTTAGGCAAATGTATTTAATCAGCTGTGGGCCAGTGTATTGTAAATATACTTTGGCCTCGCAGGCTGGTTGTTTCCAGCTGTCCTCTCCTGCTTTAGAATATATTTTTTCTTGTTTTTCTTGTCTATAAACTATGTGCATCATATGATCAGGTGTGTACTATACAGCGAAAAATATGGTAATGAAAGTTCAAATCAGCCTTAGAGGCAGATCCAAGATGGTTGTTTCCAAAGGCGCTATGATGGATCCTGTGCTACATTTTGATGTTAACATCTCCAATAATTCTCACGCATTTCCCTATGTGCCAGCAAGCCTGGAAACCTGAGGGGAATTTTGTGTTTGCAAAATTCATTTGTTGGATGGGGTGCCATTGGGGCTTAGAAAGAGAGAGGAGGAGTGAACTTATTTCCTCCAAAGTTTGACTCAGTTCTGCACAATGAAAACGCAATCTTTGTCCTGCTGAAGAAAACATGGAACTACAAACAGGGAAGTTCTTAAACACAGTGGAACTCAGACCCACAATGTAAAGTAACAATACAAACTTTGTAAGAAGTTATACAAAAAGGCTCATAATTTATGAAAGAGTTATTGTGGCAAGGGAAGCTTAAATGGAACCAAATATGTCAGAATTACAGTTTTTTTTTTAATTTGGGGGCCACACCTGGTGCATTTAGGAATTACTCCTAGCTCTGTGCTCAGGAATCACTCCTGCAGGCTCAGAGAGGGGGTGAGAGTAGAGGGTGAGGGAATATATGGGACATCAGGAATCAAACTCTGGTGGGCTTCATGCAAAGCAAACACCCTACAGTGCTGTGTTATCATTCTGGCCCTGTTAGACCTTATCTTTAATTAAAATGCTGTTATATTGTTTAATTACAGAAGATTTGTGGGCATTAATTTGATGTTTAAAAACGCACTAAAATAGAGATTCTCTTGACCCCTGAATTTATTTTTAGTATTAAAAAATGAAGAGTTCTGAGGAATAGGATGGAATCCAGAATCTTGCACACACTCTACCACCTGAGTCACATCCCTGATTACTGACTAAAGAGCTTTTTAAACTTTGCACATCAGTCCCATCTTGGCTAGTTGAAAAGGGTATATTAATGTAGTTAGCCACACAGTTACTAAATAAGCAAGAGATTCAGTTGCATTGTTAATTAAGGAGGTTTGATGACTCCTTTACCAGGCTGAAAAGAAATTATTAAGAGATACATAAAATGCAGGCAGCACACTAAATTTTAATCAATTGTACTTTAATGAAGTAAAACATAATATTACATTTACTTATCTGAGGGCTGATTGTCATTTTCCAATCTTATTCTTTGCGTGCTCTCTCTCTCCCCCCTCCCTCTCTCTCCCTCTCTCTTTCTCTCTTACACACACACACACACACACACACACACACACACAAACACACACACATCTACCATACAGTGTCCCTACTGCCTCTTATTTACTTCTTGAAAATCAATCCAGTTTCTCCATTGGTATTAAAAGATGTGATCTCTAAGGCCTTTTTTAGTACTGGAGACTGAATAATGCTTTTACTGTGATTGAATTGTAAAATAACTGACTTTTTTCTTTAGTCACCAAAGAAATTAATTTAATTTTAGACTTTACATACAGATAAGGCCCAAATTATTTTTGAGCATATTGTACTTCCTCTCTAACTTGTCTTAGTAATTCTTTATTACAGGCAAATTAATTTGATATGTCATTACATATTTTATTTTTGTTTGTTTTGGCAACTTCCTGTATATTTGGTTCATTTTGGTATATCTATTTTGTGGAAGGATTTACTATCTATTTTTGAGTCAAAACTTAGTTTTCAGAGCTAAAATATTAGGACCTCAGGTAAGGTGTTTGCTGTGCACGAGGGCAAGTCCACTTTGGTTTAAATTCCCTAAACTGTATGTGATCACCTGAGCACTGGCAGGAGTACCCCGGAGCAAGAGTAAGAGCTAAGCACTACAGGGTATGTCTCAGACCCAAAACCAAACTCCCCACTACCACAATAATAAAACCACTCAAAATTTAATTTTTCAAATCAACATAAGAAAAGGGTTATTTTATTTATTATTTTATTTTATTATTCTTTATTATACAATAAAGAGTAATTTATATTTTATCTGATTCACCCCCATTTCCCCTTCCTGTAGGTTAACCACTAATTTGCCTTTGGGGCTGAATGTTTTGTTTTATTTTATGTTATTCTTTCATTTATTTTTTCTCTCTATACAACATACAGTGTTCATCTTTATTTGTCTGATGTATTTTAATAATTACATTGTCCTCTAGGTTTACCAGTATTATGGCAAATGGCAGAATTTCAGCTTTTTAAAAAGACTAATTGAGTTATATTCACTATGTGCATAAACTCTGCCTTCTTAATCATGTCAATGAGCACTTAGGGTATTTATAGCCTTGGATGTAAATAAAACGGGAGTAAACATGGGTGCACCTTTTCTAACGTTCTTAAAAACCCAGAAGTGAGGGCCAGAGCAATAGCACAGCAGTAGGGCGTTTGCCTTGCACGCAGCCGATCCAGAACAGACAGTGGTTCGAATCCTGGCATCCTGGCATCCAATATTGTTCCCCAGAGCCTGCCAGGATTGATTTCTGAGCACAGAGCCAGAAATAACCCTGAGCACCACCCAGTGTGAACCAAAAACAATCAAACAAACAAAAACCAGAGGTGAGCTCATTAGGTCACATGAAATTTCTATTTTTCTTTTTTGACTTATTCCCATACTAATTTTCACAATGAGTAAATAAACTTTTCACTATAAATGACACTGTGTTCTCTTTCTCACATTTATTGTTTTTGAAATAATATTTTATTATTTTGATATGCAATTTCTTAAAAAGAAGGAATGCTATGAAGATCTTTTCATGAACCTATTTGTCATGTAGTATGAGTCTTTTAAGTGGGTGTCTACATCCATGAGCACTGAATCTCTGCTTAGCTTTTATGTCTTTTATTTCTTTCAGTAGTTCATAGGTTTTTAACATCTTCTGCATACAGGTCTATTGCAACTTTAAGTTTATCCCAAGATAATTATTTCCCATATGATTATAAATAGGAATATTTTCCTGATCTCCTGTTTGCTCCTTATTTTGCACATAGAAACACGATTTTTTAATTAATTTAATATCCTTCCACTCGCCATTTTATTATTTTGAATAGTATTTTTTGCATTATTTGAGAATATTTGTGCACATTATATAATTTAGGAATAATGATAGTTTTACAACTTTCTTTCCAAGTTAGATATCTTTACACACTTTTCTTGTCTAATTATTCTTGCTAGGATTTCCAAATATGAATTTGATAGAAGTGGTGAAAGTGAAGATCTTTATGTTATTTCTGATCTTAGAGAAGAAGCATTATTGTTTACCATTGAATATAGTATTGACTGTGGATTTGTCACATATGATCTCTTTATTACATTGAGACTTGGTCCTTTTATGTCCATTTTTTTACTTGTTTTTTTAGGCCACTCCAATATACTTAGGGCTTACTCCTGGCTCTGCACCCAGGGGTCACACCTAGTGAAGCTAGGAGGACACTGGATGCTGGAGACTGAATGCAAGCCTTCTCTGTATAAGGCACACATCCTACTGCTATTTAAACTCTCTAGTCCTATATCCATTTTGTTGATTTTTTTTTGTTTGTTTTTTGTTTTTTGTTTTTGGGTCACACCCGGCGTTGCTCAGGGGTTACTCCTGGCTGTCTGCTCAGAAATAGCTCCTGGCAGGCACGGGGGACCATATGGGACGCCGGGATTTGAACCAACCACCTTTGGTCCTGGATGGGCTGCTTGCAAGGCAAACGCCGCTGTGCTATCTCTCCGGGCCCTGATTTTTTTTTAATCATAAATTTGTCAAATGAATTTTTTTCTGGATCCATTGAGAGAATTATCTGGTTTTGTTTTCCTTTTGTTAATTTTGTATATCATGTTTATTGACTTGCTGGTGTTGAACTGTCCTCACATCTTTAGAATAAATACCATCTAAGACAGCATACAATACTTTTAACATTGTTGGATTTGGATTGTTAGTATTTTGTTGAGGAATTTTGCATTCATGTTCATCAGAGATAGGATTGTGTGAAATTTTTTCCCATGTTTTTGATGTCCTCGTCAGTTTTGGAATTGGGGCAATGTTGACTTCATAAAATGTATTTGGAAGTTTTCCAAACTGGAAGTGTTGACTTCATAAAATGTGTTTTGGAAATTTTCCATTTTCTGAAAGGATTTGAGAAGGAAGAATTATCTTCTTCGTAAGTTTGGTCCAATTCACTTGTGAAGCCATCTGGTTCTCTCTATACTTTTGTTTGAGGGAAGGAAGGTTTCTGAATTCTACTTCTTCCTGGTTCAGTTTTAGTGTGTTGTGTGTCTTTATTTTTCAACTTTACTCTTGTTTGGATAACTCCTGCAATTTGGGGGGGTCTTTTAAAAGAACTGGAGGTGTGGGGTGTCCCAGCTGTTGGTGGTATGGGGCCACTCTTGGCAGCATTGCGAGATCATATATATTCGGTATCATTGTCACTGTCATAGCCAAGAGCTTGGCAAGTGCTTTAACTCAGTAATCTTATTCTTCAAGCCTAGAGTGTTGCATGTTCTTTTTTTTTGGGGGGGGAGGGAGCATACCTGGTGGTGCTTAGGGGTTACTCCTGGCTCTGCACTCAGAAATCACTCCTTGGCAGGCTCAGGGGACCATATGGGATGATAGGAATTGAACCCAGGTCCATTCGGGTCTGCCATATGCAAGGCAAATGCCCTAGCTCAGTACAATCGTTCTAGCCCCTTTTGTATATATAAGAGTTTCCTCATTTCTTCTAGGTTTCCATGATTTCCCTGTAATTATTCATTTGGCTCTCTTTAGTATTTCTTTAACATCTGTTGCAACTTTTCTTTTACTTTTGTATTTGTGTTTTTTTTCCTCTCTTTTTGTTTTTGTGACTGAAAAGTGTGTGTATTTTTTTTTTATTATTTTCAAATAATGAAGTCTTGGTTTTATTGATCTTTTGAATTATCATTTGACCTCCTGTTCTTATTTTTAGTACTATCTTCCTGCTATTGAGTTTGGTTTTGCCTTGTTTCTTTTTTTCTTTAGGTGTATGTTAAGATTTATAAAAGTTGTGACTTTTTGTGTCCTGCGATAGACCTGTAATGCCCTATATGTTCCTCTTAGTATTGCATTTGCTGCATTCCTTATGTTCTGTAATTTTTATTCTTATTCTTTTTATGCTCAGGTATTTATTTTCTTACTCTAAAGTTTATTTTCTTTCTTTCTTTCTTTCTTTCTTTCTTTCTTTCTTTCTTTCTTTCTTTCTTTCTTTCTTTCTTTCTTTCTTTCTTTCTTCCTTCCTTCCTTCCTTCCTTCCTTCCTTCCTTCCTTCCTTCCTTCCTTCCTTCCTTCCTTCCTTCCTTCCTTCCTTCCTTCCTTCCTTCCTTCCTTCCTTCCTTCCTTCCTTCCTTCCTTCCTTCCTTCCTTCCTTCCTTCCTTTCTTTCTTTCTTTCTTTCTTTCTTTCTTTCTTTCTTTCTTTCTTTCTTTTTTTTGGTTTTTGGGCCACACCCAGCAGTGCTCAGGGGTTACTCCTGGCTGTCTGCTCAGAAATAGCTTCTGGCCAGCACAGGGGACCATATGGGACACCAGGATTTGAACCAACCACCTTTGGTCCTGGATCGGCTGCTTGCAAGGCAAATGCCACTGTGCTATCTCTCCGGGCCCTAAAGTTTATTTTCTCATCTGCTCCATAGTGCAAGTTTATTTTTCTACACAGATTTGTGATTTTATCCTCTTTGTTGTTTTGATTGATTTATAGTTTTATACCATTATGATTCAAAAATATGCTTGATATAATTTCAGTCTCCATTAATTACTGCAACTTGTATTTCAACATATGGTCATTTCCTAAGAATGTTTTATTAACACTTAAAAAGAAATCAAGTTCTGTTGTTTGGGGAAGAATATTCTGTATTTATAAAACCTCTATCAATCAATTTGTTATTTAAAGCCATTGTTTTATTACTGATTTTCTTTCTAAATGAGCTGTTCACTGCTGACAACAGCATGTCCTCAATTATTATTTTGTTCTGTCTCTCTACAGGTCTGATAAAATTTGCTTTATTTTTGGTGCTATATTAGGTACAAATTAATAATCTGGGGGTTCACACCTGGTGGTGTTCAGTGGACCATATGAGGTTCCAGGAATTAAAAACTAGGTTGATCACATGCAAGGAAAGTACCTTACCCACTCTACTATTTCTCAGGTTTCCATATTAATAATTACATATATATTTGATGATTAATTTATCATTATATAATGCCGAGTTGTTCTCTTTCTGCCTTTTAATATTGGAGTTCTGGTCAGCTGTGTGCCAGGTAAGAACCTTCCCATTGTCCTATTTCTCCAGTCTTTTTTTATTCTTTTTTATTTGTTAAATGTGTATTTTCCTGTCTTTTTAAAATTTGGCATATCTCGGAGTACCAATTCCCAGTACTTCAGCTTCTGTTTAGAAAGTATAAATTGCTTTATTTAAGTACTATGTATCATATAGTTGACATATTTGATCATTGATCATAATACATTTGTTTCCAGGTAAGTGGGAACAAAATTATTTAAAAAGAAAAAAATAACAGAAAAGAAAGAAAAAGAAAAAAAAGAATATAGCAACAAGGAAATTTTATTCTTGTATCTTGCAATGAGTTTATTATGCTCTTGTTGCTAGTTGATCATTCTGTTTATTTGTTTCTGAACATTAGGTAGCTTCAAATACATATTGACATTTAAATTAGTGTGTTCCTGGGGCCGGAGAGATAGCATGGAGGTAAGGTGTTTGCCTTTCATGCAGGAGGTCACCGGTTCGAATCCCAGCGTCCCATATGGTCCCCCGTGCCTGCCAGGAGCAATTTCTGAGCCTGGAGCCAGGAATAACCCCTGAGCACTGCCGGGTGTGACCCAAAAACCACACACACACACACACACACACACACACACACACACACATATTAGTGTGTTCCTACAGGAATGCCAGTATTAAAAAAAATTGGAGTTGTGAAATAGCCACAAATATGGCTGTGTGGTTCAGGAATTCCAAAAACTACTGCTGATACTGCGGCTTTTGTGTCAGCCCAAATACTGGCATACCTGGAGTTTTGGACAGATTGGTGAGTCATAGATGATGAAGCAGGGCCATTGACAAAGCTGCAATTGTAAGTAATGGGTGCAGCTGGTGTGGCTTCAGCAGGGCAGGGACCTCTCCTTCCAAGATTGCCAGCTTTCAGCTCTGTGGCCAGTGTATCCACGAGTTTTTATGACTTGGGTATTCTTTCTTTTTCTTTTTCTTCTTTTTTTTTTTTTTGGTTTTTGGTTTTTGGGTCACACCCGGCAGTGCTCAAGGGTTACTCCTGGCTCTACGCTTAGAAATCGCTCCTGGCAGGCTCAGGGGACCATATGGAATGCCAGGATTTGAACACTGTCGTTCTGCATGCAAAGCAAACGACTTACCTCCATGCTATCTCTCCGGCCCCAGTATTCTTTCAAGAATAGATTGCTGACCAAATACAGACTTTTCTTAACTTTAAAAAGTAATCTTATTTTTGTTTTTCCTTTTTTCTTTTCTTTTCTTTTTTTTTTTTTTTTTTGTTTTTTGTTTTTTTGTTTGGTTTTGGGCCACACCCGGCAGTGCTCAGGGGTTACTCCTGACTGTCTGCTCAGAAATAATTCCTGGCAGGCACGGGGGACCATATGGGACACCGGGATTCGAACCAACCACCTTTGGTCCTGGATCGGCTGCTTGCAAGGCAAACACCGCTGTGCTATCTCTCCGGGCCCTTATTTTTGTTTTTCTATTTGAGGTCTTTGTAGATTTATATCTTTGAGCTGAGTAATTTGTTCCTCCATTGTCTGTTTTTAAATCCCTGAATCTGGTGTGTGTGTGTGTGTGTGTGTGTGTGTGTGTGTGTGTGTGTGTGTGTGTGTGTGTACCTTCACATATGTGCCGCAGGAGGTGAAGGGATGCAATTGGGAAATACTCAGTGGTGCTTAAGAGCTGTTCCTGGCTCAGTGCTCAGGGGTCATTCTTGGTGGTGTTCAGGGTATCCGAGATCAAACCAGAACTACCCATATGCACAGCAAGTGTCTTAACCTTTATAAATATCTGTCTTGTCCGGTTGTTATTTTTGGGGGAAGGAGGGGGTGTCATACTGAGCCATGCTCAGGTTTTACACTTACTCTACATTCAGGAATCACTCCTAGTGGAATTTAGAGAACTATATAGTGTACTGGGGGTTCAAACCCAGGTGGGCTGCATGTTAGGGAAGCACCTTACTTGCTTTGCTATCTCTCCTGCTCTTGTTTTCTTATTTTAAGTTTGTTTCTACTCATTAATCTTATTTCTGAACTCATTAACTTATCCATTTGGGATTTTGTTTTCTCTTTGATTTGCCTTTCAATATTCCCTTCTATCTTTTTGACGTGCTTTTCAGAGTTTCTTGAAGCTCTTTACGTTTCTTTTTTATAGTTACTTTGAACTCTTATCTGATATGGCGATAAAATCTTTCATATTATTGAGGTTGGATTGTGGAGAGTTGTTCTTTCCATATGATGTCATTTTCCCTTAAGTTCTCAAGTTACCATGATTTTTCTTTCCTTGCCCATTTTGCTGCATTAAGTTTGCCTGACTTAAAAAATCCTTATGATTTAGACCTTAGTTGCTTTATGTTTTCCTTTCCCAGAATGGCTTTTCCTATTTACCATTACCAATTTCACCGTGGTTTTATTTTATTTTGTTTCCATCAGGCTCTTTAGTACTTGGAGTGATTGTTATCAGTTTCAGAGTCCAGGGCCAGGAGATGCAAGGATCTGGCCACTATGTGAGTGAGAATACTTGGACTGGGGGCTAGATTACTAGCGTGGGAACACTGATGTTCCTCCTTTCTGAGGCCCCGGATGTCAGAGTCAGCAGTCTCTTCTGGGTCAGTTCATCATGGGGTCAGTACAGGACCTGAGGGAAGTGAAAAGTAGGATTTTTGGTACCTTCTCTTTTGTCCTCCCTGCAAGGGACCCTGACCTCAATAAAGCACCTCACTGGGCATGTTTCTCTGCACTGTCTGCTCTCTCTTCTCAAGTGCCCCGTGTCCCCCAATGCTTGGCTGCTGCTTCCACTCATTTCTCTACCTCCTTCTGTCACCTAGGGTTTCTTGAAAGTCCCCCGCAGTGCAGTACATAGGTTTCTGAGGTGCCAGAGTTACTTTCTCCTCACCCTGGGACTGAGATGCTCTCAGTGGCATTTAGTGTGTGTGTGTGTGTGTGTGTGTGTGTGTGTGTGTCTCAGTTATTACTTGCTCCTCCAGGAGTTGGGGGGAGGGTTAAACAAGGAAACCTCTTTTGTAGAATCTTGGTGAAGTTTAGTAACCTTGACTAGAATTACTTTGATTTTGACACTTTATGAAAGTAACGCATATTCAGTAGAAACTGAACTTGAAGCAAGTTGTGAATCTTGTTCTTTACCAGACGAGCAATATTTACAATTCTGGGTAATGGCAGCAAACCCCAGCTCCTAAGAGTAAAAGACTGATACTCTCTAGATTAAAAATGTTAGTCTAGCAGGGGTCCTCTTTTTAAACAGGGGGCCAGTTCACTGTCCCTCAGACCATTGGAGGGTCTGACTATAGTAAAAACAAAACTTATGAACGAATTCTTATGCACACTGCATATATCTTATTTTGCAATGAAGAAACAAAACCGATACAAATACAATATGTGGCCTGTGGGCCATAGTTTGAGGACCACTGGTAGAGTTTAGTAAGTTACATGAGACAGGTACATTTTATTACAAAATGACCAACAGGGGATTTTCCCTAACTATAGGTTACTATCCATATGGGAGCTAGTGAGTTCTAGTCAAAGTAGGATAGGTTGAGCACTGATGTTTGGTAGGTTATTTCATTAAATTCATTTTATTTAGGCTATTTGCAAATTAATTATGAGTTTAAGAGTCTAGGAAGGAGAAGGATAGAGAAGGAAGGAAATTGAGGTGGGAAACAATAAGAGGAGAAAGGGAAGAAATGGGGTTAAGGTGCCTTGGATATGAGGTGTTTATGGAAAAGTGGTCTAACTCTGTATTCAAGTCACAGATGCAACAGCACTATAATCAAAAGACATAAACTACAACTACCAAACTTTAAAAAAAAATTTTAATTGAATCGCTGTGAGATACATAGTTAAAAGATGCTCATGATTAAGTTTCAGTTGTACAGTATTCTAGCACTTTTTCAACAGGAGATAATTTTGATGAAAAGCAAATCAATTCTCACAGTGAAATGAGAACCCAAAAAGCAGAAACTTGCCACATCCTTGCCTGCATTTTAAGTGAGAAATGCATTATATGTTGGTGTCTGTGCTTACCAAAGATTATCTACTGGGCTAATTCTCAAATCTATGCTATTATGCATAGAGAAATGTAGTTTCTTTAAGAAAGAATTTACTAGTTTTTAATTAGTGAGGTTTGTTGAGGGTATTTTGACATTAAAACAGTTTACATTACTGAAACATTGGGAAAACCACTGGTAGAGGTCCTTATAACTAGATACTAAATAATTTGTGATTACAAATATTTCTTCAAATGAAGTACTGCCTGCTTTTTTGTTGTTGTGCTGTTGTTTTTGTTTTGGGGCCACACCCATTGATGCTCAAGGGTGCTCCTGGCTATGCACTCAGAGATTGCTCCTGGCTTGGGGAGGACCATATGGGACGCTGGGGGATCAAACCGCAGTCTGTCCTAGGCTAGCGCTTGCAAGGTAGATGCCTTATCCCTAGTGCCACCGCTCTGGTCCCAAGTCTGCTTTTATTTTTATTTTATAGACCTTGATAATAATTTATTTTCTTCCTATAAATTAAACATTGAGTATATAAAAGTTAATTCCATGAAATGTTAAAAAAGAAAATGTAGTGGCTTTCATAGGATTATCTCCCTTAAGACAACATAAAGAAATTGTTTAATGTGACATTTTTACAAGGCATAAACTTGTCACTGGGAAGGCATTGCATGCATATGAATGAATAAAAGCCTGTAGTCATTTATGGTAGTTTGTTTTTGATGCTGTGTACAAACAGGGATATGTTTCTGAAAGTCTCAGATCAGTAAATTTTTATTAAATTTAATCAAATCTTCTGGTGGTTGTTGGGTTTGGGGCCACAACTCAGCAGTGCTCAGGACTTATTCCTGGTTCTATGCTCAGGAGTCATTCCTGGCAATGCTCAGTGAACCACAAGTGGTGCTGAGTACAAGTCAAGTGCTCTACCTGTTATACTATCATTCTGGCCCTGAATTTGATCAGATCTTTTAATGTTTTATTTGGGGTGCCTCCTAAGAAGAGCAATTGGACCCAGACATTACTCCCACACCAGTAACTAGGTCTAACGTTTAATGCTCAGGTGACGGTTACCAAGGCCAGCTCTGGTATTTATAGGGGTGGAGGTGGGGGGCATGCATGTGGTAATAGAGATCAAAGTAGGGTTCTTGTACATGCTGAGTTATCTTGCTGGATACACTTTTTAACACTTTAAAATTCCTTCCTATTTTTCAAGGGATAGATCATAAAGATTTTATAATGTATCATTTCTCTCTTTATATTAGGAACAGTAGAGATAGTGTATGAATGAATGCATATGCCTTGCATTCAGCCAATCCATATTCAGTCTCCAATGCCACATAGTCCTTCAAGAAGTGTTGGGTATAGTCCTGGAGATCCCACCACCACTTACACAAAGCCAAAATAAAAAAATCTTGCTCATCTTGTACCAGAGTGATAGTACAGTGGGTAGGACTCTTCTCTTGCATGCAGCCAGACTGGGTTCCATCCTCAGCACCCCCAGCACTCCAGCACCATCCTCAAGGAGTGAGCTCAGAGTTAGGAATAGGCCCTGAGAACTGCCAGGTGTGCCCCACAAAGTAACTCCCACTCATCTGTGGCATTATAGAGAAACAAATTAAGAATATGGGCAATATCGATTGAGCACAGGATTGCAGACCTGAGATTACTAGGTTGGGGTAAGAGGGTGGGAGAAATAATGAGGTGAACTGGAAGTAACAGAGGATGTAGGTGGAGGGTCTAAGGCACATTGGGGGGTGGTAGTGGGAGATAATCATCAAAATTGTTGAAATCATAAGTGTCAATCAGCAAGTATTGGGTGGTGTGGGATTAGAGCAGAGGTGTTTTAGGGACATAAAGGATCATGAAAACTTTGGTGGTGGCAGTGTGTATGAACTTTGTACATCAATTCTATAAACTCAAGCATTATATTAGCCCTATTTTAAACTATAATTTAAAAAGTATTATTTTTCCCTTTTATAGACCAAGATACTAAGAACTTCAAGGTATGAGACTGTTAGTATTCTCCAAGTGAAATATTCTCTTAGAATAGAGCTTGTATCTCTGAATCTTTATCTAGTATTTTTGGAGTTAAAATAAGCTTTATGATCAAAGATTTTAGAATTTTTTTTGTTAGACTCTAGAATTTAACAACCCCTGTGAAGATTTGTTCAATGTAATTAGTCAGGGAGAACTTGCTGGAATACCATGTATTTTATATATATATATATCACAATATTAATTAAACCAACCTGTGTATAATTATTATGATGACTTACATATTAAAGTAATTTTCTATAATTATTGCTGTATTCTTTGATATGGACAAATGACAATTTAGTATTCTAATTTATTTTCATATTTTATATCTCATATCCTTTTTAATGAGGTGATATGGATTTATAAGCATGCTAATGTTTATGTTTTACTGCTTCTATGCTACTGCACCATTCTGATTAGCAAAGTGCTGACATACCTCCACCACTGTCCACAGTCCAGCTTCTTAAACTCAGACACATGCCCATATAGAGTTATGCAATTGAATATGTGTTTTCCACAAAAATGTTATAAAATAAATTTATTAATATTTGTTGTCAGTAATTATTTTATTTGTCTATTTAATATACCTATGTACCTGGTGTCACATAAAATTTTTTTAGGTAAAAATGAGTCATGAGTAGGAAATATTTAAGAAATTCTAGTTCATAAAATTCATTCTATCCAAGTGTCAGACAGGTAGTATAGTGTGGGTAAGGTGATTGCCTGGCACACGGCTTGACCTGTGTTCCATCCCTGGCCCCCTGAACCTGCCAGGAGTGATCAATGCTCACAGAGCTAGGAATAAGCCTGGAAGATCATCATGTGCAGTCTTTGTCCCCCCCAAAGACCTTTCCTGTCCACTCCCCCATGGTGCCTCAGTTCTATCAGAGTCTGTTTTCCATTGATATTTTTATTCTATTGCTCTGCTTCTTTATAATCCTGTATATGAATGACATCATCCAGTATTTGTCTCTCTCCATGTGATGTTTCTCTTAGCAAGATACCCACAAGTTCCATCCAGTTGTAGGAAAAGGAAAGATTTCACCTTTCTTATAGCAAAGTAGTATTCTATTGTGTATATAGAACACAACTTCTCTAGTCGCCTTGTATTGGATGCTTGCAGCTCCTGTAAATAGTAGCAATAATCATAAGCAATGGATTTAGCATTTTGGATCAGCATTTCTGTTATTGCTTGAAGCATAAATATCTATAAATGAATTGTTGGATTTTATAAATATTAGTTTTCAATTATTTAAGAACTTTTCATCATTTGCATTTAGAGCTATAGTGAATGAGCTTTCCTTTTTCTCCATATTCCTACCAGCACTAGCTGATTTTGGCCTTTTTGATACATCATTCTTCCTGGTGAGTGATGATCTATCTCATTGTTTTATGATTTGAACTTTCCTAATAATCAGCAAGTGAGCATTTTTAGGTGAGCATTTTTTATATTTTTTATGTGCCCTATTAGTCATCTATATGAATTTACATTTTCAGGTTTTTTGTCTTTTTTGGGGGGGCGGGAGGAATCTCTCTAGTGGTGCTGGGATCCACCAACGCTAAAAACCAGCAGTGCTAAGGAAACTTTACCTGTAGTGCTGGGAACCAAATCTGACTCATAACACATGCCAAGCTCATACTAGTCTTTGAGCTATCTCCCCTGACTGAAATTGCATTTTCTTAAACTAATGGAGCAAATAGATACAAATATCTTTGTAGCTCTGGTAATGCTATTGTCATTGATCTAGAATATATAATTGAAGTAAAGTCAGTAGGTTATTGTGTAATTTTGTCTTCAAAATAAAGCCTGTTCCTTGCCAGCCAATTATGGAGGTGGCCCTTGAACTACCATATTTCACTTTCACCTTAATATTTGTTGCATTTCAAATTCTTCTTTAAAAATTATTTAAACACAGACCATTATAGAAATGTAAAAAAAAAAATACCAGAAGCAGATTATTCAAAACAGTGATGTTGAAATCACATCTGAAAAAACTTTGCTAGTATGAGGAAAAAACATAGAGGATTGCTTTGAATTAATTTGTATTGATATTAGAAGTATTTAGATATCATTGAATAGTATGTGTTTTTAATATTTGTCTGCTATATAAAATCTCTTTTATAAGGACAGGGGAGAGAGTTGAGGGATTAACATGCATGCCTTCATATGCGTATGACCCTGTTTTAGCCTCTGCCCCCACATAGTGCCTCAAGAATCACTGGATGTAAAGCTGGAGGCCATAAGTATTCCTGAATTTGGCCTTTCAGGACCCTGCGATGGCTCTGTCTGTCAGAGCATTGCCCAGGTGGCCTGGGTAATCCCTAAAACCAGGGGATAAAAGGAACACTCAACCTCAGACTCGCACATAGTACTGCTGCCCTGGCTGGTCATGAATTAATGAAAGGCCCCCCTCAAAAACCAATCTTTACAAAAAGAACCAATCACCTTTTTTATACACCTCCACACATATAGTCTTTCTTCCCCTAGACTCTCCCAGGTAGCTTTTGCTTTCCAGTGTTGACTGAGGTTGTGTGTGTGTGTGTGTGTGTGTGTGTGTGTGTGAGATTTTTAGTCGCCCATTTTATATCCTTGCACAGAACACATTGATAACATCATCTAATACTTGTTTTCTTTTTCCTTCTGCCTTAGTTTGCTTCATAGAGATCCCTTTAGCTCCTTCCATTTTGCTGCAAAGAGCAGCAAGTTTTACTCTTTTCTTTTTTTCTTTTTCTTTTTTTTATTTAAACACCTTGATTACATACATGATTGTGTTTGGGTTTCAGTCATGTAAAGAACACCACCCATCACCAGTGCAACATTCCCATCACCAATGTCCCAAGTCTCCCTCCTCCCCACCCGACCCCTGCCTGTACTCTAAACAGGCTCTCCATTTCCCTCATACATTCTCATTATTAGGACTGTTCAAAATGTAGTTATTTCTCTAACTAAACTCATCACTCTTTGTGCTGAGCTTCCTGAAGTGAGCTTTACTCTTTTCTAAACTAGCGAACAGTATTCCTTTGTTTAAATGTACCAAATCTTTATCCTGCTATCTCTCCATGAGCAGTTGGGTTTTCTGCCGATATACTTTAGCTTTTGTCTTCCCTGATAGTTCCTTCTTAATTTTTTCTGGCCATTTTTCTCCTTTTTCCACTCTACTCTTTTTCCAATGTATTTCTGTTCTCAGCAAGAATTTCTAAAAACATGTCCTCTGAGGAAAAAAAAAAGTCTCTGGAAATTTCAGTTTGAAAGTTTTTATTGTCTTAATATTTTTGAAGCACGTCTTATGTTCATTGTTTGCACTCTACTTTGAATAAGTTCAAACTTTGAATAAGTTTGTTTCTCTCCTGCCCCTAAGATCTTGTTTATTGGATAAAGCTGGAAAGAGAATGTGTAAGAGAGGAGAGGGATAAAGAGAAGGAAAGAGGAGCAATGAGATAGAAAGAGGAAAAGGGAGAAGGGTGCCATCAAGTGGGGGAAATGGCAAAAGAATGGGGATGGCTAAAAGCATTGAACATGAATTTTATCTGTTGGAACTAGATGTTGTCCCAACTTAAAAAGAAAAACTCACTCCAATTGGTTTATTCAACCAACCTCAGGACTACTGGGCAAACAAAAGAGAAGTGGGAATTCTTCTATTTCAACCAAAACCCACAAAATATCATGCTTTCCCAATGATCAGCACAAATACCCCAATTAATCATGGTGGATTGGACAAGTACATTTGTTCATGTTCTTTCTATAAACCACACTCTTAGGATATTAAAGGATTAAAAAGGAACAAACCCACATGAACAAAGAGACCGGCTGAGGAAATGATAAGAGACAAAAGATGTCAACAAAGATTGAGAATGCAGATGAGTGATACTTGGCTTCGCAGTGTGAACAGGTTGAAACCCAAGAGACTTGCCTTTTCCTTCCAAATTTCAAAAAGCCACAGGAATTTTTAGGAAGTAGAACCCCTGGGAGAAGAATACAAAGTGGCAGAGCTATTCTGAACATTGTTGAAAGGTCTTAACAGCTTGCACTTCTGGACCACTTGCCCTACCTCAGTGACTCTCTTCCGAAGTTTGGATGTTTGCTTGGGAGAGTGATTTGCTTGGGAGAGTGAGGGGGAAGGAGCAATTCTGAGACCATTTTAACTGTAACCCAAAAGCTTTAAAGAATTCTAGGAGGCATTTTTTCATGCTTTTGTCTTCATCTCTGTTCCCATAGAATATGTTATGAAATGAACATAAGAAAAGTTGTTGCTTTTAAACTATTCCTCTTGTTCAAAACTTTGCTGTAACTAAGGAGGAAATGTCATAAATTATTGCCACATGCATCTTCTTTGGAAATGTCTGCTTTTATTGTTTATCTGTAGTCTTTCCTTCTTTTACTGGTTTCTTTGATTTTCTTTGTTGCTGTTGTTTTCTTTGGAGGCCACAACTGGTGGTGCTCAGGGTTGATTCCTGGTTCTGTCTGCACTTAGGGAACAGTCTTGCTGGATTTCTGGGAACTCTGTGGTGCTGGGAATAGAACTCAGGTCAGTTGTGTGCAAAGCATGCGCCTTAACCTCTATATGTTCTTTTTGGTCTCAATATTCTTTTCCCATTTTTCATTTGCTTGATTCTGTTTTCTTCGGGATAAAAAGAGCCATAATAGTAACTTTGTAAGTTTTGTGTTGACTACAACACCAAAAATAAATGACATGAGAGAAATTGAAGAAAACTAAAGTATGTTTATTTTTTATTCTAAGAACTTAAAGTTCTTAGAATAATCATCACTATGGTAGAGGTTTTATGATTGGTTTTCTTTTCTTTTAAGCTTAGATAGACTCTGATGTTTTCCATGTAAACAAGACAAAGAGGTTGAAAAGAGAGAGAACAAAGAAACAAGAACAAATACGATCCCTCTGTTTAAGCTTCTGCTGAGACCTGCATACATTTGAAGTCAAAATTTACTCAGAGAGATTATAGGACATATGTGTGAACTTCTTTACAAAGGGGGAGCTGATAGCTGGGGCAGACTCTGTAAATCAAAGGAATTCCTTTCATTATGCACAAAAGAAAAAGAGAATTGGAGAACATACAAACAAAGCAGATAATATTGGTATTTATATGGTCTCTAAAGTGAATGACATTGAATTTCCTAGTTTGAATTTTTATCACATGTTGACAGGTCTATCAAATTCAGATTAGAAAGATGTATTTTATCAACAAATGTTTTCTTCAAATGCAAATATTTTTAGGAAAGGAGAACAAATATTTTAGGTAGTAGAAGAGTGGGAATGAATGACCGAGATAAGTATCACAATATTTATTTTAAGCTCTTCAGAGAATAAGCTAGGTTACGGGATTAAAAAGGCAATAATATGTCCTATAATTATTGTCATTTTGAATTATGAATAAATGAGTTGACTTATTCAGATTTCTCAGTGCAGTGCATGGATTCCTAGTGAAGTTCATACAATGGGATGTTCCCACACAATGTGCATAATTTGTTGCTTCCAATATACTTTGTGGCAAAATACTGTGTGCACATGAAAATGCTTATTATTTATATAAAATTTATTATTGTACATGAAATATTATTTCAATTTAAATTCCTAGGTTAGTGGTTTTAGTGTCTCTTCAGCTCACTAGAAACTGAGAATCAAGTGGTTTGTGCAAAAGTGTTAAGGAAAATTGGTCCTTGGTGTCATGCCATTCAGTTGGCTAACGGGGAAGCTCTGTTTCTGGTTTCGGTGATTCGCTGGCCTGTGCTATTGCTTCAGCTCTTCACTGACTTGCAGAGGGTTTAAAACATGCCTCAAGCACAAAAATATGACTGGTTGTTGGTCATTACATTTAAGCTCAATGTTTATCTGGTAACTAATAGAGAAATCTGGTTATTTAGGAATTAGGGCAGGAGTTGATGTTCCTGACTTTTTCTATTTTAAATACCTATTTGGATAAATGTACAAAACTGCTCTGGGTAAGGAGGAACTATGTGAAATCTGGCTTAGTTTCATGCTCTCCATAGCAGGAGTATAAAATGCAGTTTAGGGCTGAGGGTATAGTAGTGATCATGCCTCATGCATATGCAATTCTGTCTCACATGTGTGAGGCATGTGGTACCATACACACACAGAAGAAAAAGTCAAAAAAGCATAAAATAAGATTTAAATTTAAGGCCAATGTTGAGTCTATGATTCCAGGATATTAATGTGATGCAAAGATTGTCATATTTCAAGAGCCAGGGGCATTGGTCCATTGTAGGAAGCTTGCACAAAGAGCTGGAGTGCAGTTAAGGCAGAGAAGGAATCATCTGATAGTGAGAGTTGGAAATGATCACTCTGGAAAAGAAATGGGTGCTGAAAGGAGGTAAAATGATATGCATGATACCCCTCAGTAACAATATTGCGAACCACAGTGTCTAAAAGAAAAAATCAAGGAGAAGAAAATGTCTTCTATAGAAACAAGCAGAGGGAAAGACTAGGCAGGGATGGGGTGGAAGAGAAACTGGGGACATTGGTGATGGGAAATATGCACTGGTGAAGGGATAGGTATTGGACATTGTATGAAAGTTCATCATGAACCACCTTGTAACTGTATCTTACGGTGATTCAATTGAAAAATTTATTTAAAAAACTAAAAAAGGGACCGGAGCAATAGCACAGCAGTAGGGCATTTGCCTTGCATGTGGCTGATCCAAGATGAACTTTGGTTTGATCCCTGGCATCCCATATGGTTCCCTAAGCCAGGAGCAATTTCTGAGTGCATAGTGTGACCCAAAAAGCAATAGATAAATAAAACTAAAACAGCAAATAACCACAAATCTTTCTTTTAAGAGGAAAACTGTTAATAAACCCTTGATAGGCTGGTTTTTATTGTTGGTTGTTAAAAATACATGATCCTAAGGCACATTATATTAAAATAACATATTGCAAAAACATAACACAGAAATAACTGGTAATACAGTATTTTTTAATTAAAAAATTTTCCAATTTTGTGTAGAAATGCGAAGAGCATGATACTTAGCAAAGATGCTCTAGTTCATGATGCTCTTATTTGCACTTCCTGAGTTTTCACTCTGTCACGTATTGTGCCATGGATTGCGCGCATGACTGACGGTACCCATATAGACTATAGATACCCTTAAATATCTTGTGAGCAAATGCTCATGTTCAGGGATTAGATAAATTTAAACTTCACCCAGAGACCAGAGGCCATGGGGAGATGCTTCAAAGGGCTAAAAGCCAGGCAGTAGCCCTGGTTTCAGTCTCTGGCACCATTGGCACCACTGGTCTACCTCCAAAAAAAAATCAAAATCGACATATTTTTCACAGATGTTTTCTCTAATTTAGCCTCACAGTTGGCACTTGAATATGACTGCTCACATTTCCTTATAAAAGACAATCTAAGTTTATAGTGAAGTATATATAGAGTTCAGCGCTATAATTTCATTTCCTTTTTCTTAAGATATTAACTATCTATGTTCTGATCAGTTAAGGGTTTGGGGAGTCCAAATCACATCATGAATTTCCAACTATATAGGAGACATTGACCCTAACTCTTAACTTCTTCAAGGTCAACTGCGGTGTACACACAGGGAAAAGAGTGTCATTTCATGTATAGAAAGCAGGAACTCTTTCCTCACTCAATCTCCCCATCTTTACCAGGAAGAATCGGAAGCTCTGTTATTTACATGAAGTAGGTGACTAATACTGTAGCGCTCATTTCTCCTGGGGAATCCTATGACTTTCAAAATAGGAATAATTGAAAGCATTTCTTTCAAATTTCATGAATAATAGAAAAAAATCCCCCCACTCCCCCACGGTTTACTCACTGCACTCTTCCAGAATTGATAAGGCCATCCTGTGGCCTTCTGTCTGCCTCCACCCCCCTCCAGGGAAGTGGGCGTTCTTATTTAGGTGATATGGTTCTTTGGTTGCAATATTAATTTCCAGTGACTCAGAACACTGTGCCTGATCTGCCTCCACACAGAACTGCCTTTGGCGCTGGAGCGAGGCTGCTCAGAGAGGTTCCTTCCCATTTTTCACACCCAGGTTTAATTAAATTTGTTTTGTGTATTCCATTGACTATTCACAGCATTTGGAGGCTGCAAAAAAGGCAGCATTTTGAACCGAAGAATGATTAGAAAACACCACACTGGCTCAGTGAGGAAGGCCTGCAGTATACACTGGGAATTCCAAAGTGCTTTTAACCAGTGTGTTAGGAAATAACAAATGTTATATGTGTGTAGCATATCTGCATAACATTTGTGTATCCAAATGCAATGGACTTGACTGAAATAGGTGTAGACTATAAGACTGTATATGAAGGACTGGAGAGATAATAAAGAGGGTAGGGGACTTGTTTTGTATGCAGCAGACCTGGGTTCAAAACCCCTAGTGCCAAATATAGTCACTCAAGCCTCACCAAGAGTGAACCCTGAGGACAGAGCCATAAATAAACTCTCAGCACTGCTGGGTGTGGCCCCCCACAAATTGTATATGAATAAATTTATTTTTACATGATATGAGATAATATAGCTGGGGGTTGGGGGTGTGTTTGGGTCACACCTGGCAGTGATCAGGAGTTACTTAGCTCTGTACTCGGAGTTGCCCTGTCAGAGCCTCAAGGATCATATGATGCCAGGGATCAGTATTCAGCCTGTAAAGCATGCACTTAGTTCATTGAGTTATCTCTCTCTGAATAAATAAATTTATTATTTATTTATTTCTCAATAAATAAATTCTTTAATTGCATCACCAAGAGATACAAAGTTGTTTATGATTGAGTTTCAGTCCAACACCCTTCACCAGTGCACATTTCCCACCACCAATGCTCCACTTTTTCTCCTGCTGTCCCCCTTGCGCTCTACCCTGCCTGCTCCGATTTTTCTCTCTAGCCTGTAAAACAATATGTTTTTTAAAGCCAGAGATTATCTTTATTTAATGTGAAGTCATCTTTTAATTGTATATACTTTCTTTTAAAAAAAAGTTTTGTTTGTGTTTTTAGCTTTTGGGCCACAGTCAGTGGTACTCAGGACTTACTCCTGGCTCTGTGCTCAGGAATTGCTCCAAGCATACTTGGGGGATCATATGGAGTGCTGGGCATTGAACCAGGGGTCAGCCATGTGCCAAGCAAATGCCTTACACACTATATTATCACTCCAACCATGTATATATATATTATATGGTATATATAATATATACCATGTATATATATTAAAACATCCAAAATTTTGCAGTTGAAAATCAAATTTCTTGGGAAAAAAATTCATGATTTTTATTTTCCATGAGATGCAAGTTATATTACTCACTACAAACATCTTTATGATAAATAAATTCTTTAAAAGTAAAAATCTTCAGGGGAAGGCTAGAGCAGTGGTGCAGAGGTAGGGTGTTTGCCTTGCATGTGGCTGACCTAGGACAGACTGAGTTCAGTCCCCCAACATCCCATGTGGTCCCCCAAGCCAGGAGTGATTTCTGAGTGTATAGCCAGGAGTAACCCATGAGTGTCACCAGGTATGGCTCAAAAACCAACCAACCAAACAAACAAACAAAATCTTCAGGAGGCCCAAAAGATTCAAAGTTTGGTCTAGAGAGAGAGAGCTCAATAGCTCTCTCTAATAGGCTTGCAGGAGCCCCAGATCTGAAATCTGGCACCATATGGTCCCCCAAGAACCACTGGGAGTGATCTCCAAGCACTGAACTACGGATAGCTCTCGAGCACTGTCAGGTGTTACCCAGAAGCCAATATGTATATTTCCACTTATCCAAAGACTAACTATTAAAATGTATTTACCAACTTTTTTAAATAGTGGCTAAAAATTGATGAGCTGTTTTATGGCTTCAATTTGTTTACAATAGAAAGAAATGAAAGAAAATTACTTTTAGAAAATTGCAAAAATATTATAACTAGGTTTTTTAAATCTGGTTTTGTTTTAAAGTTAATAAGTTCAGTTCTTAGACCATTCCCAGATTTCAGCACTGAAAATAAAAATCAGTGCAGTTTGAGGAAGCCTTCCTTAGCATCTGTCAGAATTACTTGCTTGGAACACAATGGAATCTGTAGGTAGAAAACTCTAACTTGGGTTTTTAAATATGCTTCCAGAAAATGTTCATGCTATACATGAACCCCATCTTTTTATGATTTTTCCTCATAAAGGTTCATAAAAAAATTTCCCTCTTTATGCCAATGATGAATTGGCATCATTGCTAGCTTGTTTTGTTTGGAATCTTCATGGTTCAAAAGGGCGCATATTAATGCTGTGAGGGCTGGAGTGATAGCACAGCATGGTGAACATTTGCCTTGCACATGGCAAACCCGGGTTCCCTGAGCACTGCCATGAGTGATTTCTGAGCACAGAGCCAGGAGTAACCTTTGATCACTGCCGGATGTGGCCCAAAAACAAACTAAAAAATAAATAGTGCTGTATATTGTTAGGTTTAGGACAAGAAATTCAAGCAAATGTAATTTTTATTGATTTGCTCACCTTTGATTTTGTTGGAGTGATCAAGTAATTCTGCTTACTACCACACAGCACCTATAACTATGGAACTATGTTTGGTCACCAAACTGATCTTAGGTGAAGGACTACTTAATATATCACAATATTTATTTTTTTTGTCCAATTTTCTTCCATTTTATATTATCAAATGATGATGAGGGCTTATTTATTTTTTACAGCATTTGTTAACATGTAAGCTTAATGGTATTGGCAATTGTTTCACAAAACAAACTTGGGCCAAGTAACATAGAAACATGACTTAATTCATCATGAGTAACTAATAAATTAATGTAGGTGAAAGGAGTCGTTAATTAGCTCTCATCTTCACACTAAAGATCATTAGCATTTAATGAGAATTAATAATTTCATAAGACATGGAAATATATTGCCCCAAGCCAAATAGTTTATAGCTATCATATTGGAAATTGCTATTTAAAATTAATGAGTGACATTTTTACATACTGTTAGATGTTCTATAATATTTTTATGTAATACCTCTAGGTCCAATAGAATATACAGTAGGTCATGTAATTTCATTATAAATGAGTATAGTAACCCAGACTGGAGATTCTATCTTACTATGAAATGTACCCCTCACTTCCTGGCTAACTTTGATTTCAGTTTAAACACTGCCTTCTCAGATAGCCTTTCTCTGACTCCTATCATCCTTCTAGTCTCTCATTCTCTTCCAGGGTGCCTGGTTCTTACCCTTTCAGAATACTTATCTGAACTCGTAAACAAATACTTACTTGTATGTTTTTATACAGTTAAATTAGTTACTCTCTCTATCTGATTACTAGTGCCAAGAAGGACAAAGAACAAAGGTATATGATTTAATACAGAGTGCAAGGGTGAAGAACACACAAGACTTTCACTGTATCATTTTTCTCTTTTAGTTATAAATATATCAAGGATTAGTCAAAGGCATCAGGTCTCACAAACGCGGTCATTTCTGTAGTCAATATCAGAATCTTCTTGAAAGTCTTAGGCTGCATTGCATCATATTTCTTCAGACCTTGGCCTCGAAGATATTTATGACAAACGAAATGCTTATGTACCAGTTATATCATTTACATTGATTCCAGCATTAAATCCAAACATTTGTTTTGATGGTTTTTTACTTTTGATATCATTCCAATGATCTGAACATAAAACTTTAAAAAAGCAAATCCTTATGTTGCCTGAACTGTGACTTTGGATCAAGTTGCTAATGGGTGAACATTTGTGCTTTTTACTCTTTGAAAACTTCACAGTACTCTCTGTGATCAGTCCACAGTACTCTGTATTTCAGTACAACTCTTTCATGAAGATGCATCACAAACTTCTCAAAACACCCTTGGGCTAAAACCCCCATTAAGACAGGAAATTCCCTCTCATCCTAGTTTGAGAACGTCATCATTGTAAACAGGGTGCAGTGTCATTATGAATGTGAAACTGATGGTCTATTATGACATATCAGCCCAGCACCATAATTTTAGAGCCCCTTCTATATTCACCTCCAGTTTTCCTCCTTTTCCAATTCACCAAGAGGGTTGCCTTTTGTTTTCTCAAAATACACCTGTGGTCATCTCCTTCCTCCTTTGATCCCGTGTCCTCAGGGGCTCCCTCAGTACTTTCAGAATAAAATCCAAATTCCTTATGGTATAGTGAAGGGGTGGCGAACAAGTACGACACGAAGAGCCAAAATTTTAAACTCTGAGAGTCAGAGAGCCACACCACGCAGTGACCTGCCAAAACAGACAAACACTCACGCAAAAGCATATCATTTTAACAATAATCTATTAAACACATATTGCATTTTGCCATTTTGAGTGAGGGTCAAAATTCTGCAGTGATGGTGAGGGTGTGCTGCGTCCTCCACACTCAGAACTAAAGGCCAGATGTGACCCAACATGTGACACAGGGGTCCCCCCCCCCCCTTGCTCGTGCATTTGTGTCCGAGGGATGGGAGATGAGAGGACGCAGCCTGGGGGCGGCTCCGCGCTGGGAGATCTCTCCTCAGAGGTCCCTCCTCAGAAGCAGCAGAACAAAATCCAAACTTGGCAAAGAGCCACAGGATACAAACTAATGAGAAGAGGCAAAGAGCCGCATTCATTTTGGCCGGGAGACGCATGCGGCTGGAGAGCTGCGTGTTCGCCACCTCTGGCATAGTGGGTTGAAAGTATCATGGCCCCAACTCAGCCAGTATTTCCAATCTTAAAGTTCTCTACTCGCTTCTGTAAATCCTGCCATAGGCTCAGTCCAAACCCTTGTTTTTGCCTGTTGAAAACTACATTTTCCAAACTCTGTGACTCTGATTCTCTGTGTTGGCAACTATTCCCCAATTTAGGTTGGATCCTCAGTATCCCATATGGTTCCCTGAGATTATTGGGAGTAATTCCTGAATGCAGAGCCCTCAGCACCTTCAGAGCACCTTCTGGTGTGGCCCAAATCACCCCCCCCCACTCCACCCACCCCCCCACACACAAAGAAAAATTAGGTAAATGAGAGTCACAAATAATAGGGGCTAGAACCTTCTGCCCTCTAAGTCACTGTTGCCATATGAGCTTTTTTTTTTTTAAGCTGTTTGAAGCTTTAACTGTCTGAAGACAGTTAAGAAACAGCAGGTGCAGGAAAGGTTTTCTGGCCTCCTTCCCTTTATACATAAAGCAGGAGTATTCTTAAATTAATTTTCTGATACCTTTCCCTTAATTTATTGTCCTTGTCCTTAGCCTATACCTCTTTGTCCTTTGCTTTCTCACATCTCTTCAATTTCTTGCTTTGTAAAAACGATGTCCTCAGGCCTATGCACCCTGAATTCCTTTATATGATGCCATTTGTTTATGAATGGGAAAATTTATATTGGGAAAATATTTATGCTTTTCTCCTGCTAACTTGTTTTGTTTTGTTTTTGTCAGTTTAATTCTCAGGTCTAGCCATAGAAGCTAAGAAGGTGTGGAAAAATCTTTTTACCTCTAGAAAAACATTTCATCCTGATTCCTGATGACAAAGCCTCTAAGTGCAGACAGGATTCAAGTATTCAAGTGGTAACTGAGCAGTTTTTTTTACCAGGTTGAACTGTCTCTGATCATTTGCTAAGTCACTGAGATCAGGAACTTGCCTTCAGATCTACCTGGTCTGTTCATAGCTGTAAAGCTACTTATTTTGGGAGATTTATGACCACCTTAGTCAAGTCCTAGTATTACCTTGTTCTGCACTTTCCATTATATACTGAAACCGGATGCCCTGCAAATAACCTACACTCAGGAATTTAATACTAAATTCATTGTTCTCTGTCCTCAATTTCCCTATGTTCAGTTGCCAACTCAGGACTCCATTACCATTTCTAAAGAATGTTAAAATTACCATTTCCCAATGTTTCCTTATTACCATTTACAAGAGAATAAAAATCTGCCACCCCAAAATCTTTCTTTGGCAAAAGTTTAATTTGATCAGAAGAATCCCTGAAAATAGGCTGGCGGTTGCCTTTAAAGAGGTACTGACATGTAAACATCTCCCTTATGGGTGTCTCCCCAGAAGCTAATCTGCTTATGAGAAATGCAACCTGCAGTTTGGGATGTAGCTCAGAAATAGAGCTTTAGCATTGGAAGTGTGAGGTCCTGCACAGGAAGGAAGGAAGGAAGGAAGGAAGGAAGGAAGGAAGGAAGGAAGGAAGGAAGGAAGGAAGGAAGGAAGGAAGGAAGGAAGGAAGGAAGGAAGGAAGGAAGGAAGGAAGGAAGGAAGGAAGGAAGGAAGGAAGGAAGGGAGGGAGGGAGGGAGGAAGGAAGGGAGGGAGGGAGGGAGGAAGGAAGGAAGGAAGGAAGGAAGGAAGGAAGGAAGGAAGGAAGGAAGGAAGGAAGGAAGGAAGGAAGGAATGAAGGAAGGAAGGAAAGAAGGAAGGAAGGAAGGAGAGAAGGAAGGAAGGAGAGAAGGAAGGAAGGAGGGAAGGAAGGAAGGAAGGAGAGAAGGAAGGAAGGAGAGAAGGAAGGAAGGAAGGAAGGAAGGAAGGAAGGAAGGAAGGAAGGAAGGAAGGAAAGAAGGAAGAAAGGAGAGAAGGAAGGAAGGAGAGAAGGAAGGAAGGAGAGAAGGAAGGAAGGAGAGAAGGAAGGAAGGAGAGAAGGAAGGAAGGAGAGAAGGAAGGGAGGGAGGGAAGAAGGAAGGGAGGGAGGGAAGAAGGAAGGGAGGGAGGGAAGAAGAAAGGAAGGGAGGGAGGAAGGAAGGGAGGAAGAGAGGAAGGAAGGAAGAAAGGAAGGAAGGGAGGGAGGGAAGAAGGAAGGGAGGGAGGAGGGAGGAAGGAAGGAAGGGAGGAAGAAAGGAAGGGAGGAAGGAAGGAAGGAAGGAAGGAAGGAAGGAAGGAAGGAAGGAAGGAAGGAATCTTGTATGCATTTTTTTACTGTGTCTTCTCTAGTAACTTCCCAATGTCCTTGTTCTTTAAGGCTTCTGGAGGCCAATGATAATTGGTTGGATTTGAGGGTCCTTCCCGTGAGTACAGGAGGTATTAAAGTCTCTTATTTTTTTCTCTCATTAATCTTGCACTTGTTCAGCCCCTGCAAAGGACAGAGGGGTACACAGTGATTTTTTGTGTGTGTCCTGACACATAATACTCCCTACTGTCAGTTTAGCCACCAATCATGAGCCATGTTACCTTTGTTCAAAATTTCATTCATGCTGATTTTTAAATTTTGTGGGGGGGAGGGGCATCCCCAGTGGTATTTAGGGCTTATTCCTGGCTCTAGACTCAGGGGTCATTCCTGGCACATCCCCGGAATCATATCTGGGAGCCCATATTGTAAGTTCTTAACCAGGACAAAACTATAATATTATTAGCATACACAGTCACATCTCCATGACAGACAGAGGAGGCACAGTCCAGTCTGATAGTCTGAATTATTTAGAATTGCTTAGTAACTTCTAGGACATGCAAGATATGTGTCAGTGATCCAAAAAGAAACATGACTTTGGCCTACTTGATGATCTCATCTACTAGTAAATAATTTCCACACAGTGTCACCTCAACACCTTATTAGCAAACACATTTTTAAGTCTTCTTACATACGGAGAAAAAAGGTAAGTGGAAATCTGAGACAAATTTTCCTCAGGAAGGAGAAGAAAGGCATAAAGAAATAACTGTTGTGTCAGCTCCTTATCCTTGTTTGATTTAGGCTTTGTATATTGATCAAATATGTTGGACGCCACTTTATTTTGCTTGAGAAATTATAGCTGTAATCAGATAAAGGCCTACCATTTGAAGAAAATTTTAAATATGGTTGAAAAGTTTTTATATGACTCATGTTGTTTTTAATCTCTACTTCCAATGACACCAATGAAGAGTTAGGTGAACATATTGAAATGCTGCATTAGAGCTCAATGGATGAGTGCATGCTTCACATGCAGGAGGCCTGGGCTCAATCCCTTGCATTGCATTGGCCCCCAAGTATTACCTGAAATTACCCTGAGCACAGAGCTGGGAGTAACTGCTAAGTAGCACCAGGTGTGGCCCCAAGCCCCTCCCTCCAAAAGTATTGAAATGCTTTCATCCTTATTTTCTGTCCCATGTAAGTCCCACTTTATATATTATTTCAAGATCCAGTTCATCTGAGATTAATTTTTTTTTCTTTTTGGTTTTTGGTTTTTGGGCCACACCCGTTTGACGCTCAGGGGTTACTCCTGGCTATGCGTTCAGAAATCGCCCCTGGCTTGGGGGGACCGTATGGGACGCCGGGGGATCCAACCGATGTCCGTCCTATGCTAGCGCTTGCAAGGCAGACACCTTACCTCTAGCGCCACCTTCCCGGCCCCTGAGATTAATTTTATTAAAGAAGAGTCCAATTTACTTTTGTATGTCTCCTCAAAGTGTGGCTAAGGGGAAGACTCTCCATAGGATATTTCCCTTATTACTATATTTATCTTAGAGTCTCAGCTAACAATGAAAGGAGTTGCTCACTGATTGATAGGTCTTTGTTTTGTATCATTGCTTTTATTCCCACCACCTATTAAATATAGGAATGGCCAATTTTTATATTTGTTCCCTGCAAATGAAAAAAAAAGCAATGTATCTACTTTATCTAGAGTTTTCCAGTGTGATTCCTCTGTTAGTGTACAATAAGGCTCATTCAGTGTACAATCCTCATTCAGGAGGTGAAAAAGGAATTCTCTACCTCTGTGACTGAGGCAGAACCCAGCCTCCCTCAGGGACAGCAGCTTTTCTCTTCTAAAGCCCAGGCCTAGAACTCTGGATGGGAATCAGAGCATTTTTGTTTAGTTCTAACTTTGC
Source organism: Suncus etruscus (assembly GCF_024139225.1). Lineage (NCBI taxonomy): Eukaryota > Metazoa > Chordata > Mammalia > Eulipotyphla > Soricidae > Suncus > Suncus etruscus. The sequence goes on along the minus strand of NC_064854.1, from coordinate 26,875,998 downwards.
TTCCAGCTAAGTATTTATTATGTTTTCAAACCCTCTATGCAAATTGAAAGTTAGACTCTGATAAATCACCTGGATCCTTGCCACAGATCGTCTGTCCTATCTGTGCCCTCAGCTCCTCTGACCTGTTGGAATCCTCATCCTGACTTCTGTGTTCATACTCTATTCTTTCTTCAATTCCATTTAATATTGCTTCCTCCAAGATTTTGTTTTTTGTAGTTGCTTTTAATGGAAAGGGAAATAGATCCACTTCTAGAAAGATCCTTTATATGCAAGTGAATGGTTTTAGCCAATCGGAGGTGAGTTTTTCTGACACTTGCAGCATGAAGACACATAACAGACATTATGGTCGAGTTGAACTAGAAAAAAGAACCTTCTCTCAATATTTGCTTAAATGACCTGAGGGTGTTTACAGGTGATGAATAACACCCTGAAGCACTCTTTATTTCTTATACAGTGATGATTGGCTCTAAGCACAAGAAATGCATTTCCTAGATAGGCTGTTTGGGGTTTCATAATGCTTTAATTAAAAACTGTAAGGATTCTAAGAGGGAGGCAAGGCAGAGGGCAGGGGAAGGGTGGGAGGGAATCTGGGAACATTAGTGGCAAGAAATGTACACTGGTGAAGGATGTTGGACATTGTATGACTAAAACTCAACCATTATCAATTTTGCAACTATATCTTATGGTGATTCAATAAAAAATTATTCAAAACAACTTTAAGGATTGGGGGCTGGAGTGATTGCACAGTGGGTAGGGTATGTGCCTTGCATATGGTTGACTAGGGTTCTATCCCTGGCATCTCTTATGGTTCCCTGAGCATAGCCAGGAGTAATTCCTGAGTGTAGTTAGAAGCAATCCTTGAGCACACCACATGTAGCCCCAAAATCCAAACAAAAACCGAAAGGATTGACATAATGGTGAGGGCGGGGGAGAATAAGTGGGCTCCTCCTGCTACTGAAGCTCGGACTCCCATTTCAGTTGTCAGATATAAAATAGCATAAGATTCATTTTTCAGTTTTATAATGAAGGCTACATTTTTAATTTTATAAATTATTTAAGCATGGTGGTTTACAAGATTATTTAATACAGGTGGATTTTTTGGCTTTATTTAAGCACCATGGCTACAAAATTGTTCATTGTGGGGTTTCAGTCATACCATGTACACCATTCTTCACCAGTGCACCCTTCCACCACCTCTCACTCTCCAACTCCTGCCTTGCTAATACGGTTGTTTTGTTTTGTTTTGTTTTGTTTTAAGGAGATTTTTTGGTTTGAAAACTTGGCTTGGCTACTCATGTAAGAACAGTATTCTATGATGAATGCACTAAACCTTGCAGGCTTCTTCATGGAAATGGTTTTTGTATACTGCTGAGAGTAAGCTGGCTAATTTATTTATGCAACAAATGCTCAGTGAAATCTATCATGTGAACACATTATAAAAATAGAACTTTTCATTTGTTTTAACCAGGTATAGTAAGATACATAGACAAGAGAATGATTGGCATGAAGGAAGAACTTTCTATTCCGATATTTCATAGATCTTGAAATCAAAATGCAAACAGGGGGGACCGGGAAGGTGGCGCTAGAGGTAAGGTGTCTGCCTTGCAAGCGCTAGCATAGGACGGATCACGATTCGATCCCCCGGCGTCCCATATGGTCCCCCCAAGCCAGGGTCGATTTCTGAGCACATAGCCAGGAGTAACCCCTGAGCGTCAAACAAGTGTGGCCCAAAAACTAAAAAAAAAAAAAAAAAAATGCAAGCAGGGCAGAGCACATCATGCCGGACCACATGGGGAAGCGCCAGAGTTGTTTGAGAAACAGGGAGTAAAGGGAAAACCTGTGTGAGAGCTTCTGTTGTAGTTTCTGTGGAAGAAATTGATGCAGTAGGTAAACATGTCTAAGATAGACTAGTGGAGGTAATTTTAGGCTTCGGGTGTTTCTAGCTGTTTGTCACCAGGCCTCAGTGTTCAGTGAAGAATAGTGACCTGAAGTGTTAAAACCCACTGAGAGTTTGATCCGAGGAGAAATTGAGGGCATAGTTCTTGGGCTGGTACCTTGCACATGGCCAACTCAGGTTTATTCTCAGCATCCCATATGATCTCCCATACCTGATATTTGAGTGCAAAGCCAGAAGTAACACTTGAGCACTGCCGGGTATGACCCAGAAAATAGAAACAAACAAACAAAAAAATTGCTTAGGAGATAAATCTGTTCTTTTTCTTTGTTTGTTTGTATTTTGTTTTGCTTTTTTGGGCTACACCCAGTAACGCTTAGGGGTTACTCCTGACTATGCACTCAGAAATCTCTCCTGGCTTGGGGGACTATATGGGACGCTGGGTATTGAACCACGGTCTGTCCTAGGTTAGCCGCGTGCAAGGCATGATGCCTTACCGCTTGCGCCAGTGCTCTGGCCCCGACAAATAAGTTCTTTACTATTAGAGATTGTAAAACTAGATCATGGTCCAATTATATTTCTCTTCATTTTTGTTACTGGAAGGTTACACCAATTGGTGCTTGGGATCAAACCCAGTGCCTCATACATACAAGGCATATGCCCATTTAAGTCACAGCCCTAGCTCAAAACCATGATATTTTGTGTTTGAAGACCTCATCTAACCTTCTCATTGAAATAGCCACTGGACAGTTTTGATTTGAGCTTTTAAATTTTAGATTTACATATGTATAAGACAGTAATGTAAATTTTAATATATTTATGTATACATATGCATATATTAAACGTGAAACTATAATTGAATTTTATTTTTATCAGGAAAGTTTGTTGAAAAAGAACAGCATCGAACAAAATCTAGGGAACCTTAAGATTTAATCAGGAAAGGGAAGGGGACCAGAGTGATAGCACAGCAGTAGGGCATTTGCCTTGCATGCTGCTGACTCAACCTGGGAAGGACCCAGGTTCGATCCCCTGCATCCCATATGGTCCCCTGAGCCTGCCAGGGGCAATTTCTGAGTACAGAGCTAGGAGTTACTCCTGAGCTCTGTCAGGTGTGGCCCTCCCAAAAGTAAACAAAAAGAAAAGAAAAGAAAGAAAATCCAGGAATCAAAATAATCAAGTAAATTTTCTTTTTTTCAATAGGAAGTTTTGGAAAGATCATGGTCTCATTGAATATAAGGGGATAGGAATTGAAGTCAAGGAGAAATTAACAGATCCCATACAGTAAAAAAGATTTTCTAAGATGTATTGTTGCAGACTCAATGTTGAATTTTCAGGAGTTTTGCAGGGAGATGCCAAGTTAATAGCTGACATTAGCCAGAGTAGATGCAAGTTGAATATACTACAAATCCCAGGCTCCTTCATTCCTAACTGTTTAATATTTACTGGCATGTCACTAGTCAAAGACTAGAAAATGCATTTAGGATTTGTCAGATTAGGAAATAATTCCCTAGGAGGTTTCTTTCAAATGTTGGGATGGAAACCAGATGTGAAAGGGTGGGAGGTATGGAAATGGGGAATCATAACCAAGAAAGGATACAAATTATAAAGTAGCCAAGGAATAATATGGAGGTGGACACCAGTGTATTTATAGCTCAAGAGGATGCTTCCAAAAGAGAAAACAAAACTGAATGTACAAAATGATAGAAAGTGGGGATCTCAGGGAAAAAAAGAGAGAGAGGAATTAGGGGCACAGAGAAACGAACCCTTTGAATACAAGGAGGGATCTTGTCATCCTAGGCTGGAAAGGATGGCATCTGCAGAGAAAGAACCAACATTTGCTATTCAGCCTGCATCTTCTTAAGTAACCTTGGCTGCTGCTACTTTAGAAGCTACAGTTGTGCCACTTTTCTTTTTGGTGGAACAGTGGATGGTTGATGGGGCAAAGGCCACATCTTCCATTTAGTTATTCGAAAGCAGCATATTAAAAAAAAAAAAGCTTTTAAGGAGCCAGAAAGATAGTATAGTGGGTAAGGCAGTTTTGCAAGTCCCACCTAGGTTCAATCTTCAGCATCCCAATGGTCCCTTGAGTACCACTAGGAATGATTCCTGAATGAAGTACCAGGAGTTATTTCCTGAGCACTGCCAGGCATGCTCCCAAAACCAAAACCAAAACAAAAAAAATTTAAGAAATTGAAGAGGAGAGGCCAGAGTGATAGCACAGTGGGTAGGGTGTTTGCTTTGCATGAGACCAACCCAGGTTTGATCTCCAGCATACCCTATTATCCCCCAAGCATGCCAGGACTAATTTCTGAGCATAGAGCCACTAGTAATCCCTGAGTACTGCTTGGTGTGGCCCCCCAAAAAGCAACAACAACAAATTAAAGGGAAATAGCAAATGCCTGAAAGGGATATAAATATTAAATTGTTTCATCTAAATTCTAACTAAAGATTTTCAGCCCTGGGTATTTTATTTGTCCCAGATTCTAGATTTGGTTGGATAATGCTATTTGAATAGTATATGGGTAATGAATTTGCTTTCTTGCCCAAATCTCTCCTGCCTCTCCTGCTCTTTTCCCTAACCTAGATTCAAACTGCTTGTAATTGTCCTTAGAAGTCCATTTGTGGCTCGAAAGGTCCCCTCAAAAGGCAGAGGAATTCAAGATCATAGCTATCATTTTGTGCTTTATTGCCATTTTTGATTCTGGTAAAGAAAACAGATCCTTGAGATTAGAAGGAAAGATTTGTGAGCGTATTTTCTGAGCCAAGATTGTGTCGTATTCATCTTTATATTCCCATTCATCCATTTATTCCTCAATAAATATTTATTGAGAGCACACTATTTTCTGGGCAAAATGCCATAGGTTAGCAGTGATGGGGAAAACATACAGCGCTTTTAGTCTAATGGGAGAGACATACACTGAGCAGTCACGCAAATAAATATATGTAATTGCAAAAAGTAGTAAGTGCTTTGAAAGAAAAATGAAGTTATTTTGAAAAAGAAAGGGCTGACTGATTTTCTGCAGTTGTGAGAAGGCCTCTGTGAAAAGGTCCTGAGCCACAATAGATGAATAGGGATCCCAAAGGACGGAGGTAGAGAGTTCCCAGCTTAAGGACACATCGCTGAGAAGGAATTGAGGCAGGAAAACTTTGTCATCTTTAAGAAATGTTTTTAAAAAGGGCAGGAGAGAGAGAGAGAGAGAGAGAGAGAGAGAGAGAGAGAGAGAGAGAGAGAGAGAGAGAGAGAGAGAGAGAGAGAGAGAGAGAGAGAGAGAGAGAGAATGTGTGAGACAGAGAGACAGAAAGAAGAAAAGTGTTCACCATAGGTGTTCACCATAGGACAGGCTGGGCGTGGGGTGGGGAAAAGGAGAGTAACTGGGGAAATTGGGTGGAAGGTAATGGACACTGGTGAAGGAGTGGGTGTTGGAACATTAACTGAAACTCAATTGTCATCAACTTTTAAACTATGTATCTCATGGTGATTTAACAACAACAGCAACAACAACAACAACAACAATAATAATAATTATAATAATAATAAATAAGTGGAAAAGAAACAAATCATAAAAATCACCAAATAGGGGCCGGAGAGATAGCACAGCAGTAAGGCGTTTGCCTTAGGCACAGATGACGGTGGTTCAAATCCCAGCATCTCATATGGTCCCCTGAGCCTGCCAGGAGCGATTTCTGAGCATAGAGCCAGATGTAACTCCTGAGCGCTGCTGGATGTGACCCAAAAAACAAACAAACAAAAAAAGAAAACAATTAAAAAATTGCCAAATAAATTAAAAAATTTCAGGGGACAAAGGGAATATGAATAAAACCTAGTGAGAAAAGAAGACCTCAAAAAGGTAAATTGTTATGTCTTGATTTTATTTCACGCTAGTTATTTGTTGGTTAAAGGTTTAAGGCAAGTCAATGGTATAACCTTGATTGTGTCTTTGAAAGATTACTTTGGGTATAAAGTGCTAAAAGCGGAAGAACCAAGTCCAGCTAATTTTGACTAATTTTGGAGGTTAGATTCATTGGGGTTAAAAAAAATGGCAATATTTGAATTCACTTTTCAGAGAAATTCTATCACATAATATTGGTACTTTTATTTATATATCTCCTAGATAAAATAATAATAATAAAAAAATAAATTAATGGAAAATAAAGATATAATTTTAAATTTAAATTTGAATTGAGGAAAGTAGTGAATGCAGACAGGTGGCAAGTAGAAAGTGGATACTATGAGTTAAAAGAAAAAATGGGAGGAAAAGATAAAAGGGAAAAAATAATTTTCTTAAGCAAATGAAGAAAAAGGAAAGGAAAGTAGTAGATCATAATGAGAGTTTAGCTAAGCTACTCCACAGTATGGTCACCTCACTTCCCATTTGGTATGACCTGTCAGCCCCTGGGAACCTAGAATTGACACCAGCCTCCTTGTTCCCATGGAACTAATTGTAGAATCACAAATAAATGAAAGAGCTCTGTGATAAAATTCTCCCTGTTCTCCCACAAACTGCTCCTTCTTTGTAGGATAAGTCCCCTGAAGAACTTATCAAAACCTCTCTTTGTTTGAATCAACCAACTCAGTCTTTCCCAGAATTCCAATGTTCTCCATTGTCATGAAGGTGCTTGCTCCACATCTTGCCAAACTCTACCGGTGTTCTATTGAGTGTTTCCTCCAGCATTTGTAAATGTTCTCGAATGGGCTTCCATCTGGCTCTTATGTTTCTGCCATACAAATGGCTTTGCTAAATGCCAGCTCTCATAACCTCCACACTTGTGCATTTCTACCTTTACCTTTCCTCATCCAACACTCTTGTGTGCTTTTCATAAACCCATTTTGAAGTTGCATCTTATTCTTTAGAATTATGGAGATATATTATTTCATCGCTTGTCACAGTATATAGAATTTTAAAAGGTAAGGGCTGGAGATGTGTCTCAGGAGGTAGAACATATGTGTTACATGTACAAAGTCTTTGGTTTATAGTCTGTGATATCAGCCTCTTGCATTGTGATGACTCCTGCAACAACAATGATCACAACATCAACAACCGCAAAAGTCCTCTTTAAGGACTAGAAAGGAAGTACAGGGAATAGGGCATTTGTCATGCATGCTGCAGAACCTGTTTGATACTTGGCAGTACATATGATCCCCTGAGCACAGAGCAAGGAATAACCCCTTGGCACTGCCTCCCTATAAATTCTGTTTAATAGCTATAAACATAGGGACCAAAGAGATAGCACAGCAGGTAGAGCATTTGCCTTGCCCACAACTAATCCTGATTCAATCCCTGGCATCTCCTATGGTCCCCAGAGCCAGTCAGGAGTAATTTCTGAAGGCAGAGACAAGAACTGGTTCAAGAACCAACCTTGAGCACTGCTGGATGTGACCCAAAACAAACAAACAAATAAACTAGCTATAAATATAAATTTACCTATGCAGTATATTTTCCTAAGGGGAAAAATTAACCTATGAGATTAACTTCGACTTTACCTGGAGATCTAATTTTATCATACTCATAGTAAATTCTGAAAATAAAATCTACTTTATGCTTTAAACAGAATCTTCAAAATTCAAAATTCAAAATTATTTCTTTTCTTTTCTTTTTCTTTTTCTTTTTTGTTTTTTTTCTGCCACACCCAGTGACTCTCAGGGGTTACTCCTGGCTATGTTCTCAGAAATTGCTCCTGGCTTGGGGAACTACATGGGATGCTGGGGGATCAAACCACAGTCCATACTAGGCTAGCACACTCAAGGCAGACACCTTATGGCTCTTGGCACAGCTTCACCACTCCGGCTCCTATTTCTTTACTTTTTTTTTTTTTTTTTTTTTGAGTTACACTCGGCAACACTCAGGGGTTACTCCTGGCTCTGCACTCAGAAATTGCCCCGCAGGCTCAGGAGACCATATAGGATGCTGGGATTCGATCCACCATCCGTCTGTGTGCAAGGTAAACGCCCTTCTGCTGTGCTCTCTCCCCAGCCCCCTATTTCTTATTTTTATTATATGCTGTCTCAATTCTCTTTCTTAAAGATAAATTGTGCATTAATTTTAGTCAAGGTATTTATAGTTCATTTTAATAAGTTTTCTAGGCAATTTGTGATGATCTTATAGATTTTTTCATCCATTATTTTTGGTGGGTTGCATTGTTCGATTTATTTTGTAAATTTTAAATCATTTTTAAATTCCAGGACTATAGCTTAGTCATGAAGAACTTTCACACATATATATATATATAGTTTAATTTATTCGTTTTATTTGAAGCATTTGTTTCTATATTCAAGAGGAATATTAGTCTATATTTTATTTTCTACAATATCTTTAGAATAACTCTGTATTCATAGAATGAGTTAGAAAGTATTCCCTTCTTTGGGGATAGAACAATAGTACAGTGGGTACTATAACCTTGCATATGACCCATCTGGGTTCAATCCCCAGCACCCTCTATGGTCCCCTGAACCAGAGCTAGAAGCCTTGAGCATTACCAGTGGTGCCCCAGCCCCCAAAAAACAGAAAAGAAGAAAAAAAAAAAGAATTCCCTCCTATTTAAATTTTGGAAAAGGTTTTTACATAATAATTTTTTTCTTTAAATATTTGATAGAGTTTAACAATGGAATTATCTGGCCTATAATATTACTTGTAGGAAAGGTTGTTTTGTTTTTGTTTTTTGGGGGTGTTGGTTTTTGGGCCACACCGGGTGATACTCAGGTGTTACTCCTGGTTATACGCTCAGAAGTCACTCCTGGCTTGAGGGATCATATGGGACGCTGGGGGATTGAACAGTGGTCCGTCCTAGGCTAGTGTGGGCAAGGCAGATGTCATACTCCTTGTGCCACCGCACCGGTCCTATAGAAAAGGTTTTTAATAAAAAAGGGACATTAGATTATTTAACAGATAGGTGTTAGTCTTTCTTTTTTAATGACTTTTGATTCTTTATGTCTTCCAGGAAATTATCTATTTCTTGAATTTACAGGTATGAAATTGTTTACAATATTCCCTAATTAACTGTTTAGAACTTATATAACCTGTAGTGAAATCACCCTCATTCTTGATTTTAGAAATTTGTTTTCAATATGGTCAATATGATTAGAATCTCATCTTTTTTTTTTTTTTTTTTGGTTTATGGGTCACACCTGGCGGTGCTCAGGGGTTACTCCTGGCTGTCTGCTCAGAAATAGCTCCTGGCAGGCACGGGGGACCATATGGGACACCAGGATTCAAACCAACCACCTTAGGTCCTGGATTGGCTGCTTGCAAGGCAAACGCCGCTGTGCTATCTCTCCGAGCTCAGAATTTCATCATTTTATAGATATTTTTTAAATTAAAGATAAATTCTTTTAAAAACTTCAAGTTTTGATTTTATGGATTTAAAAAAAAATTTTTTTTTTTTTTGTGGTTTTTGGGTCACACCCGGCAATGCTCAGGAGTTTTTCCTGGCTCCGTGCTCAGAAATTTTTCCTGGCAGGCACGGGGTACCACATGGGACTCCGGGATTTGAACCGATGACCTTCTGCATGAAAGGTAAACGCCTTACCTCCATGCTATCTCTCCAGCCCCATTTTTTTTGTTTTCTAATTTATCTATTTCTGAACCTCATTGTTTCCTTTCTTCTGTTTATGTTAGGTTTTATTCATTCTTTTTTTTTTTTTTGGTTTTTGGGCCACACCCATTTGACGCTCAGGGGTTACTCCGCTCAGAAATAGCTCCTGGCCTGGGGGGGACTACATGGGACTCAGGGGACCGAACTGCGGTCCCTCCTACGCTAGCTAGTTTTTGCAAGGCAGACACCTTACCTCTAGCGCCACCTTTCCGGTTTTGTTGATTCTTATTTTTCTAGGTTGTTTTTGTTTGTTTGTTCTTTAAGGGAAGGGTAATTTGGAAGCTTTTCTAGTTTAGGTGTTTGTGTACAGTAAATTTCCCCTCTGTATCGCACTAGTTATATGTTGGGCTTTTATTTTTTTCCTGTTGTGTGTAGAGTATTGTTGAGCCATATCTGACAGTGCTCAGCACTTATTCCCAGCTTGGTGCATAGGACTCATTGCTCAAGTCCTCCAGGGACCAGATGTGGACCAGGAATCAAATCCAGGTCAGCTGTGTGCAAGACAAGGGCCTTACCTGGATACTTCAGCCCATATTTCACCCATTAAAAATATTCACTTGCCAAAACCTTGAAGTTGACTTGTCATTTCTTCTCCGATCTCCAATATTTCATAAACAGTATCCAGAAATATTTTCATCTCAGACATTATAGTTTCATATATAGAAGCTTGATTTTAGTCTTTTAAAATAACTTTCATAAATCCACTTAACAGCTTCAACCATTCTCTAAACTCTGAGTTTATAGAATCCAGTTACTACCACTGTTTCTTATTTACAAATTTTATCCTTTGTGCCAGACATGTTTTCTTCCCTTGATTGCTCATTCTCCTAATTATGGATCATGTTTTCCTGATTCTTTGCACTCCTAGAAAATTTTTGTTGAATGCCAAACATTGTAAGTTTGTTGTGTGTTGGTTATTTTTATATCCATATAAATAGTCTTTTAAGAGTAAATCCTTGATCTTGCCCCTTAAAAAACGATCCTTTTGTTGTTGTTTTAAAATATTGCATGTTTGAGTAGTTATTTGCTTTTAGTAATTTGACTGGTAATTTCCCTGACCTTTGGTAGTTTTCTTCTTGCATTTATACTGATCTATACTCAGCTTAACATTCAAGAGATCAGGGTGGGAGAGACAGTACAGCAGGTAGGGGACTTGACTTTTGTCCAATATATATTTCCATGAGAATTTTCAGGAGGAGTAATTCCTGAGTGCAGAGCTAAGAGTAACCCTTGAGCATCCCAGGGTGTACTCCTTCTCCCTCTCCTCCTGGGTTTTGGGGTGGAGAGAGAGAGAGAGAGAGAGAGAGAGAGGGGGGGGGGAGGGGAGGGGGGAGGGGGGAGGGGGGAGGGGGAAGGAGAGAGAAGTGAGGAGATGGGGGAGGGAGGGGAGAGGAGAGGAGAGAGGAGAGAGAAGAGAGGAAAGAGGAGAGAGAAGAGAGGAGAGAGAAAGAGGAGAGAAGAGAGGAGAGAGAAGAGGAGAGGAGAGGAACGGAGAGGGGAGGGGGGAAAAAGAGGGAGGGGAGAGTAGAGAGAGAAGAGGAGAGGAGAAAGGGAAGGGGAGAGGAGAGAGAAGAGAGAGGGGAGAAGAGAGAAGAGAAGAGAGGAGAGAGGAGAGAGAGAGACGAGAAGAGAGGAGAGAGAGGGGGGGGGGATCTCTGCAGCTGACCAGGATTGTCTGAAGCTATTGACTTGTCAGTTTAAGTCAGAATCTGCCTTTTGTTTCCTGGATTCCAGTTTCCTCTTCCCAATATAGGGAGATTGTTGGGTTTCTGCCTACCTGCCTTGGGGACTCAAAACTTGCTCCAGGCAATGATGGAACAATCAATCATAATAATCACTTCGTTTCTTTTCTGTCACTCAGAGCTGCCATATTTTTTGGGCCTGATATCCAGAGTATTAAAAAATGATTATTTCATATATTTTATTGTATTTGGGGATTGTTTCAGTCAGGACATGTGGTAAAACCGGAACATACTTGGTCTTTGTCCCTAGTTCTTGGCAAAGAGCTCCTAAAACCATTGGAATTTCCTGAGACTCTGAAGAGTCTTTTGTTATTCATAATGCTCCTTCCCTACCCTTTCCCTGCCCCCCATTGCAAGAGTTTCTGCTTGCTGGGGTGTTGTAGGAAAGGGAGTTTCAGGAGGGGGTTATCTCAAGGAAGACCCACTGACTTACTCCCCTCTAAAAGGGATTGGGAGCTATAGGCGTCTTCAAACTATGGCCCGCGGGCCACATGCGGCCCGCAGAGGAGTCTGATCCGGCCCACCAGCAGTGAGCGCTGTTTGGTTGCCAAGATACCTGCCAGCATATACACTCAGTGTATATCCAAATATCAGGAACCATGCACTCAAAATGGTAACCATCTTTGGTAGCACTTATGCCTGTGAACAGACTTTTTCAAGAATGAAACATCTGAAATCTCCAACCAGATCAAGATTAACTGATGCCCACTTGCATCACTTGTTACGGCTGGCAGTGACAAATATGGAACCGGACATTGACCATCTCATTAGCCAAAAGCAGGCCCACAGTTCCCATTGAAATACTGGTGTGTGATCTGTTTATTTATAAATGGTTTTCATTTTATTTATATAAGATATGTGCAGTGTGAGTAGGAATTAGTAGCTTATATAGTCGGGCCCTCCAGCTCTCTAAGGGACCGTAATTCGGCCCCCACTTTAAAAAGTTTGAAGACCCCTGCTCTAGACTCTTGTCCAAGAGTTAAGCTTCCAAATTGGTGCATAATTGACTTGGTGGAATACTGGAAGCTGACATGGAAATTCCACGCCATTCTTTGTCATGTGTGTCTTTTATTTGGCCATGTGCTTTATAATGTGTGAGATCCCAGTTAAATTCCCTGTACTATCACTGATGGATGGCTTCAGACCACCAAATGGTTCATCTCTGGCCTTCTGGGCTAGAGTAGCTTTGAATTCTCAAGTCCTTGAATTGAACTCTCCAGACTGTTTAGCTCTGGGTCCCCTAAGAACTGCTGGGGACAGCCCCCACAATCAGTAAAATAAGCTTGTCTTAACAAATTACAGTAAATAAAAGTTATACAAAGTATCTTTTCCAAAATTAGATGAATAAGCTGGAGATAATAAAAACAGGACTCAATCAAACAACAATAAATCAAACAATTTACTCTTAAACAACCAATGGGCCAATGAAGAAGTCACATCACAAGGGAAATGAGAAATTCTATTAGTTAAATGAAAGCAAAATACCACTTATCAAAACATGGATTTTAATAAAAATAGTGCTGAGAAAAGCATATAGCTATAAGTAGAAATAGTAAAAATAGTCTTTATTATGGTGAGCAACTTTTCTTCTATTTCAAGGTTATTGAATGTTTTCATTTTGAAGTATTAAATTTTATTAAATGATGTTTTTCTTTGTCAATTGAGAGGATTAGGTGGTTTTCCTGCCACTTCATCCCATTGAGGGTGGTTGTTCCCACCCAGTGATGCTTAGTAGCTGCTCCTAGGTCCATTTTCAGGGATCTCTCTTGGTGGTGTTTTGGTGATCATATGCAGTTTCAGAAATCAGTCCAGATTCAGGTGCATGCAAGACAAATACTTCAATTCCTGTACCATTTTTACAGTACCTCCAACATTTGACTCTAATAGTATGGCAGTTTACACTGACTTTTATGTTGAACTATCCTTGCATTCCAAAAATAAATCCCACTGGGATTTTTTTTTAGTTTCTTTAAAGGTTACTGAATTTAAATTGCTGGTATATTGTTGAAGATTTTTACATCAGTGCTCATTGGAGATATTAGTCTATTGTTTTCTTTCCTTGTATATTTTTTATCTGCAAGTAAATTTAATTCCGCCCTCATAGAATTAATTTAGAAATATTTTCTTTTAAAAAAATTTTGGGAAGAACTTGAGAAAGATTGGTGTTAATTCTTTATTAAATGGTAGGATTTGTGAAGCTACAGCATGTAGGGCATTTGCTTTGCATGTGGCCTACCTTGGTGTGATCCCAGAATCCCATATGGCTCCAACCCCTCCAGGAGTTATCTCTGAATACAAAACCAAGAGTAAGCCCTGTGCACCACCAGATGTGCTCACCAAATAAAAGGGTAGAATTTGTCAATAAAATTATCTGATTTAAGATTTTTCCTTATCAGTTTGTTTTTAAATTATAGATTCAATTTTCTTTTCAATAACAGATCAAATCAGAATTTCTGCTTACTCAGTTCAATTTTGGAAGTGTATTTTTAAATACAGCAGCAATTTTTAAATATAGTTAATTGGTGTATACAATTGTTCATAGTATTCTGTTATAACTATTTTAATTTTATTTCTGTTTACCTGTTACTAATGACACATTTTCATTTGTTTCTAATAATTTTTTTCTTTTTTGGGGGGGTCACCCGGCAGTGCTCAGGGGTTATTCCTGGCTCCAGGCTCAGAAATTGCTCCTGGCAGGCACGGGGACCATATGGGACGCCGGGATTCAAACAGGTGACCTCCTGCATGAAAGGCAAACGCCTTACCTCCATGCTATCTCTCCGGCCCCTTATGGTCATTTTCTATGTTCTATTATATTCATCTTCACCCCAATATTTTTTTTTTTTTGCTTTTTGGGCCACATCCAGTGATATTCAGGTGTTACTCCTCGCTCTGCGCTTAGAAATTGCTCCTGGCTAGGGGCACCAAATGGGACACTGAGGATCGAATCAAAGTTCGTCCTGGATCTGTCATGTGCAAGACAAACGCCCTACTGCTGTGCTATCACTCCAGCCCCATTCATCCCAATTTTTATTATTCCTGTTTAATACTGGTTTTTATTTGAGTTTAGTCTTCTTTTCTAGTTTCTAAAGTTAGGAATTTGGGTAATAGATTTGAAATCTTTCTTCTTTAATGTTCACATTTACTTTAGAACAATTGATTTCTTTTTTCTTTTTATTTTTGAGTCACACCCAGTGGTGGCCAGGGATTATTCCTGGATCTGAACTCAGGAATCATTACTGGTGGTGCTCAGGAAACAATATGGGATGCCATGGATCAAACTCAGGTTGGCATATACAAGGCAAGCACCTTATCTACTCTACTATCACTCTGGACCATAGAACAATTAATTTCTTTGTTTTTGTTTGTTTGTGTTTTTGTTTTTATGTTTTGGGTCACACCTGGCAGCACTCAGGGGTTACTCCTGGCTCTATGCTCAGAAATCGCTACTGGTAGGCTCGGGGGACCATATTGGATGCCGGGATTTGAACTACTGTTCTTCTGCATGCAAGGCAAACGCCTTGCCTCCATGCTATCTCTCCAGCCCCATAAAACAATTAATTTCTTAACACTGCCTTTGTTGCATACTATGAGTTTTTGGTATGTGGTATCTTATTTTCATTTATCTTTTTGTTTTGTTTTGTTTTGGGGTCATAACCGGCAGCGCTCAGGGCTTACTCCTGACTCTACACTCAGAAATCACTCCTGGCAGGCTTGGGGGACCATATGGGATGCCGGGATTCAAACCACCATCCTTCTGCATGCAAGGCAAATGCCCTGCCTCCATGCTATCTCTCTGGCCCCGTTTTCATTTATCTTAAAGAATTCTAATTTTGTTGGAATTTTTCATTGACTCATTGATAGTTAAAACTGTGTTAGTCAGTTTCCAGTTTACCTTTTATACTAATTTCTAGTTTCTTCATATTGTAATCAGAAGATACTGTTATGTAGTTTCAATATTACAGAACTTGTTAAAACTTATAAAAGTCTAATATACAGTGTATATATTTTTCCATATACACTTGAGAAAAACTTGTATTCTGATGTGAAGTGTATGTTTTACATATACATATGCTCTGTATATGTTTTACAATGTGGAATATTTTGTATAAATTATTTACCTATCTATTTTATCACTTCCTCTATCTTATTATGAGACTCTAATATATGTTATACCCTAAACCTGTAAAACTGCACTCCTAGAATCCATCTGACAGTTTCTCTTTACTACTCAACTATTGCTCAACAATAACCTCAGAGTTTTCTCTGACCACACTATCTAAAATTACACCCACCACATCCCTAACCACTCTCTATCTTGTTTCCTGGTTTGTTTCTTTTCATCATTTAACACAATCTGAATTTATATGATTAATTTGATTCGTTACTGTTTTCTTTATCTTTTCCAGTAGAATACAATCTGTGAAAGCAAAGATGTAATCTCTCTTACTCTAGTAAGAGTTAAGAAAATATTTAATGAATGTGTATTTTTAACATTGTTAAATATCACCTGCATTTTAAAATAGCACTACTTTCATTTAACATAAAACTTTGCTTACTTTCTCATGTTGGGATATTTGAGAAGCTTTTCTTATCTACTATATATTTTTCTTTAACTTTTTCTTCCCTGAGGTTATTACTTCTTAAATTTATTTTTATAAATAAATTTTTAATTGAATTTCCATGAGATACACAGTTAAAAAGTTGCTCATGATTGAGTTTTGGTCATACAATGTACGATACCCTTCACCAGTGCACATTTCCCACCACCAGTGTCACTGGTTTCCCTCCTATCCTTCCTTTTCTACTTATCCCTTACTGCATCTGTAATAGACAATTTCTGAACTCTCTCTCTCTCTCTCTCTCTCTCTCTTTTACTTTTAGACACAGTGGTTTGCAATATTTGCAATATTGAAAGGGTATCATACATATCACTTTACCTCCTTTCAACATCCGTTTCTTATCTAGAGTGATTATTTCCAACTATTATTGTCCTAGTGTTTCGTTCTCTGCCCTAACTGCACTCCCCATTATTTGTGGTAAGCTTTCTTCCATGGACTGGTCCTCCTGGCCTTCTTCTCTATTGTCTTTGGATATGAAGTTGCTACTTTTTAAATTCACCAGAGCTCTTTTCCTCTTTGGTTGTATGGGCAGCAGTTTATAAAATTTATACTTTATAATTTTACATGTTTCAATCAGGTCCTTAGTAACATTTTATATACTAGCATTTGAGATCTTAAACTATGCTAAAAAGTTTCTATAAAACAAGCAAACCCTGGGGCCCGGAGAGATAGCACAGCGGTGTTTGTCTTGCAAGCAGCCAATCAAGGACCAAAAGTGGTTGGTTCGAATTCCGGTGTCCCATATGGTCCCCTGTGCCTGCCAGGAGCTATTTCTGAGCAGACAGCCAGGAGTAACTCCTGAGCAACGCTGGGTGTGGCCCAAAGACCAAAAAACAAACAAACAAACAAACAAAAAAACAAGCAAATCCTTTACTTTAAGCAACATTGCTAGTATTTTCTAAATACTAATTCTTATAGCACAACATGTATTTTCTAGATGATTACTCATTAGACTATGTAAAATCACTTAAAATTTCAGAAAAGAACATTTTAATTCCTTATTATTATTCATATAATGTGTATGCTTCATTAACAACTAGTACTAATTATATCTATGTATATACACTAAGTATATATTTATATTTTATATATGCATACTTTACTTACATATTCCATATTGATAGTGCAAATAAATTAATGTTACACTTATGTGAGCTTAAGTTTTTATTTAATAATTTTTCTGAATTTTTTATTGGGACCATTGTGATTTACAAGTCCTTCATAATTGTATTTCAGGTATATAACTACAGTGAATTAGGTCCATTCCAACCCAATGACTTGGCCCTGGGTCCCATTCACTTTTTTTTTTTTCCTCTCTTTGTAGAATGACTTATAAATATGAGGAAAAACAAAGTGATTCATATTCCAACATTGTATGAAAATGGTGGGTGCCCCTCTCTAGAAGGTACAAATAAAATTAAAAAAAGAGGGGTAGGGAGATATTTTTTTTTTTTGCATAGACACAGTAAATGTTGGGGAAATGTTGGCTTAAAAACAAACAAACAAACAAACAAACAAAAACCCGGGGCATCTCTACCCATGAAGTATACTGTCATATGACCAACTACATACTCCAGGCATTCTAATTATCCAACCCAACGTCTTTCTTTATAGTTCCAAGAAAAGTTCTACTTAGTTACGTTTGTCAAAGTCTGTTGGATTACTGGTCTCACCCTAATCAGTATTCAGAATTCACCCTACAGTATGATCTGGTGATAGGAATAATTTCTTTATTTAAACTATGGTTACAAAAATGTTCATAGTTGATTTCAGTCATTGAATGTATATCACCCTTCACCAGAGAATTTTCTGCCACCCTTGCCTGTCAATGAGACAGGCATTCTATTTCTCTCCTATCATTGTCACAGTAGTTATAGGTACAGTTATATCTCTAACTGCTCAGTACTTTTGGTTGGTCTTTCTGGCCCTCATCACTATTGTCTCTGGGTATTATTACAAAACTGTCTTTTATTTTTCTTAAATCCCACAGAAAGTGTGACTATTCTTTGTCTATCTCTGTCCCTTTGTCTCATTTCACTCAGCATAATAATCTCCATGATCATCCATGTATAGGAAAATTTCATGACTTCTTTTTCCCTCATGGCTGCATAGTGTATATGAACCACAGTTTCTTTAGCCACTCATCTTTTGTCAGGCATCTGGGTTATTTCCATATTCTGACTATTGTAAATAACACTGCAATTAATATGAGCATTTAAAGGACATTTTTGTATTATGTTTTTGTGTTCCTGGGTATATACCTAAGAATGCTATTGCTGTATCACATGGGAGAGATAAAAAATTTTGTTTGTTTTTTTGGGGGGCCACACCCTGCTACGCTCAGGGGTTACTCTTGGCTATGTGCTCAAAAATCGCTCCTGGCTAGAGGGACCATATGGGACACTGGGGAATGAACCACAGTCCATCCTAGGTTAGTGCATGCAAGGTAAATGCCCTACTGCTTGCTCCACTGCTTCGGCTCCAAGAGATTACATTTTTTAATAACATGTAAAGACAAAAAAATTTGTCTTATTGTTGTAACTTTTTCTTATACTATCTTTAAATCTGCTCTTTTCTATATTGAGTGTCTTTTTCTCTTTCTCTAGTCTTCCAGAGTTGCTCATAGTCTCAATTGCTTTTTTTTTTTTTGGTTTTTGGGCCATACCCAGTGGTGCTCAGGAGTTATTCCTGGCTATGCACTCAGAAATCACTTCTGGCTTGGAGGACCATATGGAATGTGGGGGAATCAAATCGTGGTCCGTCCTAGGCTAGCACAGGCAAGGCCTTACCACTTGAGCCATTACTCCAGCCCTCAATTGTTTTGATTCTTTTTTTTTTTTTTTTTTTGGTTTTTGGTTTTTGGGCCACACCCGGTGGTGCTCAGGGGTTACTCCTGGCTGTCTGCTCAGAAATAGCTCCTGGCAGGCACGGGGGACCATATGGGACACTGGGATTCGAACCAACCACCTTTGGTCCTGGATCGGCTGCTTGCAAGGCAAACGCCGCTGTGCTATCTCTCCTGGCCCAATTGTTTTGATTCTTAAGTACAACCTCTCAGTTTGTTTCTGACAATTTTACCCCGAGGTCATACTTTAGAATCAATTTTAAATTAGAGTTGTATTTAGGAAGCAAGAAGTAAAAGAAACTGTCTAATATATATGAAGTGAAATTGCCATCTTATTCTCATTTTTCTTTCTGGGCATATTGCTTTTATGGGTAATGGACAAGTAGAGATTAGAAGGGGCTGACATTGCTCTTATGTCAAGGAGAGAAGAAAACGAAATGTATTTAAAAATGGGATTTAGGAACTAGAGAGGTAGTACAATTAGTAGGTGCTTGCCTTGCATGCTGCTGAATCTCTTCAAGCCCTAGTACTACATGTGGTTCCCTAAAGCACTGCCAGGAATGATCCCTGAATACAGAGCCAGGAGTAAGTCCTGAACAAATGTGGGTGTGGTCCCCTAAAAAATAAAGGAAAAGGAAAACGTAACTAAAATAAATGGGATTTAGTTCAATATAATTTTCATAAATCCTGCTCTTCTTGAAGTTTAGTATCTTTCTTTAAATTGTTTTTTATTCTCTGGCCAGAAGTATAGCACAGCTGGGAAAGCATTGTCGTGCAGGCAGCCAATCCAGATTTGATACCTGGCATCCCATATGGCCCCCGAGTCTACCAGGAGTAATTTTTGAGCACAGAGCCAGAATAACCCATGAGCACCGGCAGGTGTGGCCCAAAAACCAAAACAAAACAAAAAAAGGGACCATATAGATTGCCATATGATTACACTCTTAAACTGTAGTGCTCACATACACATGGCTGAGATGGCTGAGGTGCACTGATGATTACACACTTTGTTCTGGCCCAAGGATCCCAATGCTGCTGGGATTTTGCTTAACTCACATAAGATTGTACTAGGGATGAACTCACAGCCTCAAGTTTGCAGGCAGAGAATTTGTCTCTGAGCTATCCATGGGCCCCTGCAGCTCAGTTTTCCCAGGAAACCTTCCTCTGACCTCCTTTAAGGGACAATTATTTATATCACTTGGTATAATACATTCTAGGTATGTGACTGGCCTGTGTCCACTGACACTTGGCTTTAAAACTGTCACTTGGCTTGTAAAAGGAAGTCTAGTCATCTAGATAAAATTTTAACTTTCTGCATTTAGAATGAGGTATATCTACCTCTGTGTGTGTGTGTGTGTGTGTGTGTGTGTGTGTGTGTGTGTGTGTGTGTGTGTGTGTGTGTAATGAGACAACCAAGTTTAAACTTATAAACATTCTTCTAGAGAGCATCATACTGCCTAGGAGAAACCATCATTTGAGACCAAAAGAAGGTTCTTTTACATAATACAAAGGAAGCCTTTGGGCTAAAATTACCATTTTTCAAACTACATTTGCAACAAGGTGATCATTTAGCAAAAAATTCTCTTCCAGGCACAAACACTGTAAACAGTGCCACCCATAATTATATCTTGTTTGTTTGGGTATTAGAGCTTGAACCAACTAGAATTTGCCCAGCATTGAGCTAGCTAAGCAATGACTGACCAGGTCAGAGTGGACCAGGTCAAGAACACAAACAAGCAGAATGAAACAGAACAAAGAAGAACTCAAAGCAGGACATGATAACTAGGTAACACATTTTTAACTCTTCCAAAGATGGTTTCCTAACCAGAAACTTCTAGACAGCTTTTTACTTATTATTTATTTATTTATTATAAATAATATTTATTTTATTTATTTAATATACATAATATTATTTATTATTTTTAATTACTATTCTAGATAGTTTTTTTTTTACTTATACTAGATAGTATAAGCAATTTACTTCATTGCTTACACTGCAGGCTTCAATGTATTAAGAACTAATTTTTCTCTCTTATCATTGCTAATAAAAGGTTTATTCATTGAGATATGAGACAGGAAGACAAAAATTATATAAACTTTAACCAATACAGTGGGCCGGAGAGATAGCATGGAGGTAAGGCATTTGCCTTGCATGCAGAAGGACAGTGGTTCAAATCCTGGCATCCCAATGGTCCCCCGAGCCTGCCAGGAGCAATTTCTTTTTTTTTTTTTTTTTTTTTTTTTTAGGTTTTGGGGCCACACCCGGCGGTGCTCAGGGGTTACTCCTGGCTGTCTGCTCAGAAATAGCTCCTGGCAGGCACGGAGAACCATATGGGACACCGGGATTCGAACCAACCACCTTTGGTCCTGGATTGGCTGCTTGCAAGGCAAACGCTGTTGTGCTATCTCTCTGGGCCCCCAGGAGCGATTTCTGAGCATAGAGCCAGGAGTAACTTCTGAGCGCTGCTGGGTGTGACCCAAAAAAACAAACAACAATAAATAAATAAGCTTTAACCAACACAATTATAAAAAGACTATGTGAAAACTTTGTCTACAGGTGAACTCTGATGTTAAAATGTAGCTCTGTGCTTAGACAAATCCTACATTTAATAGCATTTCCCTAACTACCGGTATATGAGAAAAACTTTTTAGCAGAAAAACTGAAGAACTAAAAGCGTCACGAAGAAAACATATCACTCTTAATTCCCTTTAGAGAAAAATCGTCCTCCAATATTTTTCTGGACACCTCCAAACATTTGATAGCTAGAGCCAAATTCTGTCATTTTCTCTAATTTTCTCCATTTAAAAAAAATGTTGAAATATTTCAGTCACATGGTATTTTATTTTATCCTACCAAACTGTTTTTAGAATCTGATCTCAGTACTAACACTATGTATTTTCGAAGAGGTTTTGGACAGTCGGTCCCTGAAGATTCAGTGCTGAGGAGCTGCAGAGGATGTTCTCTATCAGAGGCTTGGCTTCCTCCAGCCTCCTGAGGATCCACTTAGCATCCCTGATCTTGAAGTTAATCAGTGCACCAAATCCTTTGGCACAAGATACGGGCATCACCAAATTTATCTTGTACAAATTATACATTTATAACACAAACTAAAAATGGGCACCAGGGAGGAGACAAGCCCTTGGCCTATTTTCCTCCAATTTTAAATTTTGGAATGGGTTTTCCTTTCTGCTTGCTCGATAAGAAGTATCAAAATCTTCCTGAAATACTTTTTTTATGATCTTATATCTTTCTTGCTCATAATGATTTGGGAATTCCTTTATTTTGTGCAATGAGGAGTCAGTTGTCCTGCCTCTATTTACTAATAATTTTTTCTCACTAATTTGCAATATTTTGTTTAGATTATAATATTCACACATGTGTGCATGTATTCCCAAACACATTTTCCCTATTTAAAATTGTTTCCTTATTATGTTTTGGCTTCTTATTATGCTATTCCAAATCTTCCCAACTAATTTACCTTGTCCATTGAACATCAGAATCAATTAAACAATGAGGAAGTTCCAAAGGAACTCTGATTAGAATTGCATTGCTATTAGTCAATAGGAAAGAATTGTTTTCTTAATCATCTAACGTTTGCTAATAAAACAATATGCTTTATTTTGTTAAACTATATTTTGTATGTTGTTCCATATTGTTTTATAGTTTTTCTTTTTTAGTAATTCTTTCTCCATAATTCTGGCACCTTTGTTGTTATTTCCAGCTATTTTTGACAAAGTATTAATTTGAAGGGGATTTGTTTTTAATTACACAGACACTTCTTGCCTGTGGCATGTGGACTTTGCACTCTCTCACGTATACATGCACAGAGGCTCCAACCTGGAAGCTCTCCAATTTCCAGCCTTTTGGGTGTTTATGGAGACTTCCTGACCTGGGCTGGTTGACTCAACTACTTTCACTGACAATTGAACTCTGTCTCCAGCCTTCTCTCCTTGCCAGATGTCTCTGGGATGAGGCTGAAAATTCCAACCTTCTAGTTACCTAATTAGTTTGCTTAAAACTTTCCTAAGGGTTTTCCAAAAGTCCCTTTGTTAACATAAACTCACAGCAGGTTGAAAGGGATTTGTTATAAATAGCAAAAGATACCTTAATGGCTATTAACTTCTAGACATTTCCAAGAGTTTTAGAACCTCTATGTTGGAAATGAGGACCATAACATATACATGTACACACATACATACGTATATATAATTTACATATAAAGATATATACAAACATAGCATTTGAAGAATATATATTTATATATTTGTCCAGATGGGTGTTCTCCCAAGCAGTGTTCAGGGACCTTCCTGAACACTGAACACTGGTTATTCTCTGCTAGTTGGGCCTATAGGTCAATGTGAGGACCCAAGGATGTTCCTGGAGATTACCTGGGCACTTCATTGTTGTTCAGGAGATACTGTGGTGGTTAATTTTCTCCTCTCAGTAGTTAATATTTCATTTCTGAAGTACAGAATTAAGCTTAGTTGGTGGAAAGGTGGAGTGCAGGGCCCTGGGACATTGGTGAAGGGCAGCAGGCTCTCTGGTGGCCTGTGTGTTACTTGATCAATGTACTCATAACACTATCATTGATTATTGTAAATCATGGTGCCTCAATAAAAATGGGAGGAAGTTCATTTTGTTTCTGAGAATTCCAATAGTTAAAGTCTACAAGGGTTAAGTATTTAAAATATTGTTACTGAATTTCTGATGTCCTATTTTGCACTTTAAGATTTAAAAGAACTGTTATTTTCATTTCTTTAATTAAAAACAAAATTAATCATCTTTTAATTCTCTTTTTCAAATTGGTTTTAGATTTACAGAGCCTATTTAATACATGATTATAACTATAGTTTAGAGTTTAGAGTTTATTCTGTGTTACATGTGTCTAGTTTGAACAAATGCATATGAGTATGCTCTGTATAACTAATATCATACAAATTGGTTTCACTGATCTAAAATTATGCATGCTCTGTTAACTCCACCCTTCTTCCTGCAATCCTTTGCAATCATTGATTATTTTTTACTCTATCCACAGTTTTGCCTTTCCCAGACAAATACTTGGAATCATACCCTATGTGTTGCCTTCTCAAATTGGCTTCTTTTACCTAGCAATATGCACTTAAGTTTCCTCCATGTCTTTTCATTTCTTTTTATTGCTGTTGTCAGCATGTACCACAGTTTATTTATCCATTCACCTACTGCAAAACATCTTGCTTGCTTCCAAGTTTTGGCAATCATGAATAAAGCTGATAGAAGCCTCCATGTGTAGTTTTTTATATGGACATAATTTTTCAACTCATTTGTATAAATGTCTGGAATGGCTAGAATATATTTTATTTTGTAAAAAATTGTTAGACTTTAACCAATTGACTATATGTATCTTTCTTGCATTCCTACAAACAGTAAATTCAACTTGCTTTTACTATCCAACCTTGCCAGGGTTTGAATTTTAGTCATTCTAACAAATATGAATCTGCATTTTTTGTTGTTGTTTTAATTGGCAGTTCACTTATGTCACATAATTCTGAGCATTTTTCTTATTTTTTTAGCCTTTTTGGGGGGGTCTGGATGGGGGCACAGTCTCCCAAGTGTTGCTCAGGGCCCTGGGAGTGTCTCCTGGTAACTATGAAGCTAATTGTGCTGAAGATGGAGTATTGCTTAGGCTCTACAGTAACTGAAACCAGTAGAGCCACGTGGGCATATGAGAGAGTCAGGTGGTACCAGAGATCAACCAATCCAGCACTCCCCAGATGGCCTCTCTCTGGCCCTTGAGTGCCCTTTCATTTGCTAATCTGCTACATGCACATATTTTCAGATGAGTGTCTGTTCAGATCTTTTGCCTGTTGTAAAATTTAGTGTTTTGTTTTCATAATGTGGTTTTGTTTGTTTGTGGTGCCAGAAACCAACCTCAGGGCCTCACACATGCAAGGCAAGTGTTTTATCATTGAACCATATCCGCAGGCCTTTATATAATTATGTTGTGAGAATTATCTGTATATTTTGAATAAGAACCCTTTATTAGAGATGTTTTCCAAATATTTTCTCCTCTTTCACTCTCATAACTCCTTTTTGGAGAAGCTAGGTTTTTTTTTGTTTTGTTTTTATTGTTGTTGACATTTGTTGTTTTAGTTTGGGGGCCATATTCCATGGTGCTTGAAGGCTATTCCTTGCTCTGTACTCTTCATAGTTCTCAGGCACTGTGTCATACCAGGGATCCAAATAGGGTTGGCTGTATGCAAAACATGTGCTTTAATATCTGTACCATCTCCCTGGTCCTGAAGAAGTTCTAAGTTTACTTTCATGGTTCATGTTGTTGGTATCTGAAAGGTTTCACCAAGACAACATGGCTTATATATATGTGTGTGTGTTCTAGACTAAATTGTACTTTTTTTGCCTTATGCACTATAATTTGTTTCTGGACTTCACCTGGTGGAACTCAGGAGTTACTCTTGGCTCTGCACTCCTGGTGAGCTTGGGATCATATGGGATGTCAAGGATTCATCAACTACATGCTCGACAAACTCCCTACCTCTTGTATTATCTTTCTGGTCCCTATGATTTATTTTTGAATTTATTTTGTGGCAGATGTAAGGTTTATGTTGAATCTAGTTTTTCCATATAGATTATTCCTATATCATTATTGAAAAAAATGTTTTTTGCACATTTATTTTTAGATTTTTTGTTTGTTTTCTGTTTGGGGGCCATACACACCAGTGCTCAGGGATTAATCCTGCCTCTGTGCTCAGGAATTATTTCTGGCAGGCTCAGGGTATCATATGGGATGCCAATGATCTAACCCAGGTCAGGATGTGCAAGGCATTCCCCTCTATATCATTGCTCCGCTTTCCTATTTTCAAATCTTGCTTCCATTTTTAATTTGATACCATGATTTACAATACTACTACTAGTAATGCTTTATGCATCAATTTCCCAAGACTACAGCCACCACCAGCATTTCAACATTATTCCTTCAATGTTTTGAGGTCTCCTGCCCTCCTGCATCGGTTTCCCCTTTACATGCTTCACCAACTCAATTCTGTAGGTTGACTCACAGGATCAGTTACCATTGGTTGTTTTTTACATTTCTTTAATTTATATTCTTTATAAGAGAATTTGTGTATTTTTCACTCTCCCTCAGACTCACATTGTTCAGCATGATGTTCTCTAATTCCATTCACATAGCTGCTAACTGAAGAATTCCATCTTTTCTTATAGTGAGCAATTGTCTACTTTGTATACGTAATATTTTCTTTATCCACTCTTCTGTTCTCTGGTAGTTGGGTTGTTTCCAGAACTTGATTATTCTGAATAGTGCTATAATGAACATGTGAAAGGACTTAAAAAAAAAAAAAACTGAATTGCCTTTGACTTTTTGTCAAAGATCAGCTGACAATAATTGTCTGGGTCTATTTCTGGATTCTCTGCTCTGTTTGATTGGTCAGTTTGGCTATTTATTCACCAAGATCACACTGGATTATCATACTTTTGCAGTAAGTAGTGTCAGCCAACAATAATATCTAACTTTGGTCTTTTTCTACAATATTGCATTGCCTATTCAGGATCTTTGTCTTTGAAAAACTTAGGAAATAATTGTTGTTACCTGCAAAATAACTTGCTAGAATTTTGATTAGAATTCCACTGAGTCTATAAATCAAATTTGAAACAATTAATATCTTAACAACATTAAATCCTCATGTATGTAAAATATATCTATTTATTCAGGTCTTGTTTGACATATTTCATCAGTTCATATACATCTTGGATATATTTTGTTGTTTATCCCTAAGTATGTTTTTGTGGTGAATATAAATTATATTCTGTTTTTTTTTATTTTATTTAACTTTTAAAAATATGGAACGCTTCACGAATTTGCGTGTCATCCTTGCGCAGGGGCCATGCTAATCTTCTCTGTATTGTTCCAATTTTAGTATATGTGCTGCCGAAGCGAGCACTATATTCTGTTTTTAATAAAAAAATTCCATTTACTCATTGCTGGTATAGAGAAATCAATTGACATTTATATATTAACCTTGTATCCTGCAATCTCACAGTAAATGCTCATTAATTCGTTGAATTATTTGTTGAATATCTGAATCTTTCTACACAATCATGTCGTGTCAGCTGCAAAGAGATAGAGAGATAGTATAGCAGGTAAAGAACTTACCCAAAGCAATATCAGGAAGTTAACCCTGGCAGAAAAACAAAAAAGGGGGGAAATGTCTTCTACTCAATCCTTAGACCTTTGTTTTTGTTTTGTTATTTTGAGCCACATCCAGGCCAGGTGTGCTCAAGTCTTAATCCTGGCTCTACACTCAGGCATCACTCCTCTCATGGCTTGGGGACCATATAAGTGCCAGAGTTTGAACCTGGCCAGATAAAAGGCAAATGCTCTACCCACCTCCTGTTGCTCTGTACAACAGCACAGATCCCTTTCATGACCTTTTATTTATTTTCTTGTCTTATTGCATTAGTAGAGTTGTTGATTGTTACTTTTTTCTATCTTTTATTATCGTAACTTCAAAAGTAATACATTTTCAATTCCCCAGATGTTGGTCTAGATACTGGAAGTTCATTGATTTAGTTTTTATTATTATATTTTAATATTTTATATTAATATTTAATGGCCACTTACAATAAAAACCAACTTTAATATCAAACTTGATGAAGAATATGCTTTGTTAAATGGTCTAACTCTATATTTTTGTTTGTTTGTTTGTTTGTTTTTGTTTTGGGGTCTCACCCGGCAGTGCTCAGGGGTTACTCCTGGCTCCATGCTCAGAAATTGCTTCTGGCAAGCATGGGGGACCATATGGGACGCCGGGATTTGAACCGATGACCTTCTGCATAAAAGGCAAACGCCTTACCTTCATGCTATCTCTCCGGCCCCATATGGTCTAACTCTATATTGATATACTGTGACACTAGTCTAGAATTTTTACAACCTTAAAGAATGAGTAAATGGCTTAAGAATCTACTTCTAGTTGCCATGTTCACACCACACTAGCTCCATAGACTCACTCTTCTCAAAAGACATATAAACCAAGCTTTGAAAATCATGGGTACATTGGTCAAGCAGCTGAAGGGCCTCAATCTCAGGAGAAGAAGGCAGACCAAGTTCCTGCCTTACCAAAGCCATGACTGCTTTATCCATCACCCAAAATCGCTGCTTTGCCTGTGGCCTTGCTTCACCACTTCTCTGCAGACACTAATCTGACCAAAACTCCAGATAAGCTGGTATTTGGGCTGATATCACCAGAGCTTTTTAGGGGTGAGTGCAGGCTCCCCCCCCAATCCCCGCTGCATTCCACTACTTCTGGGAGTCCAGGCAGCTGAGAACACACCCCACAAAAGCTGCAGTATCAGTAATATTGCTTTGAATTCCTTGACAACTTCATTGGTTTGATGCTGTCATCCCCATAGGAACACACCAATTTAAATGCCAATGTGTAGCTGAGGTCACTTAATATTTGTAAACAAATGAAATAACAGAATGGTCAGCTAGCAACAAGAGCTTACTAAACTTTCTGCCCATGCCTTAATGACCTCATTGGAGTTAGAATAATTTTCACAAATTTGCTTGTTACTGTACTTCTTTATTTTACTTTTTCTTTCTTTTTTTAAAATTTTTTTCTTTCTATTATTTTTTAAATAATTTTTTGTTTTTGTTTTTTGGGTCACACCCAGCAGCGCTCAGGGGTTACTCCTGGTTCTACACTCAGAAATCACTCCTGGCAGGCTCGGGGACCATAGGGGATGCTGGAATTTGAACCACTGTCCTTCTGCATGCAAAGCAAACACCCTACCTCCATGCTATCTCTCCGACCCCTTTAAAATAAATTTGCTCTCCCTTATCTGGAAACAAATGTAGTGTGGTCAACTATGTGATGCATGTTCTTTAAATACAGTAAATTAAAACACATAAATTAGTTGTACCTGTAAAGAATAAAATAATCTACCTCTAACTAGTCCCTAATAGCTTGTCCCTAATAGTAGGGCAGTGCAATTAAGGCAGAGAACTGACCACTATGAGAAGGAGAGTTGGAAATGATCACTCTGGAGAAGAACTAGGTTTTGAAAGGAGATAAAGTGGTATGTATAATACCTCTTCAGTAGCAGTATTGCAAACCACAGTGTCTAAAGGGGAAGAAACGAAGATAGAGAAAAGAGAGAAGAAAAATATTTGACCCAGAGGCAGGCAAAGGAGAGAGCAGGCATGGGGAGGGGAGAAGAAGGGGACATTAGTGGCAGGAAATGTGTACTATTGAGTGATATACATTATATGACTGAAACTTAATCATGAACAAGTTCATAATTGAAAAAAATTGTATTACAAACAACCTTGTAAATCGGTGTTTACATAAAGTAATTTTTAAAAATCCAAAAATATATATACTACTAAAACCCAACCATGAACAACTTTATAACTAAAAAAAACCTGTATTCTGAACAACCTTAAAACCACAGTGTTAAAAAAAAATAAAAAAAAGCACAGTGTTTAAATAAAGTAATCTTTTAAAATAATAATAATAAAAGAATTTAACTCTAGGGGTTGGAGGGATAGTAAAGCAGGTAGAGCCAGAAGGAAGGCCTGACCATCACAGCACATGGCTCAAAAACAAAAAAAAAAGATTAACAAAACTGTCTTCTCAGACCACTTTGCTATTCAGTGGATTAGATTAATTAGCTGCAATTAAGTTTTAGTGCCATAGCCTTATGGCCCCAAGGATTGGAAACGTGTGGATCAGTATGGACTGTTCCACAATTGAACTTTCTCTGGTTGCTCAGAGCTCTTTCTCTCTTTTGCAGTTTTCTTCAGAGGGTTCCAGTGGGAATGTGATATGAGCAGCTGAAAAGTGTGAGTAACTGTGAGCTCTTCCATTTCTCTCAGCAAAGGGATTTAATTAAACTCAGTTATACACATAATTCACACATCTTTGATTGTTCTTTCTAAGCCCCTTTCAATATTGCTTTGGCTGTTAATTGCAGCTTGCCTGGAGTGGAGGAGAAAGATTTATGCAGAGTAAACATATTTAGTATGTTTTTCTTTATTTAATAAAGATGCAGCTGGTAAACACATCCAGTAATTAGCAGAGACTGTATATGTACTCCATGGAAGAAAGATATTTGGACAATAATAATTTCATAAAGTAAGCAAGATTCACTATTATTATATACTTACTGGTTCATGATGAATTGAATTTTGATTTCTTCAAGTTTGGTGGCAGTGCTATAGGTGACATTGTTACAGAATCTGCATTCAATCTTAAGATGAAGGCCAAGTTCTTTGCTAGGTAAATATCTTGTAAAGGAGAGAACCTATAATTTCATCTTTCTGTAGGTCCTGATCATTATCTCCAGAATTACATGCTAAGGGTCGGATTTTAGATCATTCATCTACCAAAAATCATGCCTACAGCTCTTACTTTTTTTGTTCTTTTTTGTTTTTGTTTTGGGATCCACATTTAGCAATGCTCAGTGATTACACCTGGTTCTGCACTCAGGAATTACTACTGGCAATGCTCAGGGGATCATATGGCATGCTGGGGATTAAACATGGATTAGTTTTATGCAAGGCAAATGCCCTGGTACACTAATACTCCAGTGCTGGTTTGTCAAGTATTGACAGGAGTGGCCTCTGTGCCTCTTGACACTTGCTTGGGGGGCTCCCCTAACACAAATACAAGTCATAACATTTGAGAGAACATAAGAAGAGCTACGAGCTTCATGAAAAAAGTATTGGTTGAAATTTTTGAATACAAAGATCAATAATGTGGGTTGATAGAGATTAGGAATAGCCAAGACTGAAGAGGAAGATGGAGTGATATGAGATAGAAAAAAACAGATTATTTATGAGAAAACGTCACAATTTTTCTTAACCTGAACTTAATGAAGGGAGATATAATTCTGATAATAGAGAAACAGAGAAATTATGTCTAGTTTGTTGGAAATTCCAGTGAATAAATTTCAAGGAACCTTTAAGTTTCTTCCATTACTTCCATTTTATTTCTAAAAATATAAACACATTTGTATAATATTTTTAAGCTTTATAATATATTTATGTAATTATATTATTATTATTATTATTATTACAACAAGAGTCCCATCTTGCTTTTAAAGCTTGAAAAGGTAAAGCCCCACTATTCATTAAGAAATACAATGTGGGGGCCGGGAAGGTGGCGCTAGAGGTAAGATGTCTGCCTTGCAAGCGCTAGCGTAAGAGGGACCGCGGTTCGATCCCCCGGTGTCCCATATGGTCTCCCCAAGCCAGGGGCGATTTCTGAGCACATACCCAGGAGTAGCCTCTGAGTGCTGCCGGGTGTGAGCCAAAAACAAAACAAAAAAAAAAAAGAAAAGAAAAAAAGAAAAGAAATACAATGTTGATTATATCATCTATCATTTTCTCTATTGGTTTCTTTTTTTGTTTTGTTTTGTTTTGTTTTGGGGCCACACCCGGCGTTGCTCAGGGGTTACTCCTGGCTGTCTGCTCAGAAATAGCTCCTGGCAGGCACGGGGACCATATGGGACACCGGGATTCGAACCAACCACCTTTGGTCCTGGATCGGCTGCTTGCAAAGCAAAGCCGCTGTGCTATCTCTCCGGGCCCTTTTTTTTTTCCAATCTTAATGCTTTTTATCTTGATAAAACATGGTGGCTTGGAATTCTGATACTATATTGAATGACAGTGGTGAGAGTATGACCATAAATTACCCTAGAACCTCCCCCTGCCTACACCCCAGCACTGCTTAAGGAGCCTGACACCAAAAACAAAATTCTATTTCCTGTGTTCTAAGTAGCTTAAGTTTTTCTATACTTGTCACAGGAAGTTATTTCTGTTGGCCTGAACATTTAAACATTTATTTTTGTGGGGGTGTGAGCAGGTAGGTTGCTTGCCTTATATGTTGCCAACCTAGATTTGATCCCTGGCCACCCCGTATGGTGCCCCAAACCCTGCCAGGAGTGATTCTTGAGTGAAGAGTCAGGAGTAAACCCTGACCATCACCAGATGTGGCAAAAAAAAATTTTTACTGAAGTGTTTATTACCTTAAAAATTATATAGGATTCTTCTGTGTATCCTTAAAAATCAAGGTGTGTGTTTCCTATGTCCTGATTTACTCCCCTGTGATGGTTTAAAACATTTTGTTGTTGTTGCTAATACTTTGGCCATTTGCATTGTATGTTCAAACTTAATAGATTAAAAGTTCTAGGCATTGAGTTTCCCAGGAGACTCAGCCAAGACTAAAAAGAGCCAACATCAGAGCTGGCATAACCAAGGGCTGCCTGTTTGCATTGGGAGTGCTCAGTAGAGTGACTTAGTGTATGTAGGGAGCTGCTCATTCTAAAGCTCGTTCTAAAGTCTGAGCTCAGGAGTAACTTTCCTACCCATAGAGCAAAGCTCACTAAACATCACCTTCTCATCACTTATTTTTGTCTTCATCATTTTTAGATATGTCTATAATTTTTTTGATAGTTTATTTTAGAAATATAAGCTCTGTGATTCAAATGCTATAGAATAGGGTGGAAATGCCTAGTGACAGTGGGAGGAACCAAAAGAAACTCTTGGAAGTCTGTTCCAGAGATTTCACAGGGACGAAAGTTGTTTCCTTGATAAAATTTCCACTCAAAGACTTATTATTTTGAAAAGTAGAGAGAAACACCATGGAAAATAACATTGGGGCTTGAAAACCAAACCAGACCCAATAAATACTCATTCACCTCTACAACACCTGAAAAATCTGCTCCTGGCTGTTAGCATCTGCACCTGCATGTTACACAAGCATCTTCGCACTTACCTACAACAGGAAAACATTTGGCTCAGCAACCATTTGGAATCTGTGCGTAGGCCAGGGCCAGGATTCAGGCCTTCTCCCGCTTCTCCCCCACCTACCAGTTTCATGAACATCCATGCAACCTTAACCCTCTTCTCAGCTTTTTCTCATGAATTATTACATTTTAAATCAATAGCAAATGTCTAGAGTACTACTGCTTCAAAACCTCCTTGTTATAATTAAAATTGGTGTTGAATAAAGGGGAATTGTCCTAAATACATAAACTAAAACTCTACCAGTAAGGAAGAGAAGAGAAACAGAACCCTAGTTTGTACATTAAGAACTCGTCTCTCTCATGGGCCTGCAAATGTACTCAATTCACTGCCAACATCTGTGTTTCATTTTGTTTTGATTCATTTTCATTTAAATGGTATTTCTGATTTGGTCTGTCATCAAAAAAGAAGTGAGTTAATAATGAAGCGGCTTAAAAAAAAAAATAAAAACAAAACCGGGGTGGGAGAGGACCAGGAATGTGGCTCATTCCTAGCATGTGTGAGGCCCTGAGTTCCATCCTTGGCCCCAAGATCCCTTCCCCACAGCCTTCTCCCCACAGCACCACCAGCTGCAGTTCCCACAACAATAAAAATAAAACAAAAGCAAAGAATCCAGCTGCCTCTGAGAGGAGCAGCACTGGTGATAACCTGGCTTGGGCTGACCTCAGGCCTTGAGGTTCATCTAGTGTATATGCTGAGACAGTTCCTAGGGGTCAGACCACAGCCTGGGCTCTCTGTTCTTTTGCCCTTCTCCCTCAACAGGTACAAAAGAAACTGGATGACCCTGGAAGAAGTGTTGAAAGTGTTGAAATAATACTGGAAAACCCAAAAGGTTGCTGAAGGTGCTGGTGGGGAGGGAGCAACAGAGAGGGCAGGAAGCAGCCGAAGACTCCCAGGAGCTGTCAGCAATGCTGGCTGGTGGGCCACTCCAGCTCCCTCAGTGTCCTCAGTCCTCACTGCCAGGCCCAGCTCTGCCCCAGTACAGGATAAGCTGCCCTGACCTTCATTCCTGATTGTTTTGTGTTTGGAGCAGCTCATTTGGTCAAGGCCACTAGTGTCACTTTCTGCAGAGGAGATTAAGAACATGAGAAACTGGTCATCATTTTAGCAGTTTCCCCTACAACTCACACAAGACAGAAAATTCCTCAGGGCACAGCAGGTTTAAGAAGCAGAGTACAGTTAATTCATTGTTGTCTAATTTGAAGTCTGTCAAAGTTCCAGTCAGACTGTGTTGGACCTTTATGGTTGCTGGTAGAAGCAGTTTCTCCTCAAGTTGAGCAGAATTATCTACACTGAAGAGGGCCATTCCCTTTATTCTAGCTCTTATAGCAACTTGTGTGGGAGTGGCCACGCTTGTCAAGGGAGACATGCAATTTAAACAACTCTCCCAATAAGTGGATATTGATCTGAGAAGATATCATTTTTCTATTGGGATGTTAGAAAAACAAGTTGCCTCCCTAGCTGACATTGATCTCCAGAATAGGCAGGAACTGAACCTACTCTTTTGAAGAAAGAAGGGCTCTACATGACTCTGGGGGTGCAATGTTGTTTTTATGCTAACACATTAGGAGTCACCCGTGAGTAACTGAAGTAGGTGAAGGATAGTTTGTAGGAGCGGGAAATGCAATGGAAATATTCTGCCACCTGGTATGAATAGTCAGTGATTTGATCATCCTGAAAAACCTCCCTGATTAAGATGCTTGTGCTGAGGTCCCAGTATAGGCCCACAAGTAGGGACATGGATGAGGAACTTCAAGGAGAGCCAAAGATTTGACTCAAGTCCATAAGAAGAGGAGGGAATGTTGGGACTTGAGGCCATATCAGGTAGCCTATCAAGGGAAGAACACAAGGAAGCAATAGGAAGGTACCCGTAGACAATAACCAATCATTTTAAAAATCATCAGAAAGCTAGAACCTCACTATACCTATATCCCCTCCCTATATATCTTCTTCATGACCTTGGGTGTGGTTTATCTCCTTCTGGAGATGTCCCTGGCTGGCCAATTTGGGGGCTTTTGACAGATGGATAAAGAGAAAAAAAAAGTAGAGAAGAGATAAGAGAAGAGAAAACAAAACAATAAAGAAGAGAAAAGAAAAGAAAAAAGGAAAGGAAAGGAAAAGAAAGAAAGAAAGAAAGAAAAAGAAAGAAAGAAAGAAAGAAAGAAAGAAAGAAAGAAAGAAAGAAAGAAAGAAAGAAAGAAAGAAAGAAAGAAAGAGAGAGAGAGAGAGAGAGAGAGAGAGAGAGAGGGAGGGAGGGAGGGAGGGAGGGAGGGAGGGAGGGAGGAGGAAGGAAGAAAGAAAGAAAGAAAGAAAGAAAGAAAGAAAGAAGAAAGAGAGAGAAAGAAAGAAGAAGAAAGAAGAGAAAGAAAGAAAAAGAAAGAAAGAAATAAAATGAAAGAAAGAACGAAGAAAGAAGGAAAGAAAAAAGAAAGAAAAAAAAAGAAAAAGAAAGAAAGAAATAGAAAGAAAGAAAGAAAGAAAGAAAGAAGAAAGAAAGAAGAAAGAAAGAAAGAAAGAAAGAAAGAAAGAAAGAACAAGAAAAGAAGGAAGGAAGAAGAGAAGCAAGGAAGGAAGAGAAGCAAGGAAAGAAAAGAAAAGAAAGAGAAAAGGAAAGGAAGGGATGGAGGGAAGAAAGAAAGAGAGAAAGAAAGAAAAAGGAAAGAGTTTCTCCCTAGAGATGACAGTGTTTTCCTTACATTTGTATCATTGTTCAAGAAGCTTTTTGTGCCTAAACCAACAGCTGAAACTTTGATGAAACTTTGAGATTGACCCTACCTGTGTGTATACGCGTGTACACTCTCTCTCTCTCTCTCTCCCTCCCTCTCTCTCTCTCCTTCTCTCTCTCTCCTCTCTCTCTCTCTCTCTCTCTCTCTCTCTCTCTCTCTCTCTCTCTCTCTCTCTCTCTCTCTGTCTCTCCTTTTTGAGGTGATTTTGTGGATAGATATGGGGCTGAAATAACCAGCTCCTCTCTTTGGCTCCCATCTCAGATGATGAGCCTTGAGGATGGAATTAAGGGAAAAATGAAGGTAGGCCAGATCCTCCCTGTGGGAAGGAGAAAGAAATTCAAAAGCCAAAGGAGAAGACCAGCAATGTTGCCTTTCATCTTTGAATTCTGTGAAACAGAGAGATGTATAGTTACAGTGTTTGCAGGAGAATGAAGCCTTTAGCAGAGCTATCTGGAATCATTGGATACAGGTAAAAATCGTACCTCACGTACAACACAAAAAAATTCTGTACAGCCTAGTTTATTCTAAATAAACTAGAACTGCTCCAAATAGCATGAATGCTTGCTCTATGAATATTAAAATGGGGAAAGAAATAAAAGGAAATAAAGGCAAGAAATGACACTGAAGAAGGGAAAAATCCTTTAAGTTGTCCACGCTGGACTCCCTAGGGACATCTAGCGGAGCATGGCAGCTCACAGGTTTTGGGTTTTTGTGACAGCTCCTCTCTTAACAGTCCCCATACTGGGAAGGCCTCCAGGTCCATCATGCATTTCCTCCCTTTGCCACTGCTCAGTCACAGCAGATTCACATCAGAGGTCACTTAACTAAACGTCTGTTTTACTTGTTTGCAAAGTGTTAGAGGGTTTCTCACAGGTAGTGGGTGGTTTTAATGCCAGTTTCACAGCAAGTTGTGTCAGCTGAGCAGCGGAAGGGTTAACTTTCACAGGATTTCTGAGGAGACTGTGGCATTAGCCTTAACAAAACCTGTGCTTTCAAAAGGAGGAAGTATGTTTCTCAGAGCCCAGTGATGGAAAGAGAAAACTAGAATCACTCTGTGTAGCTCCTCAGGACTGGGATTCCTCAGCAGACGTGATAACAGAATGTAAATATTGACATCCAGCTGTCAGCCCCTTGGCCTTCCTCAGAGGCTGGGAAACTTGGCTTGGTCTGTTGAGAGCAGGCTTGAGGCAGGCAGGAAATTATGAAGAGGATACATTTATCACATTTTTTTCTTTCTAAATTTGAAATTAAAAATAAAAGCCATCACTAAGGAAGTGAAGGCCCCTCTCTGACAGGCCTAGCTTACTCTATTCCTCCCTTTCCCATTTTAACAAAAATAACAACCTGGCTCTTTCTAAGCACTTTTCAGAGAGGTTAGACAAAATGAGTACCTGACATGACTTAACTGTAAGGTCCACAGCTTAGCTTTGAGAAGTCCAGACTAGTCTCCTTACTGCCCTGTAGGTCCCTCTGCTCTCCCCACCCCCTTTCTTTACCCCTTTGTTTGCCATAATGAAACTTCTAAGTAGCTAGTCCCCTCTTGGCATCCTGTGTTAACTGGGCCTGACTCACACTGGATTTTGATTTTCACTCTGAGGAGGACAAATAAGGAATTATTGGAGAGAACTAAGTGCTATGATGTGATTAACACAAAGCTAGAAGAAGAAAGAACTAGCACTACTTTAGGTTCAAGGAAAATCTGGCTGACAGGGTGGCATTCAATTGGAGTGAAAAGTAGCAGTCAGACAAAGTTCTGAGAGAAGAAAGTTTATGCAGAAGGATTAGCAGAAAGCCCCTAATGTGGAGAACCCTGGTGCCAGAGGCATAAGTAGGTGGGCTGGGGTTCAACAGGCTTTGATGGCATCAAGCACTGTGGAGCCTCGAAGGCATGGTACCCACTATTGGTCTTAATTCATCTGTGATGGTAGTTTTAATCAGGGCAGTAATATATACAAACTTGAAAACTCTCCTTGGTTGCTCATAGAGAATGGACTATGTGTCCATGGAAGGGGAATGAAAGAAATCATCTCAGTGACAAGATGGTTGCATCATCCCAAGTAATGCTGCTGACTGGGGAACAGCTGGTGTCGGTGGCAGAGTGGGCAGTGAGTAGATTCGTATGTGGT
Organism: Suncus etruscus; assembly: GCF_024139225.1. Classification (NCBI taxonomy): domain Eukaryota; kingdom Metazoa; phylum Chordata; class Mammalia; order Eulipotyphla; family Soricidae; genus Suncus; species Suncus etruscus. The sequence continues at coordinate 26,838,633 of NC_064854.1, read as the reverse complement.
TTGGAGGGAAAGTTGACCCAGACTTTACTGATGAATTGGATGTTGGAGATGAGGGAAATGTTGACGAATGGACCATGATGGATGTGAGCAACTGAAGAATAGCACTATCTACTAATGTCAGGAAGATCAGGGAGAAGGCAAATCTGTAGAGAGGCACAGAGAAATGCCATATTTGTCACCAGGATCTGAGAGAAACCAAAGTGAGCATTAAAGAGGCAACCAGAGACATTATCCAAGAGTTTATATCAGGAAGCCAGATAAAGGGGTATAATGTAAACTTAAAAGTGATGTGAAAAGACTAAAAGGAAACTCAGATAGAGGAGAAAAATGAATCACAAAGGAAGAGACTAATCACATATGTACACAAACACAATACTCTGCTCTTTCTCTCTCTCTCTCTCTCTCTCTCTCTCTCTCTCTCTCTCTCTCTCTCTCTCTCTCTCAGTGGGTGAGGGAGGGACACCAAAGCTCAGAAGGCCATAGAAATGAATGTTGAGAGAAATTTACTTGAGACTTATTAAGGTAAAGGCTGAGATTTCATCACAAAGAATTTTCAGCAACTATGAACTTAATACCTTATTTTACAGATAGCCACTGGATCATTAATAAATTCATTATCCTACTCAGAAATACACTGATATTGAGGTGCAATATACCTTTAGAATTGATCCTGTCTCAGAAAAAAACAAAACCAGCCATTCTGCCATTTTTCTGATTGTGACATGTAGCATGTTCACTGTTTGTCTATCTTAGCTGAGATGTAGTCAGTACGTATACTTTAAAACCTATATGAAAATGACCATTTAGATAACATCTTTAGTTGTTAATGGGCACAAAATACATTTTATTTTGTAAATACAAATTAACTTTTCTCATTATAAATGGTCAGATGTTTATTTTTTTAAATATAGAAAATCACAAAGAAAATATAGAATAGTACATACAGAGAATTAATTAATTATTTTTCTTTTGTCACTGGCAAATTCTACCACCCAGAGATAATATTAACATCTTGGTGATCTTTCTCCTCGTGTATCTATTGCTTTATGTAGCTTATGTCAGATATAAGAGACAATATGTACCCTTTATTTTGTTAATGTAATATAACAAGTATATATCACAGCCAGTACTCTTAAATGCCTACTTTATGATTCTCTTGTACCTTTTTCCTTATTGTAGAGCCATGAATTTTTTTAGGGAACAATGCTTCTAATGTCCACCTTCCTGGAGTTCTCTGCAGCTGTGTGTGTGTGTGTGTGTGTGTGTGTGTGTGTGTGTGTGTGTGTGTGTGTGTGTGTGTGTGTGTGTGTGTGTAGAGGGCCAGTTCTAGAAAGTGATATATACAAAGAGACTGTTGGATGTGGGGTGAAGGCTTCTGAGAAAGCCTTTGGAAGGAACAGACCCACAGGCACAGCTGGTAATGAGACTTTTGGCTTCATGCCCCTTCTGTCCTCTTCCTGTCTGGTTTACACATTGGGGCTGAGGGTACAGCGTTTCCTCTGACCAGAAGGATGAAAGCCACACAAATGAATGACATAGCAGGAGGATGGAAAGACTCCAAATCCAAGGTCTGTCACTTAGCCTTTCTATCAACCCTGGAGTACATTTCTCTGCACTTAAGGATGTGTAACACAAAGGCCAAAAGCCACAGTTGATCAGGTCTGTGTGATTTCCCACCAAAACCAATATTGAGGAATAGATGTAGTAAATAAATCTTATATGTTCTTCCTCTGCAACATAAAATGTTGCATTTAATTTTAAAATCATGCTACATTTTTCAGCACCATTGATGTAGCTTATAAAAATGGAGAGTTCAGAAACTGTTTAAACCATAGTAACAGAGCAGAAGACAGAAGAAAGACAAGAGAAAGAAAACAACAGAAAGTCTTGTTATTCCAGAAAATCTGTTTCTACCATCAAACCCTTGTTAGTTTATCTATGTCTTCCTAGCACATATCTTAAAAACAATATATCATGTGAATCTAATAAATAAAATTTGAAAATCATGGATGTCACAGATAAAAACATACAGCAATTTTATCATATATATCTCTTGTAAAGTCTTAATAAAGGACCAAATCAAAAAATATTCAACTGTAATCCAGCTAAACTTCTTATCCCCAAAAATATGTAATCACAACTTGTTTGCTTCTATCTTTTTCTTTCTTTCATTGCCAAAAACATTATGAGATACTTTGTAAGATGGAAGAAATGAAAAATAGGTGGTTAGTTGCCTGGGCTCTGTTCTTTAGAGATAGATTATGTTTCTCCCAAGATTAAGGCATATATGTTTAAAAAATGGAATCATCAGGGCCGGAGAAATAGAACAGTAGTAGGGTATTTTTCTTTGTACGCAGCCGATCCAGTTTGGATAGACGGTGGTTCAAATTCCATCATTCCATATGGTCCCCCGAGCTTGCTAGGACTGATTTCTGAGCTCAGAGCCAGGAGTAACCCCTGAGCACCGCCGGGTGTGACCAAAAACAAACAAACAAACAAAATGGAACCATCTTGTTCTGCTTCATGAATTGGAGGTGTGTGTGATGGAGGGTACCAGGACCAAATAGTCATATGAACATTGAGTGGAAATAAAAAAAGATCAGACTCAAACACCAAACCCAAAGTCAATGACAACAGAATCGATACTCAATCTACAACAAGCTAGACACAGAAGGGATCAGTTCCACTAATTACACTAGCAGCTTGGGGGCAAGTGAGGCAGATATGGAACGCATGCTGGGAAGAGGGGTGGAGAGAGGATAACACTGGCAGTGGGAATGATTCATTGTCACTATGTACCTTAAATATTACTGTGAAAGATACATAATACACTTTGGTCACAATAAAAAATTATTTTTTAAAAACTGGTTTCCGTTTAAATAACTGATCTAGAATTTCACACTTGCTGTGCCACAGAGGATATTAGTCATTATAATAATCTATACTGACTCAACAATTTTATCCCTTGTCCAGACTGGTGAGAACATTTGCCAAAGCAACTCTCAGTATTTATGTCTAGGAATCAAGGAAAACTTTTTCCTTTTCTAAAAAATCGAAGTACTATTGGTTTATAAGACTGAAGACATATGAGGAGTGCCTTTCAACATCTTCAAAGTGCATATTGCCTATACTGTCCACTGGTTCTCCCAGAATTTTTAAACTTTTCCCTTGCTTCAATTTAGTAGTAGCCAGAGTCTAAGAACTCATTTTGCTTGACTTTACTTTTTTCTTACTTTGTCCTTACATGGACCAAATTATCTTTTTTTTGTCCCCCATTTCACAATACAGACCAGGCAAAGGGCCAGTGTTGAGGTGTATATGGGGTGCATTTACTGTACCTCCTCTTTCTATACAGTCAGTGTAAAGAACACAGCCTGTGATAAGAATTGGGAGGCCTTATCTTTTCTTTTTTTTATTTTTGATTTTTTTTTTTAAAAAATCCTTCACCAGTACAACATTCCCATGACCAATATCCCAAGTGTCCTTCCTCCCCACCCCACACTGGCCTGTACTCTAGACAGGCTTTCTACTTTCCTCATTCAATCACATTTTGTTATGATAGTTCTCAGTGTAATTATTTCTGTGACTGCCCTAAACGATCCCTGTGGCGAGCTTCATGTCGGGAGCTGGACCCTCCAGTCCTCCTCTATTTTGTCTCTGAGAATCATTACACAAATGTTTTTCATTTTTCTCAAAACCCATAGATGAGGGAGACCATTCTGTTTATCCCTCTTCCTCTGACTTATTTCACTCAGCATAATAGATTCCATATATATCCATGTATAGGAAAATGTCATGACTTCATCTCTTTTGATGGCTGCATAATATTCCATTGTGTATATGTACCATAGTTTCTTAAACCATTCATCTATTGAGGGACATCTAGGCTATTTCCAGAGTCTGGCTATTGTAAGTAATGCTGCAATGAATATAGGTGTGAGAAAGAGATTTTTGTATTGTATGTTTGTGTTCCTAGGATATATCCCTAGGAGTGGTATAGCTGGATTGTATGGGAGCTCAACTTCCAGCTTTTGGAGAAATCTCCAAAACAGGAACAGGGAAGGCCTCTTCAATAAGTGGTGTTGGCACAACTGGCTAGTTACTTGTAAAAAAGCGAACTTAGACCTCCAGTTAACACCATGTACAACGGTAAAATCTAAATGGATTAAAGACCTAGATATCAGACCTGAAACCATAAAGTATATAGAACAACATGTAGGTCAAACATTCCATGATATTGAAACTAAAGGTATCTTTAAAGAGGAAAAAGTACTCTTCAAACAAGTGAAAGCAGAAATAAATAAATAGGACTATATTAAGCTGAGAAGCTTCTGCACCTCAAAGGAAACAGTGCCCAGAATACAAGAGCCAACCACTGAGTGGGAGAAACTATTCACCCAATACCCATCAGATAAGGGGTTAATATCCAAAATATACAAGGCACTGACAGAACTTTAAAAGAAAAAAACACCTAACCCCATCAAAAAATGGGGAGAAGAAATGAACAGACACTTTGACAAAAATTGAATATAAATGGCTAAAAGGCACATGAAAAAATGCTCCACATCACTAATTATCAGGGAGATGCAAATCAAAAAAACTATGAGGTACCATCTCATGCCACAGAGATTGGCACACATCAGAAAGAATGAGAAGAAGCAGTGCTGGCGGGTTGTGGAGAGAAAGGAACTCTTATTCACTGCTGGTGGGAATGCTGTCTGGTTCAACCTTTGTGGAAAGCTATATGGAGATTTCTCCAAAAGCTAAATTAAATTATCTTTTGCATTGTCTTTTTTATTCTTATTTAATTTGCTTAGCATGACCCCTTCCAAGTTCGTTTATGTTGTTGCAAAAGACAAGTTTCACCTTTTCTTACAATCGACTAGTGTTACATAAAAATACTTTCTTAACTATTTGAGGGTCAGAAAAAGATTTTATGGACTTGCTTATTTCATTGATTTCCCATCAAATTGGTTTGCTTTTGTTTTGGCAGGCAATGAAGTTATTAAACCAGTCATCATTATCCTTTTTCTATAATTTTCAGGGTCTCTAGATACACATTTGAATCTAACTTTATATGTCCATCCTTTTTATGTACTATTTATATTCACACTCAATTTTACTTATAATTTTTATTTATTTATTTATTTGTTTTTTGGGGCCACATCCGGCGGTGCTCAGGGGTTACTCCTGGCTGTCTGCTCAGAAATAGCTCCTGGCAGGCACGGGGGACCATATGGGACACCGGGATTTGAACCAACCACCTTTGGTCCTGGATCGGCTGCTTGCAAGGCAAACGCCACTGTGCTATCTCTCCGGGCCCTATAATTTATTTTTTTACTTATAATTTAAGTAAATTATAAACTATCCATATTTTACATGCAAAGTTATATACATAAATCATTATTTTTCTTTTATCTATATTTTTCTAAATATACAATTTATATATTTCTTCTTATACATATTAAGTATATATATATGTATATGTACATATGAAGTCCTTGGTACAATAAGATGGAGTAGAAAAATTAGATATAGGACCCAGAGAGATAGCATAGTGGCGTTTGCCTTGCAAGCAGCCGATCCAGGACCAAAGGTGGTTGGTTCGAATCCCGGTGTCCCATATGGTCCCCTGTGCCTGCCAGGAGTAACCCCTGAGCACCTCCGGGTGTGGCCCAAAACAAAGAGAAAGAAAGAAAGAAAGAAAGAAAGAAAGAAAGAAAGAAAGAAACAAAGAAAGAAAGAAAGAAAGAAGAAAAAAAGAAAAGAAAGAAAGAAGAGAAATAAAAAAGAAAACAAAGAAAGAAAGAAAGAAAGAAGAAAGAAAGAAAGAAAGAAAGAAAGAAAGAAAGAAGAAAGAAAGAAGAGAGAGAAATAAAAGAAAGAAAGGAGAGAAAGAAAAAAGAAAAGAAAGAAAGAAAGAAAGAAAGAAAGAAAGAAAGAAAGAAAGATTAGATATAGGCAGTCAAAATAATTTGTTCAAATATGTGGGGGTTTGGTTATCAGAAAAAAATAAAGAGAAGTAGAGAACTAACTTAGCCTTGATTATCAAAGACCTCTAGTATGATAACCATACTTTGAGTGAGATTTAGATAGCACATACTTGGAGACCAATACTATTGCAGATTCTAAATAACAGAGAAAATGATGAAATGTACTATAAATACTCTGATGCATTGCTCAGTTATTTTTATGTGTCATCATTTTTGTTCTTCACCACAGCCCCCAGAAGTGAGTGTCATTATTCTTGTCACTGTTTTGTCAGTTAGGAACCTGCATAATGAGAGTTCCTGTGGTCCTTGGTCTCATGCCTCGGATTATTTCAGACCAGTTAAACAAGAGCCAGAGCATAGTTCAGCAGGTAAGGCACTTACCTTGCATGTGTCCATCTAGGTTCAATACCAGCATCCCATATCATCCCCTGAACCCTTTCAGGAGTGATCCCTGAGCACATAACAAGAGTAAGCTCTGAGTACTTTGCCCACAAACAAAAATAATTAAATTGCCGGCTGAATTAAGCTATTTTAGGTAGAGTCTGGGGACAAATTCATTAGCACCCATCTAAGGAAATACCTTTTCTTATTTATTTATTTATTTATTTATTTATTTATTTTATTTTTTAATTATGTAATTCAGTGTTATCAACTATAATAATCATGCTTTACATTAGATCCTCAAACCTATCTGATCTAGTTGAAAGAACAGCCCCGGGAGTTTTACCAAGGACCAATTTTTTTTTCTAGAAGCCACTTTACTCTGGTACCATGAGTTTGACTTTAATAATTTTTATATTTCACTTATAAATGACATTATGCAGTATCTGTGTTTGATTTCGCTTAGCATAAAGTCTTCAACCCTATTGCACATATCAGGATTTCTTTCCTTTTTTTTTTTTCTTTTTTTTTTTTTAGTTTTTGGACCACACCTGGTGACATTCAGGTGTGATTTCTGTGCTCAAAAATTGCTCCTGGCTTGGGGGATTATATGGAACACCAGGAGATGGAACTGAAGTCTATCCTAGGTCAGCCACGTGCAAGGCAAATGACCTACCGCTGCACCACCGCTCTGGTCCCGAGAATTTCTTTCTTTATTCTAGAGGAGTAATGTTCCATTTTGTGTATATATGAGAATGTATGTGTGTATATGTATATATACATAGTAGATATATCTACTATATCTACTATGTATATAGATATATATGTATATATATGTATCTTTTATCCATTCAACTATTGACAAACCCTTAGGTTTTTCACATATTGGTGAATGAAATCATAATGCAGAGAATCCTCAGAATTATTTTCTTTCATTTGGAGTTATATAGAGATGTGGAATTGATGGATCATAAGGTAGTTATGAGATTTTTTTGTTTGTTTATAGAAATCTTTATACTTTTTTTATAGTGGGGGCACTAATTTGGGAATTATTTTAGTCTGAAAGATCCTTGGGAAAAATCAACAATCATTTGCTTCCATGTAATAGTATCTTGTCTTAACTCCTGTATAACAGAGAGCTTTGAGCAGAGCTAGAACCTGAATGACTCTGATAACTTAATTTCGAAGCCCGCCATCAAAGGCAGTGGAAACCCGAAGCTCTTGGAATTCCTGGGGCTCTGAGAAATGACTTAGTCAGCCTCAGCTCCCCAGTATATGAAAACCGAAATTGAAATTAAACAGCAGGTCTCCTCTTCCCTCAGATTGGTTTAGATTTAGGCTCTTCAGAAAAATCCTGTTGTCTGATCTGCGAGACACTGCCCCTTTTGTGCAATTTTTTGCACACAGATTTGTTGCTTCTTCACATCCTTATGTGCCTCACACACACACACACACACACACACACACACACACACACACACACACACACACACACACACACACACACACACCCTGCAGAAAACCTACCAAGTACTCAGGAGCAGAGTCTAGAAATAAGAGAAGGAAAATTCCAGTCCAGCCAGGAAGTGTAACTTCAAACAGAATGACCCTAAATAGTCGGCATAGAAAAACAAACAAAACATTGGCCTTTCTCTTGCAGCCTCTACCTCCTGCCCCAGCCTTAGCCTCTGCCTCTGGCCCTTCCAGGCAGTCTCTGGAAACCCCTGGTCAGTTCAATTCCCGCTGTTCATTCTGCTCTCTGCCTTTTTCTTCCCTTTCCCCAGGGTATAATTAGCAAGAATCACTTTTATTATTCTTTCCAAACAGGTGAGTTCTTTCACCTTCCCAATGTAGAGATAAAGTTCCTTGCGCAAATGATCTGTTTGAAAGGGAAATGGAGCCATTTCCCACATTTTATAGCCAAATTTACTACTTTAAATAAGAATTTATTGTTGCCACTGTGTTAATGAATGAGCAACTGATTTATGGGTAACCAGGAGCATAACTACCACCAGTTTGCTTCCCCCCCCCCCAGTGGCAGAGAAGCAGGCCACATTATTGTCACTGTAAGTCTGTGTCCTGCCTGAACTTCAGTCAGTTCCTTTGCTTTCTTCCATATCCACTCGGGAGGCAGAGTCCTGTCTTGAGGACTCAGAAAACAAGTCTAAGTCCAAGGCAATATGGTGGGGTGGGGGTTGGGGTAAGCCAAACATGTGGCTGCCCAGTCTTGCAACTTCTGGCACACTGGTCTTCTGAGGCAGTAGGCCCCATCTGCAAGGCTGTTTGGGGGAGAGGAAGAATGAGGCTTGTCAGCTGGGTCTGAGGGCTTTGCTACTACCTCAGGGGTGCACAAAGTAAGGGGTCCTGGAAAGGGATCATGTCAGAAATGCCAAGAACTCCTTTCCAAACCCTTTGAGCAGGCTTTTTGCTACCTGAAAAGCCAGACAAAAGTTCCACAGTCAGAATCTGTGCAGACACTCAGAGGCTTTCAGATAGTCTCTGGTTTCTACAGTGGAGAGTCTGGGCACAGGATCCTGTCAGCAGGCAACCGATAATGTATCCTTATCCTCTGATACAGATCCAGAAAGCCTAGGAGAGGAATTAAGGCACTCATAAGGCTGATACAGACCCCAGGCTACCATGCCTTTCCTGCCCTAAGACTAGAGCTGAGGAAGAATCAGATAGGGGAGAACAAAAAGGGGTGAAGTGCTACCACAGAATATAAGGGATGGAAGAGCTTGGATATTTCAAGAACATACTGTGAAGTATTTATTAGGGGTTAACAGCTGTGAAAGTGGAAAAAAGAAATAATTGGACAAGACAGAAAATTAAATAAATAAATGCAGGCTTAAAGATACGTAATTGAGGGGTGTGAGAGATAGGACAGGGGCTCAGGTGCTTGCCTTCCACGAAGCCAAGGATGGTTCAATCCCTTCCCTAACACCACAAATGATCCTCTATGCACTGCCAGGAGTGACCCCTAAGCATAGAACAACAGGGAGCCCCTGAGTATCACCCAAGGAGGTAGCCATCAAAGAAATAA